>NC_059291.1:27678319-27733319 GCF_017591435.1 Portunus trituberculatus
GTTAGGTCGAATAGCGCTAGTTCTGATTTGGACCGATCCTGGTCTGCCCAGTTCTGGTATGGATGAGTTCAGGCGGTGCTGTGAACGCACTATCTAGCCTAGCTGTGAACTCCCACAATTCAAGGGTACAGTCTTAGATCTAATTTTTCAGTTTGTAGAATACCACTTCTCTTCTGCTAAACCTCATCTTCTTTTTCTCACCCGAAAAACAGCTGTCTGAGGCAACTGACAATAACCCCTTCACTGTTCCCTCTTACTTTCTCTATCCTCATTTTCGTTCCAAAGCTGGATGTTACGACTATGTGCACAACGACTTAACGCTCTTGAATCTTCCGAGTTTTCCACCATCTGGCTTCGACTCAATAGTCACTCTCTAACTAAATTTACCTGTGCTGTCTATCTCGCCCTTAACTCTTCTGACTATACTAAATTCTTTGACTATTTAATTTCCAAAGTAGAGCACATTCTGTTTTCTATCCTTCCCCGAAAATCTCCATCCTTGGAGATTTCAATGTTCGCCACCAGCTATAGCTTTTTTCTCCCTTCACTGACCATCCTGGTGAACTAGCTTTCAACTTTGTTATCCTCCATGACCTAGAGCAAATGGTGCAAAACCCTACCCATATTTCTGACCGTCTTGATGATACGCCCAACGTTCTTGATCTTTTCCTTACCTCTAATCCTTCTGCTTATGTTGTTACCGTATCTTCTCCGTTGGGATCCTCCGATCACAATCTTATTTCTGTATCTTACCCTATTTCTCCAATTCCTCCTCAGGATCCCCCAAGTGGAGGTGCCTCTGGCGTTTTGCCTATTCCAGTTGAGAAAACCTGAGGAGGTATTATGCTGATTTTCCTTGGAAAGAGACCCGTCTCTGTGTGCTGAACGCATAATAGAGGTGATAGTGTCTGGTATGGAGGCGTACATTCTTCACTCTTTTTCTCAAAGTAAACTTTCTAAAACTTGGTTTAACACAGCCTGTTCTCGTGCTATACTTGATGGAGAGGCTGCCCACAAAGGTTTGCCTACATTCAGCTTGTTCCTTAGAAGGGTGACCGTTCTAATCTCTCAAACCATCTTGCTTGTCTGAAGTTTTTGAATTTATCCTGAATAGGAATCGTCACTTCACAATCTTCTATTTAATTGCTAATATGGCTTCCGTCAGGGCCGTTCTACTGGTGATCTGGATTTCCTTTTCCTTTTTTAGAGATTTTTAGAGATTTTTGCTGTCGCGTTAGACATATCAAAAGCTTTTGAAAGTCTGGCACAAAGCTTTGATCTCAAAACTATCCTCCTACGGATTCTATCCTCTCTGCAACTTCATCTGAAGTTTCCTCTCCGACAGTTCTATTGTAGCCATGGTAGACGGCCATTGTTCTATTTCTAAATCTATTAAGAGTGGCGCTCCTCAGGATTTTGTCCTGTCACCTCTCCTTTCCTATTATTCATTAATGATCTTCTAAACCAAATTTCTTGCCTTATCCACTCCTATGTTGTTGATACCACCCTACACTTCACGTCTTTTCAACACTTCAGGAAGTCAACAGGTCACGTGGGAATGTCATAGAACGTCTACATTCATAACTTTCTAAGATTTTTTATTGGGGCAGGTGAAACTTAGTCGTGTTCAATGCCTCAAAATCTCAATTCCTCCTTTCATCAACTCGACACTTCTTCAATAACACTCAACTGTCCCCCTCTTCTACACTGAATACCCTCGGTCTGTCCTTTGCTCATAATCTAAACTGGAAACTTTACATATCAGTTCTTGCTAAGACAGTTTCTACAAAACTAAGCGTTCTGAAGCGCCTCAGCCATTTTTTCTTACCTACCCATGTGCAAACTCTGTACAAGGGTCTTTTCCGCTTATGTATGGAGTAGTCTTCGCATATTTAGGAGGGTATCACTCACACTGCTCTATTAGATATTGTGTAATCAACAGCCTTTCGTCTCATCAGTTCTCCTACTCTGACTAACTGCCTTCAGCTTCTTTCTCAGCGCCGGAATGTTGCACCTCTTGCTATCTTTTACCGTTATTTCCATGATAACTGCTCTTTTGACCATGCTAACTGCATGTCTCCCTTTCTTCTGCGGCCTCGCTGCAAAAACGCTTCTTTTCTTCGTCTCACATCATTCAGTTCTGCTTTCTAACACAAGTACTCTCAAACTGCCATTCCTTTCTCTGGTAAACTCTGGATTTCGCTGCCTGTATCTGTATTTCGAACTTCCTGTGACTTGATTTCATTCAAGGGGAGGTTTCAAGACATTTCTCCCTCTCTTTTGGTAATTCTTATAGCTCTGTAAGGAGACTGGTGACTGAGTGGGCCTTTCTTCTTCATATTATTTAGTTTTCTTTGCTTAGTTCTACTCTTTTACATGAAATAAAAGTAGAAGTAGTAGTAGTAGTAGTAGTAGTAGTAGTAGTAGTAGTAGTAGTAGTAGTAGTAGTAACAGCAGTAGAAATAGCAGTAGCAGTAGCAACAGTAGCAGTAACAGCAGTTGCAGGAGTAGTAACAGTAGTAGTAGTAGTAGTAGTAGTAGTAGTAGTAGTAGTAGTAGTAGTAGTAGTAGTAGTAGTAGTAGTAGTAGCAGCAGTAGTAGTAGTAGTAGTAGTGGTAGTGGTGGTAGTGGTGGTGGTGGTGGTAGCAGTAGTAGTGGTAGTGGTAGTAGTAGTAGTAGTAGTAGTGGTAGTGGTAGTTATTATTATTATTATTATTATTATTATTATTATTATTATCATTATTATTATTTATAGTAGTAGTAGTAGTAGTAGTAGTAGTAGTAGTAGTAGTAGTAATGGTAATAGTAATAGTAGTAGTAGTAGTAGTAGTAGTAGTAGTAGTAGTAGTAGTAGTAGTAGTAGAAATTAATCAGAGGAAAACAAATGAAAGGAGGAGGTGGTAAAAGATAAAGTCTAGAACGAGAATAAATTCTTCACTTTTCAGGTACAGAAGCTTTAAACGTAATATGCTGCACGTGTGTGTGTGTGTGTGTGTGTGTGTGTGTGTGTGTGTGTGTGTGTGTGTGTGTGTGTGTGTGGGTGTGTGTGTGTGTGACAGTCTGAGTTTGTCAAGTAGTTTCACCGCAATTAAATAATGTTTTAGTTCCGAGGTAGAATAATTGAGAACCGAAGAGAGATACTAACACACAGTCGTTATTATTTTTCGAGACACGAAGTAAGTATATTCCTTTCCTTTAATTATCAGAGAGATTTCAGTAACTTTTAATTTCCTACATATCTCCACCTTTTCACCACAAAACTCGGCTAGGAAATACCACCGCTATCTGGATCCACGTGTCCCTGCTATCCACAGCTGTCATGGGGCGTACTGCGGCAGTAGGTTGATTAGGTGTGTTGACATCTTGTTAGGGTGGTCATTAGTGATGATTGGTGCGGGGCGCGAACGTCCTACCTAGGGCTTCGACTCCGCAATTTGGAAATAATGGAAAGCAAACGTAACAGAGTAGCCGTGTAGATCCTCCTCTTTCTCTGACGCCTAGGCCCTAGAGCACTACCACTGCCGCTCTCTATTTATACACTTGTCTCCTTACATCTGTTTGCTTGTCCGCCTTACTGCTCCCAATTAATGAGGGAGTTCAGGTATGCCTACAAAATTGCCCTAGTGACTAATTAATTAATGTTTGTTAATAGTTAATTACTAACCCATGTGTATTACGGTTTAATCATTCATGTATCTATAATATAATCAGTCTCTCTATTGACTTGGTTTTTATATCCTTCTTCCACTTTTTTGGTTCGCTGTAAAAGTTCGGACAGTTGCCTGACATGCCTACCGTATTTTTTAAATGATATTTTTCATCATTCTCAGGTAGGTATAAGAGACAAGGTATCCCCTTCATCTTTCTATTCAATGTGTCCGTTTTTCTGCCATATTTAATCTCTGACACTTTTTAGTTGCTTGAAATAAATATAAAAAAATATGTTGTATGAATTTTACGACTTCGTAATTTGTTCGTAAACTGTATCAGTGTAAATGTTGCGGTGTTTAATGTTTTCTTATTTTCTTTTTTACTTCTTATTTATTTTCTACTTATTTTTTTCTTTCTCCATGTTGTAGAATGTACATTCTTCAGTGTCACAGAGCTCTTATTTAGTTCATCACACAGCATTTGTTACTGCCTTTATTATTTCGCACCATATACTTTCTTTACCACCCCTTGCGTGTTTTTTTTTTTCACTAAATAAACGATAGTACTGTATATTTCACGAGCTACTCCTTTTGCCATCGTGAATGTTACACATATACTACCACGCATTCACGACTTCCTAAGTCCCTCCCAAGATTTCGCAACTCATATCTCCCTCAACTTCAATCCCTCATTATGTTCAGATACACAAACTTCTGCCACAGTATAAATAATAGTAAAAAAAAAAAATAAATAAATAAATAAATAAAAACAAAATCATGTGAATAAAAAAAATAGAAACAGAAAATATACACGTTAGGAGTTTCCTTGAGCTGAGGACTGAGCCCTCATAAGAATGTTTACATATATATATATATATATATATATATATATATATATATATATATATATATATATATATATATATATATATATATATATATATATATATATATATATATATATATATATATATATATATATATATATATATATATATATATATATATATATATATATATATATATATATATATATATATATATATATATATATATATATATATTAGGCACTTAGCTCTAAAAACTGAACTACTTGTGAATCAATCATTTATTTTCCGGCGGACTAATGAGGGGGCTGATTAAGGCGAGTAGGGAGAGGCTAATGGGCTCACTTCTATGCCTAAGGGGATCTGTCCGATATTTCATTAGCGGCAGGGTCTCATATTTCGATAGCGGGAATTTGGGCTTTGTAAATATGAGCCTTTTGCGGTGCGGCACCTGATGGTAGAGCTTTTGCTCGGCCTGATTGTATTTCTGAAAATTTGGAGATGATATTTCAGCTTTTTTGTGATCGATGCCTGTTATTATAAGGTGTACGCACTATGGAATAACATTAATGGTAATAGTAATCAATAGAGGGTATATATATATATATATATATATATATATATATATATATATATATATATATATATATATATATATATATATATATATATATATATATATATATATATATATATATATATATATATATATATATATATATATATATATATATATATATATATATATATATATATATATATATATATATATATATATATATATATATATATATATATATATATATATATATATATATATATATATATATATATATATATATATATATATATATATATATATATATATATATATATATATATATATATATATATATATATATATATATATATATATATATATATATACATTAACTTCTGCAACATTCGCGGTCTTAGATCTAATTTTCAATCTGTGGAACACCACCTCTCCTCTACTAAACCTCATCTTCTTTTCCTCACCGAAACACAGCTGTCTGAGGCAACTGACAGTAGCCCCTTCTCTGTTCCCTCCTACTTTCTCTATTCTCATTTTCATTCCAAAGCTGGATGTTGCGTATATGTACGCAATGACTTAACTTGCTCTCGTGCCCGCGCTCTTGAGGCTTTCGAATTTTCCACCATCTGGCTACGACTTAACAGTCACTCTCAAACTAAATTCATCTGTGCTGTTTATCTCTCCCCTAACTCTTCTGACTATAGTAATTTCTTCGACTACTTAACTTCTAAGTGGAGCACATTCTGTCCCTCTACCCTTTCGCTGAGATTTCCATTCTTGGAGATTTCAATGTTCACCACCAGCTTTGGCTTTCCTCTCCCTTCACTGACCACCCTGGTGAACTAGCCTTCAACTTTGCTATCCTCCATGACCTAGAGCAACTGGTGCAACACCCTACTCGTATTCCTGACCGTCTTGAAGACACGCCCAACATTCTTGATCTCTTCCTCACCTCTAACCCTTCTGCTTATGCTGTCACCCTTTCATCTCCGTTGGGCTCCTCCGATCACAATCTCATTTCTGTATCTTGTCCTATTTTTCCAATCCCTCCGCAGGATCCTCCATAACGAAGGTGCCTCTGGCGTTTTGCCTCTGCCAGTTGGGGACATGAGGAGGTATTATGCTGATTTTTCCTGGAATGATTATTGTTTCCGTGTCAGAGACCCATCTCTTTGTGCTGAACGCATAACAGAGGTGTTAGTATCTGGCATGGAGGCGTACATTCCTCATTCTTTTTCTCAACCTAAACTTTTAAAGCTTGGTTTAACTCAGCCTGTTCTCATGCTATACATGATAGAGAGGTTGCCCACAAAAGGTACTTGAGCCTTCCATCTCCTGAATCTCATGCACTTTATATCTCTGCCCGGAATCATGCCAAGTCTGTTCTTTAACTTGCCAAACACTCTTTCATAAATAGGAAATGTCAAAATCTTTCAAACTCAAACTCTCATCGTGACTTCTGGCATCTAGCCAAAAACATCTCAAATAACTTCACTTCTTCATCTTTCCCTCCTTTATTTCATCCTGATGGCACCACTGCCATCTCTTCTGTCTCTAAAGCTGAACTCTTTTCTCAAACCTTTGCTCACAACTCCACCTTGGACGATTCTGGGCTTGTCCCTCCCTCTCCTCCTCCCTCTGACTATTTCATGTCTACAATCAAAATTCTTCGTAATGATGTTTTCCATGCCCTTGCTGGCCTAAACCCTCGGAAGGCTTATGGACCTGATGGGGTCCCTCCTATTGTTCTCAAAAACTGTGCTTCTGTGCTTGCACCTTGCCTGGCCAAACTCTTCCAACTTTGTCTATCGACTTCTACCTTTCCTTCCTGCTGGAAGTTCGCCTACATTCAGCCTGTTCCTAAAAAGGGTGACCGTTCTAACCCCTCAAACTACCGTCCTATAGCTTTAATCTCTTGCTTGTCTAAAGTTTTGAATCTATCCTGAATAGGAAGATTCTCAAACATCTGTCACTTCACAATCTTCTGTCTGATCGCCAGTATGGCTTCCGTCAAGGTCGCTCTACTGGTGATCTTCTGGCTTTCCTTACTGAGTCTTGGTCATCCTCTTCTAGAGATTTCGGTGAAACTTTTGCTGTTGCGTTAGACATATCAAAAGCTTTTGATAGAGTCTGGCATAAAGCTTTGATTTCAAAACTGCCCTCTTACGGCTTCTATCCTTCTCTCTGCAACTTTATCTCATGTTTCCTTTCCGACCGCTCTATTGCTGCTGTGGTAGACGGCTACTGTTCTTCCCCTAAACCTATTAATAGTGGTGTTCCTCAGGGTTTTGTCCTGTCACCCACTCTCTTTCTATTATTCATTAATGACCTTCTTAACCAAACTTCTTGCCCTATCCAGTCCTACGCTGATGATACCACCCTACATCTTTCCACGTTCTTTCAGAGACGTCCAACCCTTCAGGAAATTAACAGATCACGGGGGGACGCCACGGAACGCCTGACTTCCGATCTTTCAAAAATTTCTGATTGGGGCAGAGAAAATCTAGTAGTTTTCAATGCCTCAAAAACTCAATTCCTCCATCTATCAACTCGACACAACCTTCCAGACAACTATTCCCTCTTCTTCAATGACACTCAACTGTCTTCCTCTTCCACAATGAATATCCTCGGTCTGTCCTTTGCTCATAATCTTAACTGAAAACATCACATCTCATCTCTTGCTAAAACAGTTTCTATGAAGTTAGGTGTTCTGAGGCGTCTCCGCCAGTTTTTCTCGCCCCTACAACTGCTTACTCTGTATAAGGGCTTTATCCGTCCCTGTATGGAGTACTCTTCGCATGTTTTGGGGGGTTCCAGTCACACAGCCTTGCTTGATAGGGTGGAATCGAAAGCTCTTCGTCTCATCAACTCCCCTCCTCTGACTAACTGTCTTCAGTCTCTTTCTCACCGCCGAAATGTTGCATCCCTTTCTATATTTTATCGCTATTTTCATGGCAACTGTTCTACTGATCTTGCTAACTGCATGCCTCCCCTTCCTGCGGCCACGCTGCACAAGGCTTTCTTCTTCCTCTCATCCCTATTCTGTCCAACTCTCTAATGCAAGAGTTAACCAGTACGCTCAATCATTCATCCCTTTCACTGGTAAACTCTGGAACTCCCTCCCTGCATGTGCATTTCCAAATTCTTACAACTTGTCTTCTTGTAAGAGGGAGGTATCGAGACATTTGCTCCCCTAATTCTGGCTGACGGTTTTGGCACTTTTTGTACTCTTTGGAGAGCCAGCGTTCAAGTGGGCTTTTTTCTAACTTTCTTTTTTTTTGCCCTTGGCTGGTCCTCTTCCCTACGTAAAAAAAAAAAAAAAAAAAAAAAGAATATATATATATATATATATATATATATATATATATATATATATATATATATATATATATATATATATATATATATATATATATATATATATATATATATATATATATATATATATATATATATATATATATATATATATATATATATATATATATATATATATATATATATATATATATATATATATATATATATATATATATATATATATATATATATATATATATATATATATATTTATCTTATTCTTATATCATTATTATTAATATTATTATTATTACTATCATTATTACTATTATTATTATTATTATTATTATTATTATTATTATTATTATTATTATTAATACTATTAATTATTATTATTACCATTATTATTATTATTGTTGTTATTATAATTGCTATTATTATTATTATTATTATTATTATCATTATTATTATCATTATTATTATTATTATTATTATTATTATTATCTCAGGCTAACAAACACTGTGATACATTCGGCTGACAACCATCTCGTTCGATCCACATGATTCGCATCAAGGCAGTCACCAAAGCAACTATGTAACTGAATATGAGGTATATTGATTATATGAGCGAGAACCACTAAGAAGAGGTCAAGAATAGAACCCGGATGAAACACTGAAGTAAGATGAATATATATATATATATATATATATATATATATATATATATATATATATATATATATATATATATATATATATATATATATTCCTAAGCCGTCTCTTTTCAATATTACTTTAGGAGTGATATTGGACAGCTCTTTGAAAATAAACGGAAAGGACTGTCTCTGTGTTAATTAACATGTTATAAGATTTTCCGAGGCATTTCTAATAATGTGAAACGTCTATAAATGACTCTTGATTGAAGAGCAGAAATAAGAATGGTTTCTTGTTTATGGGTTTTTCACTGGATTATTACTAAATGTTGAGATGATGGGTAAGTCTTGGGAAAAAAAATTCTAATGTATCTAACGTATTCATAATGTCGTCTTCCATCACCAACCTCTCCCGCTCTGCCACAAACACATAGAGCCGGAAAAAAACGTGACTGAAATAAATATGAGTACTGTTTCACGTATGTGTGCCTTTATCTAGCAGATTAAACAAGGCACTGATTTCACGAGTTCCACATTAAAGAAAATTATTCTCATATTTTGTCGTTCTCCAACCCACGCAAATTCCACCTGAGCCCACTATCTTCCCCTTCAGCTAATTGATATTGACGAGAAGCAAAGGTGAAAGGTGTGCAAGGCTATGAGAAGAAAGGGAGGGACTGAGAAGCGAACAAAGATCATGGATGTGATGATATCAACATAATCAAACAGTATCAGTTACGAGAGTTTCTCTTCGTTAGCTGTAACATCAATTTATTTTACTTTCATGCGGAAAATCATATTCTTGTGAAAAGAATGAGTTTTCATTTATATATTGAGAAAGTGAAGATCTTCCTTGCTCCTCCATCGTCTGAGTGACGCGTCCTAACCAATCCAAGTAATATGTGTGAGCCAGAGCCACACTTGCATTGCCAAAATGCCATATTGACAATAATTAGGTTTTACTCCTAACATGAGGAAATTTGGTATCTAAATATGCTAGAAAATAGGAGAATTGATCATCATCCTGCTCTAGGTGAAAGGCTATAGTATTCCAGAATGAGGAAGAAAAAAGATAACACCTGCATGACTCATACATAAGGAGGCAGAACACTTGCCCTCTCTGCAAAAAATTGCTTTAACTTCTCTAACCAGGTACGCACTTCTTTCAAAGGGATATCCAGGCGCCCATTTTGCTAACATCTAAGAGAGGCCTGTTAGTGAACACAGTGACGGTCGTCTCGAGGTAAAAATGAACCATGACTGTCTACAGATTGGGAAAGAGTGATCATTATTGTCTTCACGTGAGTAGCTACACTTATTCATACTAATAGTGTCGCTATAGGTGTTGGCAGTCATAATTGACGTCAAAATTTCCAAAAGTCTCCTTCATAAATTGTTATTGGTCAGCGAGGTCGAAAATTACCGACCTTTGTTTTTTTGAGTTCCGTTAATCATACTGCTAAATTTTCCCAGAAGAGGTAACAAAAAAAAAAAGGTATTTTCACTGATCGATATAAGAAGTTACAGGGATGTAAAACTTCTACGAGCTATGAATTCTACGATATTGACTTATAAAAGTCTCAAGATGCCTTTATATGAACAGATTCAAATAGTATTGTGAAATGATGGTAAACAACAAGTGCGCAGCAGCCTACGTCTTCGGATTACCTGCGTGGCTGCATTTCGGTTTTCAAAAATGACGCACTCCCTTATTGACGTGTTAACAGAGAAGTCTGAGGTATATTACTCACTAATGCCAGATTCCTGAAGATTTGGTATTAATAATCTGCAGGGGATTGATAATGATAATTGTAGTAGTAGTAGTAGTAATAGTAGTAGTAGCAGTAGTAGTAGTAATGAAGGTGGTTGACCAATAACAACGATTATAATAATATCAACAATAAAAAAAAAAAACACCTACAATTGCAGATACAGAACCTAAACAAAACAGTCGTCACAACAAATCTGTTTTGTATATTATACAAAGACCTAGCTGTGTGTGTGTGTGTGTGTGTGTGTGTGTGTGTGTGTGTGTGTGTGTGTGTGTGTGTGTGTGTGTGTGTGTGCATACGTGTGAGTGTGTGTATGTGTACATTCACTGTGTTTTTGCGGTGAGCGATGACTGGGCCGTAACTCTACTTAATGGAGGTCCAATTATAAAAGTATCAAGAGCGGCCATAATCACCTTGCGGCACTGACCATCCACCGCTTGGTCGTAAATAAACAATGATTGGTCCTCTGGTGATCACCTCCATTATCCGTCACAACCGCCTTATGAGGTAGATTTCCACCAAACATTAAGTATTTCCGCGCCACGCCGCACATAATATATCCTTGCTCCGCTCACAATATAATTTAGTCCGTATTAGTGGAACTGCTTTGTGCGTCATTAGGGAACTACTTTGTGGGGCGGACAGAGAAATGATACGCTTCCTCCGCCTTTTCCTCCTCTTCTTTCTCCCTTCCTAGTTTCTCTCCAGTAAAGCTGCGTTTTTTAATGCCCCTACGGCTAGACCTCGCCTTAAGGCAGGCTTAAGCAGAACCTGGGACAATGGAAAACGGGCCTGCTAGACCTTCGATCACGTGACCAGTCACCAGCTGACAGATGACAACAATAAAGATGGCAGACGAACAGGAAGTGCAAGATATGCTGCAGCTTTGTAACTTATCTTTCCTCCATAACATAACATAACATAACATAAATAATAGGATAGCAAAGGGCCACCAGGGCCCATCTAGGTTATCCTGTATCAGTCGCACAGCGACCTCGTCATCAGTACTTAAAGTTACACTTACAAGTACACAATACATTATATACTAATTCTAAATATTTGGCCCATTAACAGGGGTAAGTCCTGCAGCGAAATCCTCTACAATTTGTGGTATCCATACATGGGGATCATGTCTTGTTTAACTATAGTAAATTTCTTATAAAAACTATCATGCAGCGCTATACATAATTATAAATCTAATAAATTTAAGTGCCTATCTAATCTGTTTTAAACATTGTCAAACTAGTGCTATTTACAACCGTCTCTGGCAATGCATTCCAGAAGTCTACCACCCTATGACTAAAGAAATATATTCTTATATCTAACCTGCAGCCTTGCTTTCTAATCTTCCTGCCATGATTTTTAGTCCTACTTCCCTCCTCTAAGGTAAAGAAAGATCTCACATCTATGTAGTTTGTATCTGAAAACATTTTAAATATCCCCTCTTATACATTTCCTCTCAAATGAAAACATGTTTAATCTATCTCTATACTCCAGGTGCTTCAAAGCTGGTATCATCCTAGTTGCTATCTTTCCTCCCTGCATCAACAGTCCAGTCCATCATGTTTCCAGACTTGCCAGAGATACCAGAAGATACTGAAACAGCATTCAGTTTGGTGCAGAACTATCAACAGCAGCTAATGGAGCATTCATTCGTCATGTCTTATCATTTGTTTATTTACATGTGACGTCACAACTGGCTAGCGGAAAGTCGAGCCTGCTCTGCAGCTGGCTTGAGTTTGGCCGGCCCTGCCTTAAGGCGGGCTACACTCTGGCTCAAGTTTGGGGACATTAAAGAACACAAAATGACGTCAGCCTTAAGCCAGGCTTAAGGCTGCCTTAAGCGTGGACTATCAAAAACGCGCCTTAAGTTATTAATCTTCTCGGATGGAATGTTTTTTTTTCGTTTCTCTCCTGTTATTGGCACGGTATTATGATTATCAGTATTAATATTGTTCCTTCTGTACTATGTAGATTCGCCTCTTTTCCTTCTTTCCTCTTCTTTTGTGTTGTTATTAGTCATGGTGCAATGCATTCTTACTCATTCCTTTCTCACGAATAGCTAAGAATATTCCTCTCTCCTCTTCCAACCATCTTCTTTTGAGCAGTTACTTGTCCTTGCGCAAAACATAAAAAAAAAAAAAAAAAAATGTGTGTAACTATTATACTTTGTGCGTCATTAGGGAACTATTTTGTTGGGCGGACAGGGATGATACGCCTCCTCTTCTTCCTTCTCCTCCTCCTCCCTTCCTAGTTTCTCTCCAGTAAGTTATTAATATTCGCGCAATGCATTTTTTTTTCTTCTCGTCTCCTATTACAGGCACGGTATTATCTTATTGTTCAGTATTGATATTGTTCCTTCTGTACTAGATTTGCTTCTTTTTTCTTCTCTCCTGTTATTAGTCATTATTCATTCTCTTCTCACTTATAGCTCAGTCATATCATCTTCGTGCTATATAAGAATCATCCTCTTCTGCGCAGTTATTTGTCCTTGCGTAAAACATAGAAAAGAAATTGTTAGTGTTTAAGTTTTTTTTTTTTTTTGTATTTTCGTTAACTTCTTCCATTTTCCTATTCTTCACATTTATTATTCACGGGGCGATGAAAATTTCTCTAACACTGTCACTATCAGTTTTACTTTATAACCAGTACAGAATGCCGCTCTCTCATGTGAAATCAAAATATAAATCTCGACTACTCTTCCTGTTTATCTCATTTCTTCCACGATATATTTAGATTAATCTCAGTAGATGACTGTGTTCCATCATAAAACCTAATATCTTTTCACTATGTAGGCAACGCTCGGTAACCAAATATTCCTTGCAGCCTTACAACTTAAATACCATACATGTTCCATACAGTTATGTTAGTATACTGTGCTCCACCGAGTAGATATAGCGTTGTCCTCTAACTTACAACCCTAAAGTTATGTTCCATCCTCTTGGTAAACTCGCGTGGAGTTCAGAAAAAAAAAAATATATAAAAATGAATCCTCCAACGCTTTCAGCATCTCAGTGGTTGGGTGATACTATTTTCCCGATAGTAAACAATTTAACTTCTTCTCATAAACGAAACAGAATCTATCTGGGCGGTGACTAACCAAATATATACAAACGTAACTTACTTGGGGACCAGCTTAAAGGCGTATTTATGCTCTCATTACTCTACAAAGGCGGCACTCGCACTTCTCAGGCCAGCCAAACATCGGACGCTGCCTCAAACCCAACAGATACAACAGAGAAAAGGAGGCAAGTGAAAATAAATAAGGAGAGGTAAAAGTGGGGGAACAGACGAGAAAGAAATGAAATAAAAAGAAATAGATGCATGAGGTGGATAAGGCCTGAGAGATAAGAGGACAGAAAACACAGGAGGGAGATCACATCCAATCCCAAGGCTCTATTGTATGGCATCCTTCTCCCATTTTTTTTTGCTTCCCGTGCATCTTCAATTTCTGCAACCTTCAGCACGCCTCCACTCCTTTTTTCAAAGCCACAAAGAAGGGACACCGTGACCCTCTAATGAAAACGGAGGCAGACATTTACGGTGAGCTGGGCAAGGGAGGGTCGCGCGATTCTTCCATTACTAAACAGGGAGAAAATAGTCAGTCGATGTCTGTCCTCTCCCTCTCTCTCTCTGCTATTAATCATCCCTCGCGCTCTCTTGCTAACATTTACAGTCTACAGAAAAAAAAGGCTCCATTTTACTCCGGGAAACGTATCAAGTACAGTTTTGCGATAAGGAGACCTTTCAAATTTGTTTTCGTGTACCCAATCTACTTCCAAGGAACGTCGGAAAAAGAGAGAGAGAGAGAGAGAGAGAGAGAGAGAGAGAGAGAGAGAGAGAGAGAGAGAGAGAGAGAGAGAGAGAGAGAGAGAGAGAGAGAGAGAGAGAGAGAGAGAGAGAGAGAGAGAGAGAGAGAGAGAGAGAGAGAGAGAGAGAGAGAGAGAGAGAGAGAGAGAGAGAGAGAGAGAGAGAGAGAGAGAGAGAGAGAGAGAGAGAGAGAGAGAGAGAGAGAGAGAGAGAGAGAGAGAGAGAGAGAGAGAGAGAGAGAGAGAGAGAGAGAGAGAGAGAGAGAGAGAGAGAGAGAGAGAGAGAGAGAGAGAGAGAGAGAGAGAGAGAGACTGAATATAAACTGAAGATTAGAAGAAAATAAAAGCGAAAAAAACTAAAGAAAAAAAAAAGAGCCAGAATTCCAAAAATGAAATGAAAAAGAAGGAGTTTCTAAGACAGTGAGTAGTGATGAGTTTCTCTTTAGCAAGATTCAAGTTGCGGCAGTATTCGTAGAAGTAAGACGACAGACTAAGACAGACAATTGCAGGGTTTCCCAATGGCACGCACGTCTAAGTACCTCTGGAAATCTTCTTATGAATCTCCTGGGATTTCGCGCTGTCAGGATGGCCACCGTCCATGAGCTAACATCATTAGGTCTCTATGACGCTGAAGACGTCTATGCAGAACGGTTTGGTTGGCAATAGACAATCTCATTATTAGACTTTGATTTCTAAGTTATGAAAATAAACTCATTTACGGGGCTTCATATATTCATTGTGTCTTGTAGTCTACTTACTAACCTAGAAGGAAAGAAAATATCATACTAACTTCGAGTTATCAATTGAGGAAGAAGTAATTTTTGTCCCAGGAATAGAGCTAGATGGTATATATAAAAAAAACACATTGCATAGTTATAACCTAACTCTACTATTATAGCTTTTTTTTGTCGTAGATACATGTTTAAAAATACTTTACCTATCTTGATATCTCCTTATGTGACAGAAGAATATCCAAAAATATACGATATGCAGTTGACCATCTTTTCTGTGAAATATTACGATATCTGTTGAATCTGGCAACTTCAACGGGAGTTTGGGTCCTCTCCTAGTGTTTCCTTATGTTTGAAACATTGATATTTACACGTCATTGTAATCAGAGAAATAAAGGAAACTAAGTTTACTTTTTTTCTAAGAGCATAGAATAGAAAAAAAAATGTCTACAGGTGGTAGTTTATGTATAAGACAAGCAAACCTGTGTGCACTCATCCAATCTATCCAGAAGCTTAACTAATTTTCAAAAGTTCCCCAATAGTTACACAACTACCATTGGTCTACTGTTTCTATCCAGTTACCTACAAACACGTACACTAAATACTGCGTAGCAAAGCTGCCTCACCTTATTTCATTAATCAACGAACTCTTGCACACTTTCAGACCAAAGCTATTTTTCATTTACCATCGACGATTTTATATTCGAATCAAAATTTAAACGACGATTGAGAACTTTCGGCCTAAAGTTGTTAAGGGCCGTGACGGCCTTGGGCGTTGAACGAGGGAAGGAGGTGGCTGTCGAGTCCTGCCTGGGGCCCAAGGCAGGGAACTGGCTGCAGGTCCTTCTTTTCCTTGGTGGCCTCAAGCTTCACTACTAGTCGTCCACTTGCAGCGCCTCACACTAGGCAAGGGTCGCCAAAAGATCAATGTCTACCACTCACCAGATGGTGCAGTGAGGAGCCCTAAAGGGGTGATAAGGGCTCCTTGCATAGTCTGGTGGTGAGTGGTGTGTACAGATTTCCTGCTTATAATGACACCGGGCTGAACAACTCGCCATGAACGAGGGCACGCTGTGCGCCATGAGCCAGGCACTGACAGTACCAGTGGTCCTTTACGTTAGGTTAGGTAAAAAGGACTCACTTCATGACAGTGTTTGGGGATTGGTGTGTGGCGGGTCATTGCTCCTGGCGACCCGTGTAAGGCATTGCAAGGTTGCATCGTCACTGCTCTCGTAAGCACGGGACTGAGGTTGACTTTTTCGGGGTGAAAAGTTTCGTCCCAGTACCTGTGTAGGTAATAATACTTTGAATCGTTTCGCCATCGCCATCGCCACACCGTTAGCCTCGATAAACGGATCGTTATCCTCGACAAACACATCTTTACCGTGGACAATGGAATCGCAACCTGTCGTGGAATCCCATTGTTAACGTGGACTCATTTTCCTTTGTGGCTTCAAGGTCACTGGTTGTCGTCAACTTGCAGCGCCTCACACTAGGCAAGGGGTCGCCTTAAGCAGTCTGCCGTGTCTACCATCTATCAGATGATGCTGTGAGGGGCTTTTAAGGGGTGATAAGGGTTCCTTGCATAGAGTTTGGTGGTGAGTGGTGTGTACGGGACTTCTGCTTATAATGACACCGTGCTGAACAACTCGCCATGAACGAGGGCACACTGTGCGCCATGCACCAGGCACTGACAATACCAGTGGTCCTTTACGGGATGAAAAGGACTCACTGACAGTGTTTTGGGAGTGGTGTGTGGCGGGTCATTGCTCATGGTGTGAGGCGCAGTAAGGTGGTAGCGTCACTCTCCTCGCACTCAAGGATCTGGGGTGAACCCTTACGGGGTGAAAGGGTTAGTCCCAGCACCTGTGTAGGCAAGTGAACTTCAATTGCGTCTCCGTGAGGTGGCAGCGCCACTCTCCTCGCACCTAAGGGTGTGGGGTGGACCCTGACGGGGTGAAAAGGTTCATCCCAGTACCGGTGTAGGCAAGTGAATTTCAATTGCGGCTCAGGAAGGTGGCAGCGTCACTCTACTCGCACCCAAGGGTATGGGTTGGACCTTTACGGGGTGAAAGGGTTCGTTCCAGTACCTGTGTAGGCAAGGGGACTTTAATATTGTGTCGTGAAATCGCATTGTGAGAACTGGAACCGCATCGACATCGTGGAAACCCGCATCGTTACCGTGGAAACAGGAATTGCATCTTGATCGTGGAAACTCGCATTATTATCGTGGAAACTGGAATGGCATCTCTATCGTGGAATGGCATCGTTATTTTGGAAACTTGCATCGCTATCGAGGAAACTGGAATGGTATTGTTATCTTGGAAACTCGGAGCGCTATCGAGGAATCTGGAATCACATCTTATCATACACACTGTTATCGTGGAAGCTCTCGTGATCGTCGTTCGTTTCGTTATCTCTGAATTACTTAATTAGTCTTGGTATTATTCTTAGCCTCCGTAATAATAGAGATGTTGGTCACTTTTATCTTATCTCTTTTACTGTATTTTTTTCTCAGGGTATAGTTTAGTGTTCTTCAACCTTTTCTAAGTTCGTGCACCTTTTCGAGAAGCAAGGAGGACTATAAAAGAAATGCATCAATATTTGTAATTTTCCCTACTTTAAGACTGAAAATCGATAGATAACATTATTGTATATCTACCTGAAGCTATAGTTTTCGGTCCTAAACAGTTGCTATATAGTGCGAAATGTACTATAACAAAATGCCACATCTCAAACACATCAGGCCCGTGTTCCGTCTGAGTGTAATATATTAATATTGTGAATAAATCGTAATACTTTGATTAATGTCAATAGGAGAGAACCCAAATTGTCACATTTTCAGTGTTCGCAGGTTGGTTTAATTCAGGAGTGGGTCAGCATCGTCTCGCGGTACAGAGTAGTCGTCTCTAAACACTGTATTACGATGTATCTATTGATTTACCATGCTTTTACTCCTTCCAGTATTTTTCTGTTCTTATTCTACCATGGTATTTCTTTATAGTTACTTGAGTTTATACGACTAACATCATAATATAGAGCAAAACATAATTGTCTGGTGATCTTTAATTTCTAGACTTAAATACAGCACGGAACCTTAACACACATTTCATCTCGCTTCTGCACAGGTTAATTCTTTACAAGGAATGAATAAAGCAATATTTGTTCAGTTTTTTTTATGAGAAAAAAAAAATTAGCGGCCGAAACAGAAATAGTCCGAGGATGCTGTTGTGTTTTCATCACCGTGTTCCTAAGCTCTGTCTTGCCATAGCCTGAACATGGTATTCAGTTCAGTTTAGTTGATAGTCCGAAGTATAGCATGGATCTCGGCACTTCTGATGTGTTTTGGTTTTGGTTTTGTCTGGGTCTGTATCTGTAATTCATTATTATGTATTTAAACTTTTTACTTTGTTTTCTAATTTTATAAGAAATTAAATATTATTTCTTTATTTTCTTCTATACTAGATTTTTCAAAAAGTTACTTTCCAATGAGGTGTTCTTAATTTTCTGAGTAAGGTCGCTGCCAATTGGGGTGGTTGGATCTTTCATTGGTGTAGGGTGAGCAATGTAGGAGATATTTATGCCTTTAGACTATAGATCAGGGGTTCTCAACCTTTTTCTTGTTAAGAACCCTCTAAGTTATAAGACCATCTACCATCGAACAGAATGTTAATTTAGTGACTGACATTAACTCAATAGGCAAAGGTATTTTGCAAAGGATGTATAATTAAATCAGCCATCTAAGTACCCCTGAAAATCTTCTTGTGAACGGGTTCACAAACCCCAGACTGAGAACCCTTGTGTATACTGACAAGTGAATCTTTTAAAGCGTTAAATATAACATTTCTTCTTAACTTAAAAAAAAAAAACGAAAAGGTCAGATGTTAGGAGGAATTCTGTCCCTCCAGGTTTCTCAAGGAAAGTTTGTCTAATGACTTAATGACCTGCAGATTGGTTATTAGTGAACCTTTGGGGAAATTAGTGAAAAAAAAGTTTTCTTTGTACTGGATAACTGGCAGAGATAAGGAAATCAGCTGCTATATAAATTGAAAACTGCTAATCTCCATCAATATATATCCCAGTAGTTTGTCCCGTATTTTTCTTGCATACTATGGAATATATATATATATATATATATATATATATATATATATATATATATATATATATATATATATATATATATATATATATATATATATATATATATGTGTGTGTGTGTGTGTGTGTGTGTGTGTGTGTGTGTGTGTGTGTGTGTGTGTGTGTGTGTGTGTGTGTGTGTGTGTGTGTGTGTGTGTGTGTGTGTGTGTGTGTGTGTGTGTGTGTGTGTGTGTGTGTGTGTGTGTGTGTGTGTGTGTGTGTGTAGGTTCTTAAGCCATTAGACGACAATACATATACCTACATAAGACCTACAGAAGATGCCACTTCCACTTCCCAAAGAGTGAAGTCAAGGAAATTATCCATAATTTGAGGAAGACACTTTAGGGTGTACTTGCATGTTATTTTTCACCAATATAGTTTGTTCTTAGAAATAGACAAACGAGAGGTTCACTGTTAAAATATACGAAAAGAAAAAGATAGTAAGAGTATAATGCACTCGTACACAGACATTTACACACACACACACACACACACACACACACACACACACACACACACACACACACACACACACACACACACACACACACACACACACACACACACACACACACACACACACAAACACATTCACACACACACACACACACATGCTTCCGGGGGCACGACGACGACCTCTCCCATGACGCCTCTCATGTGGTCTGATGTGGCTGAACAGTCCAGTTCGTGTCATGAATCCCCTGTGGCAGATGTTGCAGATGTGGGGTGTATTTCTATTTTCTATTTGGTTTTGGCGCCTGTGGTGTCTTGCTGTACGGATTTGCTCTCGCGGTTACGCCTAATAGTCTCTAGGTTTTGAATGCCTCTTTTGACAGACATACTCCAAGCTGGTCTGTCCTCTGCCAGGGTTTGAAGCTGGCCTGGGTCAATGTTGCATGCCTTAAGTCTCGTTTTGAGGTGGTCCTAGTACCGTTTTTTTCTGTCCTCCTGCTGCACGTGTGCCTCGAGCAAGATCAGCAAAGAGGATTTTTTTAGGGAGTTGGTTGTTTTGCATCCAAATAACGTGACCTACCCATCTTAAGGATCTTTTAGCTATTTGTTCATCAATGCTCTCACATGATGTTCTTTCCAGGATCTCATTGTGTGTTTTCTTATCTTGCCATGTGATTCTCAACATTCTCTGAAGGCAGCGTATGTGGAAGGCCTCCAGTGCTTTGACTTGACTCCTGTATGGAGTCTAAGTTTCACATGCATATAAAAGAGTTGAGACACAGACTGTCTGATAAACAGCAACTTTCGTACGTAGATGCAGGTCTCTGTTTAGAAACACTCTGTCTCTGAGGCGTCCGAATGCAGCTGAGGCTTGTTGAATGCGGTTAGTGACTTCTCTGTCGTTGGTTCCATTTTGGGAAATGACACTACCAAGGTAAGTAAGTGAAGTGTTTTACATTTTTGAGTTGGACATTATTGATTGTAATCAGCTGGCCTGGGATGTTTGGTATAGTGAGAACCTCTGTTTTCTTGACATTGATTTGCAGTCCAGTTCGTCTGTAGATTTAATTTAGTATTCCGAGTTGTTCTTGAAGGTATTGAGGTTGGCTTGCTATTGTTGCAGCATCGTCAGCGTATTGGAGTTCATGTATTGTTGTTGTATAGGTCTTTGTTCTGGCAATTAGTCAGCGAAGATTGAATAAGCCACCATCAAATCTATATTTGATATTGAGGCCATGGTCAGGTGTTGCTAGCTGAGAGTAGTTATGGGTGACTGCTATTAGACAAATGTTGAATAAGATGGAGGCTAAGACACATCTTTGCTTTACACCCATTTTTACTGGGAAACATTCTCCATTCAATATAACTCTAGCAAATGTGTCTTGATGGAATTGTTTAATTATTTGTAAAAATGTTGGTGGGCAGCCTATTTTAGCAAGTATTTTGAAAAGCATGTCTCTATTGATGGTATCAAAAGCTTTCGTTAAATCTATGAAAGCTGTGGCAAAATGCTGCCTTTGTTCAATTGACATACACACACACACAAAAAAAAAAAAAATAAGGCACACACACACACACACACACACACACACACACACACACACACACACACACACACACACAGAGAGAGAGAGAGAGAGAGAGAGAGAGAGAGAGAGACACACACACATACACATACCAACCCACCCCCCAAAAAGGATGACTCAGATACCAATATTTTATAAGTTCTTCCATGAATACATCAACAAAAAAAATAAATAAAAAATGCAGAGGAATATTCCTCAGACAAATTAACTATCTAAACTATAAAGTTGCAGGTTATTGGATATAATATAACTTCAAGAGGGATTCACAATTCCATGTGTAATTCAAACTGTTTCCATTAAAAGAGAAAGATGATGAAATTGTGAAGGTAATTTTTCTCGTCTACATTAACGTAATATTCTTTTTCAGCACAATAACCCTTTTCACAATTGTAATTTCACTATATATACATTTCTTATGATAGGCATAATGAGGGAAAGGAGCGAGAAGGGATAAGGCACAAACAAAATCTCTCTCTCTCTCTCTCTCTCTCTCTCTCTCTCTCTCTCTCTCTCTCTCTCTCTCTCTCTCAGGATAATTCAATAACAGACGAGGTTATATTTCCTTTCTTCAAATTTGGTCGAAATTCTTGGAATGGATTAAAAACAAGAAACAAAGTCTTTTAAGAGGGAACGTTTATCAAGACCCACGAGATTTTAGAGTTAATACTAAAGAGAGACAGAATAAAAAGAATGGTAATATATTGCCAACAAAAAAAAATAATCATAAATAAATCTGGCTTTCCTGTGAGGCATAAAACCCACTTGACTTCATTACTATATTCCTCATATTTTGCTGATGTGTTTTCCGAGCAGCTTAGGCAGGTCAGCTGTCATAGAGACGCGCTGGGCTGGGAGGACGAGTCACCAGTTTTGTTTTTACTTCTTGGGGCGAACTGGGATTAAAATGTGTGGTTTTACGTGGACATCATTTCACTCACCAGCAGTACCACGACAAGACTTATGAATGCCATTACGTTAGACGACTCGTGCTGCTGCTGCTGCTGCTGTTGCTGCTGCTGCTGCTGTGTGTGTGTGTGTGTGTGTGTGTGTGTGTGTGTGTGTGTGTGTGTGTGTGTGTGTGTGTGTGTGTGTGTGTGTGTGTATAAGTAAGTGTGTGTGTGTAGGGGGGGGGTGTTATGTGGTTTATACGATGGTTATGGTGGTGTTTTTGATTTGTGGTGACAATGGTGGTTTATGGTCGCCTTTGTTGTTGCTATTATTGTTGTTATTGTTATGGTTATTGTTGTTGTTGTTGGTGGTGTTCTTGTTTTTACTATTTCTGCTTCTGCTGATAGTCATGTTGTTATTACTACTGTTGGGACACCGAATACTGTTACTAGTTGATGATGACGATGAAGATGATGAAGATGATGACAATAGTGGTGATGCTACAGGTTCCGGCCATCGTGCAACAGGGAGCAGGGGGGCAGGCGAGCATTGCAGCAGCCGGGCCGCCCCAGACTCTGTAGACCTGTCAACTGAACTATGCCTAATTATCGAAAATGGACAAAGCACAACTCATTTGCCTCCATTATGACATTTTTGTTTCGCTGTTTGTGGCCAGCGCATTAGTCCAGGTGTGTGTGTGTGTGTGTGTGTGTGTGTGTGTGTGTGTGTGTGTGTGTGTGTGTGTGTGTGTGTGTGTGTGTGTGTGTGTGTGTGTGTGTGTGTGTTCCCTGAAATATAGTGTTGTGTTCAGAACTAATGGACCATGGCTATATAAATAATTTTACGAATAATACCGTTGTAACACTGGTCGCCGCTTTCCTGTAGCTCTCCCCACAACTATCCTCAATATTTGTCTTTCCTTATAACCAGTACAGTCCGGCCTCACAACCACTGTATACCATTTCCTCCTGACGGCGTCCACCCTTCTTTCCTTGTTTATTGTCACGATTCTAGCGATATTGTCAATTGAAGTTCCGAATGTCCCTGGGATTAATGAGTCAAGCACCTTCTCTGCGACAAAGCCGTAAATTTCATGAGTCTTTGATTCAGCTGCATTTTATTGTAAGCTTGGAGTACTAAAAAGGAAAAATAAAACACATGATATCTGATAAGTCACTGAACAGGCGTTATATATCAAAGGGAAACGCACAATTAATGGGTCGAAGTGATGAATTTGATAAAAAACAATTATCTTCTCAACGCTCACCTTTAATTCAAACCTTGTGACTTTAATAACTCATCGTCATCAGTGAGAGAGAGAGAGAGAGAGAGAGAGAGAGAGAGAGAGAGAGAGAGAGAATAAATATACCCCTCACCACATGATAACACCCTGCTCCTCCCCTCCCTCCCACTTCCCCTTCCTGTTTCGGTGCAACACGTTCAAACCTTCACGACTCTTCCGAAAATTTTCCACCGTAAACACGGTGATCCAATTTGCATGTGTCGTAACTATTCATTACAGTGACGTGTGGCCTCCGGGGATGCAGCAAGGCACGGGAGGGCGTCATTGTGGCCTTGGGGGCGCCGTGTCACTGAGAGTGCAGTGTGCAGTGAGAGAGAGAGAGAGAGAGAGAGAGAGAGAGAGAGAGAGAGAGAGAGAGAGAGAGAGAGAGAGAGAGAGAGAGAGAGAGAGAGAGAGAGAGAGAGAGAGAGAGAGAGAGAGAGAGAGAGAGAGAGAGAGAGAGAGAGAGAGAGAGAGAGAGAGAGAGAGAGAGAGAGAGAGAGAGAGAGAGAGAGAGAGAGAGAGGGGGGGGGAGAGAGTCCTGGTGTCCATGTAAAAGTGTAAGGTGTGCTAAGTCTTGTAATAGTGTTGAAAAATCAGAGGTAGTTAGTGTCGTGTGTTTTTTGTGCACCTGTGGGGAAGTGCTTTGTGTTCTGTGCCAGTGTTCAGTGTCTGTGTTCACGAGTGTGTTAGTGTCGCACGTGTCGTTTAGAGCCAACACTCGTTGTCGCCCCCACACCTGGCTCCACAATTCCCCAGGAATCACTTATCCTCTCCTCAATGTCTAGCCCCGCCCATCGCCCCATAGCCAGGCGAGACTTGCCTGGCTACCAGCCACAGAATTGGTGTTGCGTTTGTGGCAAAGCAACACTTAAGACTCAACACGTGAGCTGTGACGAGGAAACCTGCCGTAACCTTTGTCACAACAGCTGCCTTGGGGATACGCCAGTCTTCAAGTGTAGCTACACGGAGCAGCTACGACTCCAAGCAAACATCCCGGACCCCGTCACCTACATCATCGAGGAGACTGATACACCCCCAACGCCACTACCGGACGATAGTGGGGAGAGTCAGTGGGAGGGCTTGGAGAGAGAGAGCTAGTTTCACTAGTTGAGAAGCTCACTGAGGAAGCCTCTCAACAAAACTGTGTGATTAAGTCCCTCCAGGACGACCGAGACTTGATCATACAACACAGAGACGTGTTTGCTGCGGCTCTCAGAGTAGCAGACAGGCTGATAGCGTCAAAACAGCGCCAGACGCAAGTAGCCACACGCTCTCAGGCAGTCAGCGCCCACGCAGAGTCAATTGACGAACACTGGGAGGTGGTTTGTCAGGACTCTGAGAGGTGGAGGACGTGGTGGAGCTCGGATAAACCGCAACAGCTCCGCCACGCAGCTGTTTTCTCAACTTCCACCTTCCCTTCGCCTGCCCGGGAAACAACGACCGCTCCGCCTACCTCCACTGCTTCCACCGCCACACAGAGCGACTGTGACACCTCCCCAGCGTCCACTGTCACTCCTTCTGCCACACAGAGTGACTGCTCGGTACTCACTACCACGTCTACCGCCACACAGAGCAGCAGGGACTCTTCCTCCATAAATACAGCGAACGGAGTAGATCGCGGTGCCTCTGTTCGCCCACGAACCTCTCCTCAGACCACTTCAGGAGATTGGAGAAAAAAGAAATCTAAGAGGGAAGTGCAGCAGGACGCGAGGAAGGTGTCCAGCGAAGGACTGAGGACTCACCAGGCCACCAAGCAGACACAAAAGCGAGCCAAGGCAAAAGTGTGTGAGTACTGCTCACGGAAAGGACACACTTCTGCTACTTGCCACGCCAGAACTGACGATTTACGTCAGGAGCGTCTCCTACAGCGGCTCCTTACGGTGGAAAGACACACAGCCACACCCTTCCCACCTGCAGCGCCTCAGCCCGCCCACCACCTCACTTCATTTCAGTCCTTACCACAACCTCGCCCACTCCTTCCTCAGCCTGGTATCTGGAATCAGAGCCAGGGGCGGCAGTGGACCACTCCTCTTCACCAGTACCAGCAGTCGGCCGCGGACCCTAACCACCACCTCGGACTAGCAGGCCTCGCTCACTACCATCCCTCACCATGGTACAGCCAGCTTGCCCCGCCGCCAACTAAAGGTCGTCTCTAGCAACGTCCGTGGTCTCCGGACTAACCTTGCAGACTTATACCACAACTGTGTGCAACGACACAATGCAGACGTTGTTGTGGTGACAGAGACATGGCTGAACAGTGAGGTGGAGCCCACGTATGGCAGGATGCAGGGCTTCACCCACTGGGTGAGGAGGGACCGACAGGAGCGAACAGGAGGTGGAGTGGCTGTCTGCTTCAAGGAAGGAATGCAGGCCCAGCTACTCGACATAGACACGCCTCCACTGATGGAGATGATGTACTTCCGAGTAACGCTGGCAGACCGCTCAGCCCTCCTGCTGTGTGCCCTGTATCGCCCCCCGCGACAAGGGCCTGACTCACTCCTGTACCTGACTGAGACTTTAGACAACCTGATGATGGCACACAGCTGCAGCCACGTGCTGATTGTGGGGGATCTCAATCACCACCTGGAAAGAGACGCCTACGAGAATCTCCTGAGGTGCAGGGTCTGACAGATCATGTCACCTTCCCCACACATGAACGAGGAGGGACATTAGACCCTGTCATCTCAGACTACCAGGAGGACAAGCTTCAGTGTCATCAGCTGGGGCTCGTGGGCAGCTCTGATCATCACGCTGTACTGACACAGCTGGAAGTGGGCGTGGCTCAGGACGAGGCCACCACCCGCACCATCTGGCTGTGGAACAAAGCAGACTGGGCTTCCCTGCGCCGCGACCTGACCCACACCCCATGGGCCACTCTGCTACAGGGAGGAGCAGAGAGTGAAGCACTTGCACTCACCTCTCACCTTCTCGCCCTCCAGAGACGCCACGTCCCACACAGGGAATACACCACCAGACCGACGGATCAGCCATGGTTTGGCTACCGTTGCCGTGTTGCTGCTGAGGCAAAGTATGCTGCCTGGCTCCGCTACAAGAGGAACCCGACTCGGCGCAACAAGGACTTGCATAGGGCTGCATGCAGGAGGATGGTGGTAACCAGCAAGTGGGCCTTAAAAAAGTGGGAGGAAAGCCTGCGCCGGAAACTGTGTGGCACTGGCGTAGGAAACAAAACTTGGTGGTCCCTTGTTAAGGACAAACAGGAACTGGCCACCAAGAATCCATCCCTCCCTCAGCAAGCAGGACGGTACTGTCGCCACCAGCAGTAAGGAGAGGGCACAGTTGCTGGCTTCCTTGTTTGCTGGAAAAATGAAGGTGGGGAATCCACAGCAGCCACCGCCTCAGCTGGTCCAGCAATGTGAGAAGACTGTCACCATGGTGGAGGTGACGCATCAGCAGGTGAAGCGATTATTGCGGGGCTGGACACACAGAAAGCCACCGGCCCTGATGACATCAGCCCGCACCTGCTGAAGCGATGCTCCCAGGAACTGGCTGCCCCTCTCACCCAAGTCTTCACAACTTGTGTACGGGAAAACGTCTGGCCTTCAGTGTGGAAGGAGGCTCGAGTAGTTCCTGCACACAAAAAGCTCCAGGACGGACCCAAAAAACTACAGACCCATATCCCTGTTGTCAGTGGTGGGTAAAGTGTTTGAGAGGGTCGTGGCAGAGGTGGTGTGTAGCCATCTCAAGGACAATGCCCTCCTCTCAGACCAACAGTTTGGGTTCAGACCTGGAAGGTCAACCTCCGACCTAATGATGCTTCTCACCAGGCAGTGGCAGGACGCCCTCGACGACGGCAAGGACACTATAGTGGTTGCTTTGGACATAGCTGGAGCTTTTGATAAAGTATGGCACAACGGATTACTAGAAAAGCTTCGTGCTAAAGGCATCCAGGGTGGCTTGCTACGACTCCTGGGAAATTACCTGCAGGACAGAAGCCTCAAGGTGGTTGTCAACGGGCAAACATCTGAGTCCCTGCCTGTGGAGGCATCAGTGCCACAGGGTTCAATTCTTGGCCCACTCCTGTGGAATATCTACGTGGATGATCTTCTCCAGCTACTGCCAGGAGTCATGGCCTATGCTGATGACTGCACCCTCTCCTATACCTATCCACGCCAGGACAGTGGGCGGGCTGCTGAGGCCATCAATCAGCAGCTACGAGTGATAGAGGAGTGGGGTGCTCGCTGGCAAGTGACATTCGCGCCGGAGAAGACACAGGCAATGGTTGTCTCTCGGTCCCCAGCCGCCATGGCAGCAATGGCAGGAAAGTTGTCTTTGGCGCTGCTGCTCTCCCACTCCAAGATGACGTCAAGATACTTGGAGTGGAGGTGGATCGAGGGCTGAGGTTTGACAGCCATGTCAAAACCATTGCCAAGAAAGCCTCTCACAGGATCTCCGCTCTCAGAAGGATCGCCAGTTTCCTCGACAGGAAGGGAGACTGCTGCTGTACAAGGCACAGGTGCGGCCCCACCTTGAGTACGCAGCTCTCTCCTGGATGTCCTGTGCCGCCACACACAGAAGGAGACTGGACAGCATCCAACGCCGCGCCATACGGCTAGTAGATGCTGCAATACCACCTCACCCAGAGCCTGAGCGTCCTCTTGATTCACTGGAACACCGCAGAGATGTGGCGGCAATCGTAGTGTTCCATAAGGCACAGGTGCAAAGAGTGCCACATCTGGCAGGGCTGCGTCATCCTCTGAGAGTCACCGCACGGAGCACGAGAACGGTGCTCAATGGTGGTGACGCCGTAGAGGTGCCGCGATCCCACGGGTGTCAGCATCAACGCACCTTCGCAGGACGCGTCTCCAGGATGTGGAACTTGTTCACGGCCGCGGTGCCTCACGTCCAGGAGATGAACACTCACAGTGTCAAACTGATGGCACATAAGTGGAGACAGACACTGCCAACTCCTCTGACACTCTTTGTGACGTGACACTCAGTGTAGTGCAGTGCGTGAATAGTGCTAGTGAAGTGAAAAGAATAGTGCTCCATTTACATGCTGACCATCTTGTATATTATCTATTTTTAAGTCTTGTAAATATTGTAGAGAAATAGATTGTAGTACCCTTAGAATAGGTAGCACACGACAGTGCGCCTTTGGGTACATGTTCTTCTGTATAAATTATGTTTAAATAAAAAAAAAGAGAGAGAGAGAGAGAGAGAGAGAGAGAGAGAGAGAGAGAGAGAGAGAGAGAGAGATAACTAGTAATAGATGCTACATAATAATGTGGAAGGGACCAAGAAAGGAGTGGAGAAAGAAAAAAATAAAGAAATCAAAGAGGAAAAGAAAGAAAGAAAGAAATAATAGGAAAATAATTTATCGAAAAAATTGTGGTGAAGAAAGGAAGAAAGGAAAGGAAAAATTAAGAGAAGCAGAAAGACAGAAAGACTGATGAAAGGAAGGAATTATATAAAAAAGATGGATGGAAATGATGAAAGAGAAACAGACACAAAAAATAAAAGACAAGACGAAAGCAACTAAAATAATGAACTGACGAACGAAGAAAACCGCAACAAAGAATGCACCAGAGCGTTTAAACGTGAAACCAAAACTAATAACCCAACACAAACTATATACACTTCATCTCTCTTACAATTATCAATACTGCTTATCTTCTCATCTACCTATTACCACTCAAATAATTACAAACTATCTGCATATAAATAAAACAAACATTCATAAAAAAAAAAACGGGAAAATAACATAAAACAAATACCAGATAACCTCCAAGAAAATACAAGAGATAAACCTAATGTTTCTTTTTCCCCTCCTTTCCTTTTCTCTTCCAATTTTGTCTGATAATATAAAATCCTAGGGGAGGAATTCCTAGCCCTTCGCGTTCGCCCAGTAAAGGCGCCTTTCAGTGCACGCAGAGAATAAGAAGACACGTAGTCCAAATCTTCAAATGCAAATGAAAGAAGAAAGATAAAAATAAGGAGAAAAAAAAAAGAATGGGAACAAGACCAAAAGGAGGAGGAGGAAGAGGAGGAGGAGGAGGAGGAGGAGGAGGAGGAGGAGGAGGAGGAGGAGGAGGAGGAGGGTAAGGCGGAGGAGGAGGAGGAGGAGGAGGAGGAGGAGGAGGAGGAGGAGATGGAGGAGGAGGAGGAGGAGGAGGTGGAGGGGGAAGAGTTAGAAGAAGAGGCGGAGAAGAGGCAAAAGACATAGACGAAGAAGACGAAGGAGAAAAAGAATAGAAGGAGGTCAGGGAGGAGGAAGTGGAGCATGATGAGGGGGAGAAACAGAAACAAGAGGAGGGAGAAGGACAACAGCGACACGGAGGAAGACAACTATGCGGTAGAAAGAAAGAAAGCGTGGAAGGGGGAAAGAAAAGACAACACACGGGGGAGGGAGAAAGGAAGGAAGCATGCAAGGAAATCTAGAAAAAAAAAGTCTCTCTCTCAGTTCATATTCTCAAAATGTTCTGCGCCGCATCCCTACTACTCCCAACCCACTGTAGTTAGATTTGTACGATTCTAGTGACAGATTAGCAAGATTTCGCGGTACTAAAAGGAAAAACACTCTTGAGATACCGAGATAGTAGCTGTCTGATCTTTGAAAATAGTAGTGGTAAGAGAACAAAGAAAGGTGTGTACTAAAAGAAAATACACTCTTTAGAACCCGGGATATTGTCTTTGTGGTGTTTGTAAGTGGACAAAGACTGTACGAGTAGAAATGTGTCAAAAAAGATTTGTTACATTTCCTGAACAATACTACTCAGATTGCCATTACTTAACACGAGGGCTTATACGAGTATCAGTCCCAGCTTCTAAACATCACCGTCATCTCAACCACCAAGTAGTTTTTCTTTTTTCTCGCTGCTTATCCTTCTTCACGGTTATCCTGTCCTTTTACGCTTCTCGTTTGCATTATTCACAAAGCCCCGCCAACTCTTGTTCCGACTCTCCTCTCTCTCTCTCTCTCTCTCTGTGTGTGTGTGTGTGTGTGTGTGTGTGTGTGTGTGTGTGTGGTGTGTTACAAGTGTCAAGGGTGGTGGGATGGCTGGTAGAAGGAGGTGCATTGTCTGGCACGCTTGTGTGTGTGTGTGTGTGTGTGTGTGTGTGTGTGTGTGTGTGTGTGTGTGTGTGTGTGTGTGTGTTGTGTGTGTGTGTGTGTGTGTGTGTGTGTGTGTGTGTGTGTGTGTGTGTGTGTGTGTGTGTGTGTGTGCCTCTACGAAGTATATATGCGGGGTAGTGTATTTCTTTTCTCTCTCTCTCTCTCTCTCTCTCTCTCTCTCTCTCTCTTGATACGGTAGTGTTGCAAGAGTGCGGTTCTAAACGCTGTGATGTGGAATCCATGCGCTGATACTGGTGGCGAGAATTAATGATGCTAAATATTAGTACTGCCGCCACAACTCATGAATTATTTGAGGTGTTAATGATGAGTGCGATTTGCTGATTTATACGTGGGCTACAATTTTCTCTCTCTCTCTCTCTCTCTCTCTCTCTCTCTCTCTCGCTCTCTCTCTCTCTCTCTCTCTCTCTCTCTCTCTCTCTCTCTCTCTCTCTCTCTCTCTCTCTAATTCGTTTTCGTTGTTTGTTCATTATCTTCCAAGCCAAAATTCCGCCAATTTTCACTCCAGCTTTTCATCGTTCTCCTTCCTGCGACCTTCACATTCATAATTCTTGCCAATATTCCTCCTCCTCCTCTTCCTCCTCCTCCTTTTCGAGCTCCTTATCTAGTTCTTCTTCTTCTTCTCTTTCTCCTCTTTTTCCTATTCTTCTATTTCTTTCTAACCTGTTCTCTCTTCAAACGCGTTCCTTTCTTTTCTTGTATACAGTCTGGCCCCTCCTCCCACTGACCCTCTCTCTCTCTCTCTCTCACACACACACACACACACACACACACACACACACACACACACACACACACACACACAGAAACATGTGCGCGCAGCTCTCCTCAATCCGAAGGCTATAAACAGAATCAAATAAGCGCAGCACTGTCGACCCATCGTCAGCCCTTGGTACTTGTGCAGCTGGACGATAGTTCACGGCCTGGCACGTCAAGGTAAGTAGTTCTCCTCCTCCTCCTCTTCTACCTCCTTCTCCTTTTCCTCCTTCTCCTCCTCGTCGCCCATTTTTTCTTCCCTTTCTGTTACATTTATAGTAAACAGTGGCATTCCCGTCCCTCCTCCATCTCCATCTGCATTCTCCTCCTCCTTCTCCTTCTCCTCCTCCTCCTCCTCCTCCTCCTCCTATTCTTCCTTCTCTTCCTCCTTTTCCTCCTCCTCCTCCTTTTCCTCTTCTTCCTTCTCTTTCTCTTCTTCATCCGCCTCCGCCTCCTCTTTCCCTGTCCGGGGTTTTGTGCTAGCGCGTTCTGACATCTCTTTCTGTCTTTTTCTTTATACAACATTCCGCAACACGCTCCACTGTTCTCCCCTCTTGTGTTATGTCTTCCTTTGCAGGTACAGTCATGGAAAACAATCTTTTGTCGTACTTCTTCCAAGCAAAATACGCGCGTGTGATTGCGAGTAACTGGTACAGTGTTGGATAAGTTTTTCTTCCCAAACCCGGATATCTTATGTGTATGATAGTATAATACTCGTATACTATTTGAAAAGTATACTCCCCCGCACTCTGACAGTCAATGGTTTACACTTTGCAGATAACATCACGTAAGAACACAAAGGTGGTCTTTTGGTGATATGGGGTACTGGCTAGTAAAGGAACTTAAGCAAGTATAATTATTCTAACATACCAGAGTGACGACTAGACTACTACTCTGTTCTATGTCTACGGTTTACACTCGTATCGATAGAAACTACAAAGTAAAACACAGGAAGAGGATCAGTAGTAATATCTTTTGGATCCCACAGAGCGACGACTAATGAGGAATGGTTTCCAATATATCCCAGAGGTGTTAGCTAGTTTGCTCCCTGCACTTAAACATTACCTAACACATTAACCATTGGGAGAATGCATTAGATTGTGACTAAAAATAACAGGGGGATCAGATGTGAGCTCTGTCTGGGCCACACGGAACGAAGACTAGTCATTTATGGGTTCCAGATCCTGTACAAATCACCACGTGGGTGCTTTCCCAGTCACGCCACCACCTGTCACTTACTGTACTATATACACAACCTCGTACTGTAAACGTTCCCGATATTTTGTTTTTTATGAAAGAGGGGAAGCTAGCCAAAGGCAACAACAACAAAAAAAAAAAAAAAAAACGAGTTAGCCGTAAGTCTGAGACAAATGTCTTGAAACCTCCTTCTTAAAATAAATCAAATTACAGGAAGATGGAAATACAGAAGCAGACAGGGAGTTCCACAGTTTATCAGAAAAAAAAGGTATGAATGATTGAAAGTATTGGTTAACTCTTGCATTGGAGAGTTGGACAGAATAGGGATGACAGTAAGAAGAAAACCTTGTGCAGCGAGGCCGCAGGAGGAGGGGAGGCATGCAGTTAGCACGATCAGTTGAGCACTTAGCATGGAAATAGTGATGAAAGATAGAAAAAGATGCAACATTTCAGTGGTGAGAAAGGAGCTGAAGACAGTCAGTCAGAGGAGAGGAGTTGATGAGACGAAAAGGTTTTGATTCCATCCTATCTAATAAAACTGTGAGTGGAACCCCACCCCCAACATGCGAAGATTACTCCATACAAGGACGGATAAGGCCCTTGTACAGAATTAGCAGTAAGAGTGCCGAGAAAAACTAACAGACACACTTCAGAACACCTAACTTCATAGAACCTGTTTGAGCAAGAGATGAGAGATAAAGTTTCCAGTTTAGATTATGAGTAAAGGACACACAGATCGAGGATATTCAGTGTAGAAGATGGGGACAGGTGAGTGTCATTGAAAAAGAAGGGGTAGTGTCTAGAAGGATGTGTCGAGTTGATATATGAAAGAATTGCGTTTTTGAGACATTAAACACTACTAAATTTTCTTTGCTCCAATCAGAAATAGAAGAAAGATCAGAAGTTAGGCGTTCTGTGGCGTCCCCACGTGATCTGTTGACTTCCTGAAGTGTTGGTCGTCTCTGAAAAGACGTGGAAAGATGTATCATCAGCGTAGGAGTGCATAAGACAAGAAGTTTAGTTAAGGTCATTGATGAAGAATATAGAGTGGGTGACAGGACCCTGAGGAACACCACTGTTAATAGATTTAGGAGAAGAACAGTGGCCGTCTACCACAGCAGCAATAGAACGGTCGGAAAGGAAACTTGAAATAAAATTCCCGATAGAAGGATAAATACCGTAAGAGAGAAATTCTGAAATCAAAGCTTTACTCTAGACTCCATCAAAAGTTTTAATATGTCTAACACAACAGCAAACCTTTCATCGAAATCTCTAATAGAAGATGACCCGGGCTCAGCTAGGAAAGCCAAAAGATCACCAGTAGAGCGGCCCTGGCGGAAGCTATTCTTTTGATCAGACATAAGATTGTGAAGTTACATATAATTGAGAATATTCCTATTAAGGTGTAGGTGCTTCGAACTGGTGCTTCCCTCCCAACCTACAAATTACTTACATTTTCCAGGCTCATAGCAGGACAGCGTGAGCGAGGCATCGCTTGTGGTTGGTTTCGAGCACAGCCCAGCCGAGCGAGCGCGAACTCGCTCGTGATTGGTCCACATTACTCTCCTGCTAACTATATATATACCTATATATATATATATATATATATATATATATATATATATATATATATATATATATATATATATATATATATATATATATATATATATATATATATATATATATATATATATATATATATATATATATATATATATATATATATATATATATATATATATATATATATATATATATATATATATATATATATATATATATATATATATATATATATATATATATATATATATATATATATATATATATATATATATATATATATATATATATATATATATATATATATATATATATATATATATATACATATGCCTGATTGTGTCGAAATAAACTCTACGCTCATGGCTTCAGAGGTAACTTGCCCATTTTAGTTTATAATTTTCTTCAGGACAGAACATTCTCTGTCAAGCTTCCTGGTAACGTAATCTCGAACGTTTTCGTCCAGGAGAACGGTGTGTCGCGAGGTAGTGTTCTTAGTCCAATTTTATTTTGCGTAATGATTAATGATATTCTGTCAACAACTCCCGTCCCCATGAATCTTAAATACTCACTGTACGCCGACGATTGTGCGTTATGGCACTCCTCGTCAAACGCACAGTTCTCGGCGGGACGGATTCAAGACGCTCTTGATTCTGTCCAGCATTGAGCCTCGCTGTGGGGATTTAAGTTTTCCGTTGCAAAGTGTATCGGTGTTGTTTTCACTAAACGTAATGTACCTGATTTGCAGTTAACTCTTCAAGGCCAACCGATACCGTTTCAAAATTCAGTCAAGTTCTTGGGTCTGCATTTTGACAGCAGACTCAATTGGAAGACTGATGTTAATCAATTGCTTATTCGCTGTCGTAAAAAAAATCAATGTCCTCAAATACCTTTCTGGTACTTCATGGGGAGCAGACATAAAATCTTTATTAATGGTGTACAATACCTTAATTCGTTCTCATTTAGATTATGGCTCACCGGTGTACGGGTCTGCGTCGGGGTCAACACTGAGGAGACTGGATGTATTTCAGAATGAATGTGTGCGAATGTATCTTGGAGCCCTGCGCTTCACTCGTGTTGGTCGGATGGAGGTCGAGGCCTTGGACATTCCTCGCAATTTCCTGCTTTTGTCCTTTGGGATAAAAACAGCCCGGAAGGCTCCCCTCGGCGCAACAGCGACCAAAATTATGTGGCAACACCAACACCTCCACACTGCATCCTGTCGTCCAGTCGCGACGCGTCTAAACGCCCTCTGCCAACTCACCGACATACGACTGGACGAGACGGACCACCTGGTGCTGAATACTCTTCCCCTATGGAGGCAATCAACCACCACCTTCATCAAGAGCTGGCTTCCGGGAAAGAAGGCTGTTGTTGCCGAGGCGGAGCTCCACCAACTCTGGCCTCCCTCCATCCCGACATCTCTAGACAGACGGCTCCAAGACAGGTGAATGTGTGGGTGTAAGTGTGAGGTTGTGTGAATGTGCCCTCAGGTTCCGACTGCCTACCCATACATCGGTGTTTTCTGCTGAATTTTTTTGCAATTGATAAAGACTATGCTTTAAATTCACCTCATAATTCAATCATAATTTTTATGGGCTCTATGTCAGCCTTTCAGGCAACAGAGTCCGGCCGCACGGATACATATGAAATCCAGGGCAATATCATTAATAAGCTGAATTCAGGTCGTAAATCCTTCTCACTGGTTTGGGTGTCTGGACATTCCAGTATACGCGAGAATGAACAGGCTGACATGCTAGCTCGGTCTGCTGCAAGCTCGAGGGAGCGTGGAACCTCCGTCGGGATCTGCAGTCATGTCTCTCAGTTGTTAAATCATCAGCAAAACTCCTGTGGCAGAGTCACTGGGACAACTTTCACCTACACACCATCAAACCCATCCTGGGCGAGTGGGTCTCCTCCAATCGCCCGACAAGGCGGGAAGAGGTGGTCCTCGCACGCCTCAGGATGCGCTGCACCCTCCCCACTCACATGCTCCCCTACATCGCAAATACCTTCCCACCACAGTGTTCTACATGTAATGTGACCCTTTCTGTCGAGCACATCCTGCTTCACTGTGTGCGTTGTCGTGAGGAAAGGCGGTCCTTGGCGGCGTATTGCCGGGGCCGCAGCCTCCTGCTAACTCAGACCACCCTCCTGGGAGACGATCACCCGTTTGTGATCGATAGACTGATGATTTGTCTGACTGAGGCCAATTGTGATTTATGAGTATATATTATGTTATCTATTTTGCACTCTGTAATTATTTGAAAAATATATCTATGTAAATAAAAGTATGAAAGTGTGTACGATTTCAGTCTTGCGTGATGTGATGTGAATGTTCTCCCTTTCATGTATATATGCAATACGTAGTGATGTTATGTAGCTACCCTGTGTGATTGTGAGTTATCCCTCCCTTCCCCATGCCCTGACAAAGGGCAATAGTTTGAGATAGGTATAGGATCCCTGTGTGAATGAAGCGTGTATGAAACTCTAAGTGTGATGAACATAATTTCAATAATTAAAATAAATAAAATGAGTAATCAAATAAAATAAATAAATAAATTACAAAAAAATCTTAATGAAATGAACGGTTTATATGTAATAACACCTAACCAAAACAAATAGAGTTAAAATAAATATAGATAAAATGAAAATGGCCTAATACCCACGCCAGGGTAATGGCCATGAAAAAAAAAAAAAAACGAAGTATACCAGTTCCTGAGTGGTCAACAGACGTTCCTGTTCGCCTCTCCGCCACTCAGCTTGTGTTAGTAGCGGCAGGTTACAGAGGATAGGTTAAAAATCTTCATATAAGCAAGAAATTAAAGCTATAGGGTGGTAGTTTAAGGGACTAGGAACATGCTGAATGTAGGCAAACTTCCAGCATGAAGGAAAGGTAGAAGTTGATAGGCAATGTTGAAAGAGTTTGGAAAGGCAAGGTGCAAGCATGTAAGCACAGTTTTACAAAATGATAGGAAGGACCCCATCAGGTCCATTAGCCTTCCGAGGGTTCAGGCCAGCAAGGGCATCATGGAAAACATCATTACGAAAAATCCTAATTGAGGCTATGAAATATTCAGAGGGAGGAAGAGAGGAAGGGACAAACCCAGAATTATCCAAGGTGGATTTGTTAGCAAAGGTTTGAGAGAAGAGTTCAGACAAAAGAGATGGCAGTAATACTGTCAGATGCGCACATCATAAGTGAAATATGAAAATATAAGAAACAAGAAATGAAGATATATGGAAGTATGCTAGTTCGCCAGTATGCGGTGTGTAACCGTATCCAGCCATAACAGAGAGCAGGAGGGCAGGAGGGTCAAAGGAAACATTTAATGACCCAGGCCGTTTGGCCCAGGGCAGCCCGGGCAGATGTGTCGCCCAGGTCATGTAAACATCCGGTGGTAGTGTTGTCGTCTTGGATGTTGTTCGTACCACACGTGGAGTTCATTTGAGCTTGTACTTGATTGGTGAATGGTACATTCTGAGGGGCGTGTTGTGTGGGTCAAGACACGCCCCCATAAGTTCCTGAAGGGAAATTGTAGAGGTTTGAGAGAGAGAGAGAGAGAGAGAGAGAGGAAGCAGAGAGGACAACCGCGGCTCTAAGCGGGCCACCCTCGGCTGCATAGCTGAGGGCGGCGTTTTGTACTTCATATATAACCAGTAAGTGGAGCTTATAAGTTGCAATGCAGTCTTTGAGGTAAATTAGAATGGAGGAAGAAGCATGATAGGAGGTTTAGGTATTATGTGGTATTAGTTTATTATGGTTTATGTGGTTGTACTTTGGTTCATAATGACGTCGTTATATACTTGCGTTTTCATCTATGAGTAAGGGAATTTGTATACGGCTACCTACGTATGTGCATGTGTGTTGCTCTGACGAATAAGTTACATAACATATTTACTAGTGTGTAATTGTGTACGAAGTTAACGTGGTTCCATGTATGGGTACCAAGAGAAAGAGATTATTTGAGGGAAGTCACTTGTGTGGAGATATCAATATTTGTCATTATATTTCGGTGGTGTTACGTTGTCATTTTGTTGAACGGAGTCTGGTAATTATATGTGTATGGTAATATATTTGGTGGTACGTCATGTGGTTGCTTGCATTCATGTACCAAGTAAAGGTCATCCTTATATACGGGTAGCTGGGAAAAAGGGGTAATATTGTACGTACTACGTATGAGATTTACGGAGAAATAAAGCACCGGGTTCAGATGTTGTAATACGTTATGAAGATATTGTGGATGATGTTTGAAGTGAAATCCGTTTTGATGCGAGAATATCTACGAGATTAATGCAGTTCTTAAGGATGTTTGTAAGAGAAATTGTAATAATTGCAGTGGAGAAGGCAACAGAAAGAGTTGTGATTGTTACTTGTCGGCGCCGTATCGAACACCTTATGTATAGATATTAGTTTTGTTAATTAAAGATAGAAAAAACCTTTGACTATTTATAGCCAGTAGCTAGACAATTTGTGCAACGTCGTGCAACAGCTCGGAGCACGACATGGTGGCAGCGGTGGGATCTAAATGTTGCACAAATTGTTGCATTGCAAAAAAAAAATATATTGCCAAATGTTGCAAAGTGTAATCTTGGAATTGGCGCAAGGGACAGTCATATTGATGGAAGATTAAAGTAAATTGGTTGAAAGTGCACGAAGTAGCTGTTGTCAACATCAGAAGTGGCATGGTTATTATAATATGAATGCATATCATTATCACTATTTTGTCTGAAGCTGAGTCGCCCGTGACGATCATAAGGTTTGTGTAAAATCCGTAGATTTTATTTAGTAATTAATTTCGATATTCATTAAAGATCATGTTGCGTGTAAGAGGTTATTCTTTCAAGTGGATGCTTTAAGGTTATATTTTGATTAGACGATATCTGAGTAATATGTTGTACGGTTACCTGTCGCTTGTTTCACCTAAGCCTTTACAAATCAAGGGGTAAACGAGGAGTCTTATTAGCGGGAGAGAAATGCGACAAAATATGAGATATAAAGAGTTTTAATAAATTATTTAAGGTTCGTCTACATTATAATATGTGTATCATAAAGTAGTCAATGGAGTAACGATAACTGAGTGTCAAGGGCATAAATATTACGGATATGCGGCAAAATTCACAAAGGTAGACGAATTTGTTGTCGTTATGTGAAGGAAACTTATCATATATAAGAGACGTGACATATAAGGGTAATTTTTTTCACACGAGTGTCGACTGTCAGAGGACAATAGCAAGGGGTGTAAGCATATATTGTGGTTTATAGCAGGAAAATATGAAGTACTGTGTAAGACGATTTTAATTGCCCCATAGCGATAGAGACGAATAAAAAATGTGTAAATTGTATCATGTTTGGGAGTTCGTCGGATTATAGATGAAAGAATATTGAAGGTTCTGATGAAGGATATGGAACAAAAAGTGAGTGTCAAGTAAAAGAGGGATATTGTGTGTAGTTGATGCAAGGAATTTTTCCGTGAGAATAGTATATGAGGAAGAAGATATAGTATGAGGGAATAATAGAAACATAGTAGAAATATGATTGAGATATACATCACTGCGGTTAAGGTTTGAGGCAAATATCAATATCAGAAGTATAGAAAATAAAGAAGAAATATGACTGATATATGAGGTAAGTATTAAAATGGGATATCTATGTAAAAAGTTAATAGAGGACATAACTGGAGAGTGTTAATATTGAAGAGAATCAAGAGCAGAGAAAGACATTTTGTTGTTACATATTGATCATACGTGTATTGTGAGTCTCTTGGGTTAATGAAAGGTAGATGAAAATATTTAAGGAGAAAAGGAAACGGTGAGTTGCGGGTCAATTTTATGAAATGATGGCAGGATATAAAGATGAATTAATATATACATATAATATGTCGAGTTGAGGATGCTACCACGTGCTGGGTAGTAGTTGAGTTGAGTAGGTAACACTGTTGTAACAGTGCTAGTTCATGCAATTGAAGGTTGCTGGCTAGATCCTAGTTCACCTTACAGTTTCTTTTCTCACCACCTTAAGGTTACTTGCCTCCCTCATGTCTTTTCTCTCTCAGTGGGTTAATTGAATATAAAGTAGTGGAGTTTTTAAGCGAAAGGTGAGAAAAGAAGCAAAATATATGTTAAATGTTCAAGTACATGTGTAAGGCAAGGCCAACCTTCAATTGTTCACTTCAGAAGACGATTGTTGTTGTAAAGTCATGTTGGATAACATCATATTAGTGCCCGAAGTTATAAGTACAAGAAATTATAGGTGAATTGTAGTATATGTAGCTACTTGGTTAAGGCGTTAGTCAGTTCATAAAGGTAGAGCCGATATGAATAACATCAGTAAAAGCAAGAATAAGAAGTACATTAATGTCATTATGATACTATTGTGGCTGTTATAGAGACGATATGAATAACATCAGTAAATGCAAGTATAAGAAGTAATTTACAGTGTTCTAATGTGGTTATAAGTATTGAGAACAACTAGGTTGAAATATAAAAGAGTACTTTCGAGATGTTATACATATTAGCAAATATGCAAATATAAGTAGCTACGGAAGGGCAGTAAGTTGGCGAATGTTATTGACATTGATATGATAATATCATTGAGTCAGTAATATCGTTGAATGTGAGGTTTGATATTCGGCAACATGAGGTATATTTATGACATGAAGAATATAATATGGGGGTTGCAATATTGTGTGAGAGGAATGTTTAGGAAGGAAAATATTGGGAGGAATTAGATACATATCTATACTGCGTGAGGGAATAGGTGTGAGGAGAATATATATCTAGGAAGAAAGGGATGAAGATGGATATTTGGATTAGAAAATATATATTGATATTTGTTAAGAGGTAATTAATAATGAGTTGAGGAACATACATATCATGGAAAACAATGTGAGGATTGAGTCAAGGAAAATATAAATCTAGGAAGAAAACGAAGTGGGGATAGATATATAGGTTAGAAAAAAAAAACTTAATATTTGTTATAAGGTAATTCATATTGAGTGAGGAAAATATATATCAAGGTAAATAATATGAGGACTGAGTCAGAATTCATATGTCAGGAAGGAAAACATATAATATTGCATTGATAATTGTTAACAAGACCATCATAGATCAGCTTGACATATGAAAAGGAATTAAAATTCATGAGGTTAAGATCTTATATAGATAGACGTAAAAATCGATATTGCAGAGCCATAAGGATGTCATTCCCGGAACTACACTAATAATGTTAACATCAGAGTAAATATGATAGTAAATATGATATATATGTGTAGTAAGGAAACAAGTGTAAGTATGAAGGTTGATATAGAGTGAGGTAAAACGGAGTAAGCACATGATATTAAGACATTAAAGTTGCGAATTATAATGTGAAGAAAGACGCGTCAAACATATCATTCCTTGTGTGTACATTGACTCTTGTGCCTAGCAACACTTGAACACTTCGTGCCAACCTAGGGGCATAAGGCGTGTACAAGTGGTTGTGATCAACTAGGTGACAAGTTGTTTCTCTCTGGCCAGAAGTAAATATTAATATACATTATGTGAATGCCGGTCTGGGGATTGCCGATTCAGAAGAGTGGGGGACGCCCTGAAAGCTTCGTTTCGACAGTACCCGGCATGGTAGTGTTGAGTGATACACAAGGATATTAGTGGGCCCACTAGTGAATATGTTGAGTAAAGATATCTATCCATGGATTGATTTTAACATGTGCGTACTCGAGTCAAAATTAATACATCAAGAGTAGTCTGACTTATGAATATAGATGAGAGGATGTGAGGTAAATATGAGATATGAAGGCAAATAGTAAATACCAAAGTAAATATATGAATATATGGTCATGGGATGTGGATTCTGGAAAGGTTACGATGAGGTAAATATGAGATAGTGAGACGAGGATATTCATTATATTAGAAAAGTTGCTGTGAGGATATTGAGTTATTAGAAAAGTTTGCTGTGAGGATATTGAGTATATTAGAAGAGTTTGCGGTGAAGATATTGAGTATATTAGAAAAGTTTGCTGTGAGGATATTGAGTATATTAGAAAAGAGGATATTGAGTATATTAGAAAAGATTGCTGTGAGGATATTGAGTATATTAGAAAAGTTGCTGTGAGGATATTGAGTATATTAGAAAAGTTTGTGGTGAGGATATTGAGTGTATTAGAAAAGTTTGCTGTGAGGATATTGAGTATATTAGAAGAGTTTGTGGTGAAGATCTTGATTATATTAGAAAAGTTTGCAGTAAGGATATTGAGTATATTAGAAGAGTTTGCGGTGAAGATATTGAGTATATTAGAAAAGTTTGCGGTGAGGATATTGAGTATATTAGAAGAGTTTGCGGTGAAGATATTGAGTATATTAGAAAAGTTTGCGGTGAAGATATTGAGTATATTAGAAAAGGTTGCGGTGAGGATATAGGAAAAGGTGCATATGCATATATACGTCTGTGTAGGTCATGACTGTATTGGGCAAATATTATTATTGAGATAGCAACTTGATAAAATAAGATGAAGATATAGTGAACAAATGCAAAGGTAAAGTGGTTATACATGTTCCGAAGGCAGAAAACTGGCGACAGTGATATTGATATTAGATTAATATGCAGGCATTTGAAGGTTTCTTGTTGATAAGGACGAAGATATATGACTAACATGGAAGTTAAGGTGTCTCTATATAATTTGGAGGGATATATGGCGATCTGGAAGATTTTATAGAGATTAGGATAAATGTATAGTAATGAGTGTTAATGAATGCCTTTATCTGTGATTTTGACGATATATGTGAAATAAGGGGTATATCTATGGGATTGAAAATAGATACAATGTGAGATGTCGTACTTAACACAACACAGGACATTTGGTTACAAGTCTGAGTTGAGCTATCGTGATATCGTAGGAAATCATCAGTGGTTTCAGTAGCTTTCACTTGATTATATAACATTTTAAAGGAAGATTTAAAGTTAATGCAAGGATTGTAAAGGTAATCAGTTAACGACGATAATGAGGAAAGAAGAGTTATTGATGAGGTATCAAGCGAAAAATATATAGAAGGACATTACTCCCCATCTTATCGTTAGCTATATGGTAAGGCTTGAAGGTGAAACAAGACGAAAATATATTAAAGAAATACGATATGGATGTTGACTATCAAGAGATTAAGATGGACATTATATAATATGATGTAGTTAGGAAAACACTGATATGAAAGGAGTACAAGTTGAAACTAAATAATGAAGTAAATATTAATGTTTAACCTGTGGAATACATGGTGTGTTTCTTGTCTGTGTGCTGGTGATGATACAGAACGGTAATGGTTGAGTGTTTTAACAGCAAGCTAATATATTTTTTGTATTTTGATTTTCGAGTATAGTGCGTATATTACATATAAAGATAGATATCGTGACTTAAGGTGAGAAATAACAGCGTATTCCTTACACGGCAACTCAGAATCAGATTTATTTCTTGGTGTGGTAACATTTTCACAAGTGATGGATTTTCCAGTGTTTCAAGTGCTTATATCAACATATTACGTGGATCTGAGAGCAGCTATTTCTTATTGCAAGATTAATGCAATCTATATATCAGTACTTCTGAATCCATTGCGTCAGTTCATTTTCGACATCGTGATATTGTGCATGCTTACGGGATGTAATAATTTTTCTTGTGTTTTCTGTTATTTTGTATGAGACGTCACCCTTATCTGAGATAATGAGATAGTAATTCCTCCATATTTATGTATACACTTAGAAGTTTCACCATGTAATATGCTTTTAATAGTGATGTATTATGACTGCATTGCATACTTGAGTTCCAACTTACTTCTATTGAGAAATTCTGACGACACCTGAACGATGTCTACAGATGCTCTCCTTGATTGTTTCTGTATCTTGTAAGATGTTGATATATATCCTCTGAATAATATTGATATAATTTGGGATAATGAGCTGATTTCTTTTACAATCTATGATATGATATACACTCCTCCTAGTTATGGACATATATATGCATAATACTATGATAAATGTTGTCATAATTCCTCTGAATAACATAGGTATGATTTGAGATTGTGAGTTGATTTTATATGATTAATGCTGTATTTATACTACCTAATGATATATTTTCCTCCTAGTTATAGACATATATTCATATCAAAGTAACGAGTATCGACTGCATTGCCATATCTTTTCCATTACCTTGCTTTGTGTGTTGACATATCTTTTCCACTACTGGTCAATATCATGCTCTCCTGACCATATATATATATGGTTAATTATTCTCTCTGCAAAGCCCTTTTTGTGAATATTGAGGTGCAGACGCATTTTTCTAATATATGCCTTCTTAGCAGAAAGTATTGGACCCATTGCCCTACATTCCTACGTATATAACACAGCTGGCTGGAGACTTGGATGCTGGCTAGAGGACAGGGGTCTGGCGGGTGCTAACATGCTTCATGGGTGTGGGAAAGTACCGCTATCAGGTGCGCGGTCGCCCAAGCCCTCATCCTTCCTACGGGAGGCATGCACACCCTGCCCACCACCCACCCTTCCCTACATTGAATGCGCGGGACGCGCATTCTGAGGGGATGTTTGTCAGATGCGCACATCATAAGTGAAATATGAAAATATAAGAAACAAGAAATGAAGATATATGGAAGTATGCTAGTTCGCCAGTATGCGGTGTGTAACCGTATCCAGCCATAAAGAGAGCAGGAGGGGCAGGAGGGTCAAGGAAACATTTAATGACCCAGGCCGTTTGGCCCAGGGCAGCCCGGGCAGATGTGTCGCCCAGGTCATGTAAACATCCGGTGGTAGTGTTGTCGTCTTGGATGTTGTTCGTACCACACGTGGAGTTCATTTGAGCTTGTACTTGATTGGTGAATGGTACATTCTGAGGGGCGTGTTGTGTGGGTCAAGACACGCCCCATAAGTTCCTGAAGGAAATTGTAGAGGTTTGAGAGAGAGAGAGAGAGAGAGAGAGAGAGAGCAAGCAGAGGACAACCGCGGCTCTAAGCGGGCCACCCTCGGCTGCATAGCTGAGGGCGGCGTTTTGTACTTCATATATAACCAGTAAGTGGAGCTTATAAGTTGCAATGCAGTCTTTGAGGTAAATTAGAATGGAGGAAGAAGCATGATAGGAGGTTTAGGTATTATGTGGTATTAGTTTATTATGGTTTATGTGGTTGTACTTTGGTTCATAATGACGTCGTTATATACTTGCGTTTTCATCTATGAGTAAGGGAATTTGTATACGGCTACCTACGTATGTGCATGTGTGTTGCTCTGACGAATAAGTTACATAACATATTTACTAGTGTGTAATTGTGTACGAAGTTAACGTGGTTCCATGTATGGGTACCAAGAGAAAGAGATTATTTGAGGGAAGTCACTTGTGTGGAGATATCAATATTTGTCATTATATTTCGGTGGTGTTACGTTGTCATTTTGTTGAACGGAGTCTGGTAATTATATGTGTATGGTAATATATTTGGTGGTACGTCATGTGGTTGCTTGCATTCATGTACCAAGTAAAGGTCATCCTTATATACGGGTAGCTGGGAAAAAGGGGTAATATTGTACGTACTACGTATGAGATTTACGGAGAAATAAAGCACCGGGTTCAGATGTTGTAATACGTTATGAAGATATTGTGGATGATGTTTGAAGTGAAATCCGTTTTGATGCGAGAATATCTACGAGATTAATGCAGTTCTTAAGGATGTTTGTAAGAGAAATTGTAATAATTGCAGTGGAGAAGGCAACAGAAAGAGTTGTGATTGTTACTTGTCGGCGCCGTATCGAACACCTTATGTATAGATATTAGTTTTGTTAATTAAAGATAGAAAAACCTTTGACTATTTATAGCCAGTAGCTAGACAATTTGTGCAACGTCGTGCAACAGCTCGTAAGAGCGCCACAAAATACATAATCTTTTGAGAAATTGAATATCGTCCAATGGGAAAGAGCGTGGGTATAAAGTTGAGTGTGTCTCAAAAGTGACTTTTTTTTTTTTTTTTTTTTTTAGAACAGCGTGCGGCGAAAGCTTTCAATCAACAATAAATTTGATGTCTAAAGAAGTTAGATTGTTTTTCGGAAGAAACTTGTAACTGTGACTGATGAAAAAAGATGAAATGGTGAGATGGCAGGCAAGAAAGGCACATACTTCTGGAGATTGTGTGATGAATCCAGTTGTGAGGATTCCTGTGTCACAACCACTGTGTGCAAATAAACTATTGTTCGATCAGGGCGTCTCTCCATAACTACCTCCCTATATATACAAATTTCGCGACGCCTGTCCCGTGATGTAAGAAAGTTTGATAAATGGTAAAAATTTATATATTCTTTTCACGTTAAACGGCCATTCTATCTGCAGCCGGTTCCCCTTCTGCTCTCTTACACAGTGTGAATGAGGCTACAGTAGGACATCAACATCGAGAGTATTACAGTTTTCCTTCCAAACAAAATTCCGGGATTTGTGCAAGCCAGCGCTTGTCTAACGACTGATAGCAGCTCCCCGCCTCTTGATCGAGGCTGACCCACAGCGCATCCACTGACACTATTCTTCCACTTTTTATATTTGCTTTCCGTCACCGACAACAACATTCCTATGCTTCGATATTCTGTTGAATAGAAAGTCTCTACAACAAATGGTGTCACGGCGTCAAAAAACACTCGCCTCTCGTTCTACGTGTCAAAACTTCTTTATAAAAGAATAAATGTTACAAATGAAGGTCAAGCGACTAAGAAACTTTTACTTTAGAGTTGCAAAGCCTGTGAACATCAGACACACCTTGGAAGCGTGACTAGAGGCCAAACGTGGTAAAACACACAGTTGACAGCTGGCATTCGTTTTCATGGTTCTGAATAGGAGGCATAAATGTCTGGCGCAACAAATGTTCACAAGTTTCATTTTGTATCGGGATACGCAATAGATGCCGTTGAGTGAGATGATAGGGACTTCTACTCTCACCCCGCAGTAAAGGGAGATCTGATTGATTTGATTACATGGGTAAAGTCTGTGTGTATAGGATGGAGAGTAGGATCCAAGTGTCCAGTGTTTTTTGGCTTAAGTTCAACTTGAAAATGATCTCCATAAAAAAGGAGCAATGTGAGTGAAAGAGAACAGTAACTTCTGCTAATAATTGAATACCGGCATCATCAATATCAAAGTATAGTTAGAACTCAACTGGGGCCTCAAATAACTAAAGATTTCGCTACATTTAAGGATATACTTCTATCAGCACAGTGCCTCTCGCTGAGCCATTAAGCCTAAAACCATAAATGGCACACACGAGAGGGACACTGAAGGAGCTCAGTCATCGATTTCACTAAACCTACATGAATGTCTGCGCAAGGCAACCCGACGTCAACCAATCTCTTTGCTCGCGTTTCCATGCCTCGCGATTAGTACAAAATGAGTGATTTTGTTTCCCATTCAGCACCATATAGGCGAGTGTTTAGCATTTAATACAATACGGGTAAGTCTGTTCAGTAGTGCCATTCGTTCGTTCCTAATTTACCACCATATAAATGTGTCTATTTGCGCACTGACGTTCAAGCGTTCATCTGTCAGTCAGGAAGGTCAAGGTTCTCTTGCCATGCAACCTCCTGAGCTGTCCCATAATGATGAAACCTGAGCATATATTTTTGTTTCAAGATACACATTCTTTCCTTGAGCAGACAATAGCCTGGTCTTTGTTTGTTGCTTCTCTTCTAGTGTTTTATGTTTTAGCAAATTGGAGTTTTTCTGTGCATCCTGCTTAAGTAAATTTTATACCGTTCAGGATGAGGTGTTCTCAGGGCCTCACTTCCCCTACGAAAATGATAAGACAGAGAGAGGTTAGAAGTGGGAACTGCACCCTTCCGCTCCCCGAGTGAGGCAAAAGACTGTGAAAAGCGGAATTTACGTTATTCGTTGCCTCAAGCATTTTGTGTAAAGGGCAATTGTCAATTTTTCTTTTTTATTTTTGTTGTCGTTAATTAAACATATTGGTGAGAGATAACAATATGTGTGTGTGTGTGTGTGTGTGTGTGTGTGTGTGTGTGTGTGTGTGTGTGTGTGTGTGTGTGTGTGTGTGTGTGTGTGTGTGTGTGTGTGTGTGTGTGTGTGTGTGTGTGTGTGTGTGTGTGTGTGTGTGTGTGTGTGTGTGTGTGTGTGTAAACAGTCTCTCTTTCTCTCTCTCTCTCTCTCTCTCTCTCTCTCTCTCTCTCTCTCTCTCTCTCTCTCTCTCTCTCTCTGTCCGTGCGAATATCCGAAACAATGTCATTTGTAAAACAGAGCAACCTGGTTAACAAGGACAGTACTGTGCGTGTGTGTGTGTTTGTGTGTGTGTGTGTGTGTGTGTGTGTGTGTGTGTGAGAGAGAGAGAGAGAGAGAGAGAGAGAGAGAGAGAGAGAGAGAGAGAGAGAGAGAGAGAGAGAGAGAGAGAGAGAGAGAGAGAGAGAGAGAGAGAGAGAGAGAGAGAGAGAGAGAGAGAGAGAAACATAATACATCACACACTCACACACACACACACACACACACACACACACACACACACACACACACACACACACGCATGTTAAAGCAGTAAAGATTTGGTGGCGGCGGTGGTGGTGAGGTAAAATGTAGTTCCCTCGCTGTTTTTCTCTTTTTCCCTCTCTTCCTCCATTCCTTCGCCCTTCCCCCTTACCCCCAGACTGGAACGGTCCGTTACTCCTGCTTGTAGACTTGGCCCGGGTGAAAGTATTTGGCCATGTGGGGGTTTCAGTACACTCGAAAATTCAGTAGAGTGGAAAATACTATTATTTCAATTCGGCTCACTGGAGAATTTGGTCTTCCGCAAGGCTGACACTTGGAGGTATTTGGTTGCGCCTCGGGGCTCGGGGATTCGCTGATGCTATGGCAAGACGTTTCGAAAAGCGCGTGGATTTGCATACCCGACTTCTTAGTTACTCATGATCAAGTGAATCCATGCGTGGGAATTCCGATGCTTAATTGCTTTTTCGATAGTTTCTTTTACTCCTCCTTGCTTTACGTGGTCTGGAATGCGTAAGATATTTATTCCGCATTCTTTGGTTCCACTGTACCTGGTTTTCAGAAGCAGCTCCAATAACTTTCATGAAAAGTGTATATCCACATGCTAATTTTCATCTGATTTTGCTTTGTCTTTCTTTTTTCTTTCCCTTTTTGGCTTTACTTCATATGTTTGGCTTTCCAATACCAGATTTCGTGAATGCAACCATATGTCTCCCGGCAGGCAATGCTCCTGATGTTATTTCCTTGGATCAATAAAAAAGAGATGCTCAATACACTCTGGAATGTGTGTGTGTGTGTTTCACTGTTTGATCTGCTGCAGTCTCTGACGAGACAGCCAGACGTTACCCTACGGAACGAGCTCAGATCTCATTATTTCCGATCTTCGGATAGGCCTGAGACCAGGCACACACCACACACCGGGACAACAAGGTCACAACTCGATTTACATCCCGTAGCTACTCACTGCTAGGTGAACAGGGGCTACACGTGAAAGGAGACACCCAAATATCTCCACCCGGCCGGGGAATCGAACCTCGGTCCTCTGGCTTGTGAAGCCAGCGCTCTAACCACTGAGCTACCGGGCGTGTGTGTGTGTGTGTGTGTGTGTGTGTGTGTGTGTGTGTGTGTGTGTGTGTGTAATAATAATACGGTTTATTAGTAATTGCAGTACATACATACTGAAAATGTACATATGGGAATTGAGGGAGACTTAAGATTAGAACCTTAACTTAGCTATTTATGGCTCGCACCATGGAGGGGATAGCACTATGATGATAACGCTCAGTTCTTTGGGCCTTGAGTGACCACGTTTGTGTGTCGTCTGGCGTGGATTGGCTGGGGCGCGTCAGGGGGAAGGAGATGTAGTAGCCGTGAGTTGCGTAGCAAGCCTCTACCCAACTTGACGAGGGCCGCTTGGTGTCTGGTAGCCAGTGTGGGGAGATCGAGGGTAGAGAGGGCGTGATCATAGTCAGTGTAGGCAGGGCCAAGTATGATTCTGCAGGCCTTCTTTTAGACATTCTCCAGTTGTTGCTGTTGAATGGAGGTGAGGGAGGAAGACCACACTGGTGAAGGATACATAAGTTTGGGCAGAATGAAGGTGATGTATATCCCCTTTAAATCATCAGCTGGTGTGCCCAGTGACTTAAATCTGCGCAGCATGTAGAGTCTGTAGGCTGCCGATCTCACTGTGGTGGTAACGTGTAATTTCCATGTCAGTTTATCGTCCACTGTGACTCCGAGCAGCTTGGCTGACCGCACTATTTTGAGGGGATGAGGCCCCAGGGAGAGTTGGGGGAGCACTGCCGCCGAGGAGGTGTAGATATGCATTACTACAGTTTTGTTATGGTTGATTGTCATCCTGCTTTCCGCTGATCATTCCTGCAGGCTGTTCAACGTTGTTTGAAGTGCTGAGTAGTCTGGGTTTTTGTTGATGAGTGGCACATCCACGGTGCAGTCATCCACATACTTCCAGCGATGAGGGGTGTTTGTCAGAGCGGAATATGCTAAAGAGGTGTTCCGTTTGTCCAGGTGACCATGAATGAAGTCAAGAAAGCTGATTACGTAGTGAGAGATAGAGGTGGCTCTGATATTGCCAAATTGCTGAATATCTAAGAAGGAACTGATTTTGTTGTATGCCCAGTCAAACACAAAGTCTTCACAGATGAGGCAAATGATGGGTGTGAAGGCGACTGGCCTAAGGCCTTTTTGTGATTGTGGGCTGGTAGTTTAGGGATGGGTGTGACAAATGATGTTTTCCAGTCGGCAGGGCATGAGTACTGTGAGAGAGATGCATTTATTATTGAGCAGAGAGGAGTGGCTAGTTCTGGAGCAAATTCTTTGTAAATCTTAATGAATAGGTCAGTAGGGGTGGTTGACCAAGGCTTGAGTTTCAGAATACTCTTGTAGACATCCATCACCTGGACAGCTGGAGGAGAGGAGGGAGCAGGGAGGTAGACAGGGAGGCTTGAGGGGTGAAGGGGCGGGAATGTTTGACAGATTGTGGCAAAGTGACTATTCATCTCGTCTGCTGCTGCCTGCGCGGGGAGGTGTGAGGTACAAGGAAAAGGAGAGGACTGTTTTTGTAGACCACACAAAGCCTTAATCCTATCATGCCACTGTCTGTTGTTGGTGAGTTTGGGTTGATGAATTTTGTTTGGGTGATGACTTGCTTTCGCTATCTTTATCTCCCGTATCACTTTGTTCCTTAGTTTGCTGTGTTGTATGGGACAAGTATGGAAGGCTCAGTTTCTCTGTTTGATGAACCTTTTAATGTGGGGCATCATCCATGGATCATCATGTGGGTGTACTGTGACGCTCTTTGCTGGAAAGCAGTGGTAGTAGGCTGCTGATGTGATGGAGACAAAGTTGAGCCACTTCGTGTGTACGTCTTCCACTTGTAACACCTCATTCCAAGAATGTTGTGTTACCCATTCTCCAAACAACCTGAGGGCAGAGTCAGGCATAGGTCGGTAGGTCTTCATGACCTTGGAGAGCTGGGGTGAGGTGGTGGATGCGGGCGACCACAGGATTGAGAGATGTGTGCTTCTTCCCACAGGGGGTAGTGGTTTGGGGGAGGAGTAGTGATGATGTAGGTCAGTCATGATAAGGTCGAGTTTGGCTTGTTGGAGGGTGGGGAAGTTAACGACTTGGTTTAGGCTTAGTTGGTGTAAAATTTCACTCACATCTAGTCTGTTAAAATCTCCGCAAATAACCAGCTTGGCAGCAGGATATTTCATTCTGAGAGTATCAGCCGTGTTTATTATGTGCTCAGTGAGTAGTTGTGCTGTGGAGGCACGTGGGGGATGGTATGCAACACAGAGGATGATGGATGCTGCGTCTCGGGGGTGGGAGGATGGAGTCACTAGTACCCAGAGGGCCTCCACTCCGGGGGGCACAGCCACCGGGAGGTGAGAGGGATTGAGGGTGGATCGGCAATAAACCGCCACTCCCCCACCTCTTCTCTCTGATCTTAGATGGTGGAGGAGTTGAAAGTCCTGCATCATGCACACTTCCGGTACTATTTGCCACGCCTCCGTGATCGCCACAATGTCCACACTGGTTGATCTCACAGTTACAATTAATTCGTTCATTTTGTTCGTTAGGGATGTCACGTTACAGAGAAGAAGGGATGGGAAATTAAACCACTGGCGAGGTATTTCCACTCGCGTGTGTTTGCTTGCTTCTGCTTGCCGGCTTTGTCTGTTTCTGTCTGTCACTATAACCTTGATGGGACGAACCACACTTCTGCCGCCTCGTGATCCCCGATTCCGAAACAGTTTGAGTGTTTTTAGGCACTGGATGGCGTTAAGTGGTGTGTAGCCTGCTTCTCGTCTGTGTCGGAGGAGGTAGTCACGTTCGTAGCGGTAGGTTGGGATACACATTGTCTAGATTGCACAGAGCTCATTCACTGTCACTGTTCACTAATGCCCAGAAAGTACACCAAGGGGAGTCTGATGCTGATGACACTAAGATTTAGTCTAGCGCTTCGGGGAGGGAGCAGGGAGGGGGTTGTGCGGAGAAGGGCCACAAGTCAGGCCGCGGCCGCTGCTAAGAGCGCCGGTGTCACAAGTCCTTCTCTCACGAGAGTGTGTGTGTGTGTGTGTGTGTGTGTGTGAAACCACTGCTTCCTGCCGAGTGATACGGACAACCAGTGTATTTCGCCGGGAGAGAGAGGAAGTGATGAGCGATTCCATAAAGTTTTCTGGTAAAACATGTGACTGATATTATAGCTCAACAGGGCCGCCTCGCGAGCTTTTCGACAAGAAATTCGTAAACTTGCACGAACCCTGAAGACTGATGCAAAGTTGAAACTCTCACCAGTGAGGAATATCAGGAAAGGACGAAGGCCCGGAGTCTTCGGCAAACAAGGAAGGTGATGTGCTGGCTGCTAAGTTTTTAAAATTTACTGCGACATAATGAAGTATGTAGATGTTACTGAGTTGAAGGTCAGTCTTAGGAGAAAATCTACAGTCACCGTCATTGTTATCATTACCATTATCTTCATCAACTTATAGGATTCGAAACTATGGTGAACACGGGCATCTTTCAACATTATATTATATCCATCTGTGTCAGCTATTCCAAATCTGCCTCTGTGTTTCAGGCAGTGTTGCCATCAAGAAAAAATAACAAATAAGTGAAGAAAAAGTTTTTGGTGCCTAAAAAAGAAGAAAAGCTGTACATACCCTAGCAATATTTGAAATGATATGTGGCTTTAGCTAGAAATAAGGTTAGAGAGTCAACTGTATACATATACATAAACTACGAAAAAAAATAAATAAAAAAGATAGTTGCCATATAAATACTGTAACATTGTAAACTATGTAAAGGGGTATAAGACAAGAATTATATAGCAAGGCGTACAAATACTACATGAAAAAACAAAGTAAAGTGAGACGAATAAATACAACACAGAAGAAAATATAAGAGTGTCTTAGAATCAAAGGGAAGTTGACATGAATGAGAACATTGAGAGAGCCCTTTCATACTAAGTACTCCCTCATACTGATTCATGACTGCAATAGTTACTCTAAAAAAGAACATTCTGTGAAGGTAATGAGAAAAAAAATCTTTACGGTACACTCAAAAGTCACAGTAAGCCCACGATATTCTCTAGTCTGCTGAAATCGTATGATGTGCAAATAAATTCAGTGATACAGATTAATTCTAAAATCACTCAGCTTTAAGTGTTTCAGAGCCCACCTTAACACTTAACATTTTCAGCATATCTAATATTTCCTCTAAAAAGAACATTTCAATTCCCCCTCTTCCTTCCTACTTGCTTTTATCGCTAAGGAACGCCTTCCTCTCTCACATTTTGCAGGAGAGCATGCACGGACTGGAAGGGAAGAGATGCAAGAAAATGAAAGGAATATCATCACAGTGAAAGGTGTGAAGAGGAAATGGCTGAGACTACAGTGTGAGCTGAGCATGCAAGGAAGGGACTAAGAATGCAGCCATTGCGTCTCTCACCCGACTTTATTCCCTTCGTTTAAAGACAATGAATGACTTGAGACTTCTAACCTATTCACGAACAATCATTTTCAGATGTCTCCGGCAGGATATGTATTGAAAGTAGGTTCCACCATATTCGAGCACACAGACACACAGAAACACACACTAAACCACGCTATTAGCAATCTGCAGCACTCCACTAACAAAACGTTTCACCTCTTAACTTGTAAATAGTCCATGATATCTCCGTCAGGATACCAGTCATCACCAACAACCCCCCACACACACAAACAACCATGTCACTCCTAATATCAATATACACCACATAAGCCGCAAAGGGATGTAAGGGAAAATCGAAAGCTCCCTGAGCGCCTCACCTCCACTGTACAGGGGAGTGTGGGAGCCGTGGCAGCACTTCTCCTGGGAAGGCATCAGCTGGCCAGGCGCGGGGGCGAGGCGCCACAGGATACTGGATGCCGTCAGATAGAGAGGACGAGGAGAAGGGAGAGGAGAAGAGCATACGTGCAAATGGAAAAAAAAAATAAAGATGTATACGTATAAACAAGTGAAAAAGTGCATATGCAATCTCTCTTACACACACACACACTCTCTCTCTCTCTCTCTCTCTCTCTCTCTCTCTCTCTCTCTCTCTCTCTCTCAAATGTTTCATATTCCCTTCCTCATTGCAACAGGTACATTTCTCCATAAATTGCTTTCCTGTCTGCCCTTGGATTAATTAACAGGACAAACTCAAAGGTATACTCTTAAAACGTC
>NC_059291.1:27738319-27743319 GCF_017591435.1 Portunus trituberculatus
CGCTGTTACAATATTTGGTTACGTTGTTCAGTCTGAAGCGAAAAATCTGGAAGTCAATTACGGTCTTTTAAGAGGAAATGTACATGAGTTGGACGGAGGAAGAACGGGAGAGAGACACTCAGTATTCATTACGGGGCATGAGAAAGAGAGAAACGGGAGACTGAATGGCGGGGCGAGAGGATTAGTATCTAAGAAGTATCGCGGGGAGAGAGAAATATGGTCACGAACTGAAAAAAAAGGTCTGAGAGAGATTTACTGGAAAGGAAAGCCAAGGCCGTAAGAGAATAGAAAAAAAAAGTTAACGGAGAGTAAGAAGGAAGGAAAACAGGGAGTGAATTATTGAGGAAGGAGGGGACGAAAGCCGATTAGGATTAGGACTGGGATAAGGAAATCACGCAAGGGGTCTGGAGTGTGATGGGCGAAACTCGTGCATGTTTATAGTGAATGCAAATACAGCTAAGATGGCGATGGGGTGGATGGATGGATGGATTTTAGTTTAGGCGCCTCAACATAAAACATCGTAAAGAAAAAAAACTAAAAGCGATTAAAAACTATATAAAAAAACATCGTAAAAAAAACTATCTAAAAACAATTAAAAACTATAAAATTAAAATTATCTAAAAATACAATTAAAGTAAATAAAACATTAAAATACACATTATCAAATAAAATTCACAGATTGGGGAGAAGGCCAGCTTCCCCCAGGTAGCTAAAAACATCATGGCCAGGGGCTAGGCACGCTGGTCCGAGGACCCTAGAGAGATGATAGACACCGCTATCTCTACCGCGACAGAGGTAGAGGTAGCGGTGCCGTAAGTCAATCAATCAGGACACTCCACCAGCAGGTGCCGTACGGTAAGTGGCACCAGGCAGTCATCACAGTAGGGTTGAGGGTCCCTGGTAAACAAATATCTTTGTGTAAGATATGTGTGACCGATACGTAGCCGCGCTAATACAATCTGTGTACGGCGGTCGCGGATATGGGTGTATGTCCAGTCATGGCGAACGGAAGTGGTGATCTCCCATTTTCGAGTTGGCAACCCCCGTTTGCCACCTCCTCTGTCATCTTGCAACAATCGCCAGGCGAATGTACTGGAATACATCTCCAAACGGGACAGGGGCAGGGGGTGGAGCGCGAGTTGCTGCCTCTTTAGCAAGGCCATCTGCGTGTTCATTCCCGGGAACACCAACGTGACCAGGGACCCAGCAGAACCCAACACGATATCCTCTTTTGGTAAGCAGATATAGCCACTCCAAGGCTGATAAAACCAATGGGTTAAGGGAAATAATGGAGGAGAGAGCAGTAAGAGCACTGCGAGAGTCACTAAAAATTGTAAAAGACGAAACCGGAAGAGTAAAATTATCTGTAAAGCAAGGACTATGGCAGACAGCTCCGCAGTAAAGACGGATGCCACTGAAGGAAGGCTGCCAGACCGGTAAAAAGAGGGGAAAACCACACTAAAACCAACGCCTGCATCGGATTTGGAACCATCAGTAAAAACAGGGATGTCATCAGAATGGGTAGAAAAGTGTTCTAAAAACCGTGTGTGGGACAGAGCTGGCAGAAATCCTTCTTGCCATCCATGGCAGGAGGGCATAATGAGACAACAGGTAGCTGCCAATAACCAACTCGAGGGAGTCGGAAAGAGTAGACAGGAGTGGGGTCGATAGACAGATCCAGCATGAGAGAGGCGACTCGAAAGCCAAAAGGTTTAGGGAGACTAGGTCGAGTGACATACGCCTGCGAACGCGAGTCCCGCAATATTGACACACAAGGGACAGAATCAGGAAGACGGTGGGTGCGAAACCAACACCGGAGCATCGAAGACTGGCGCCGGAGGTCGAGCGGCCAGAAACCAGCATCCACTAGTAGGCTAGGAATTGGAGATGTCCGAAATGCACCAGTAGCCAAGCGGACCCCAGCATGATGCACGGAGTCAAGCACACGTAGCCGTGCATCCGTTGCAGATGAGTAGATCTCACAACCGTATTCCAGCTTGGGAAGTATAAGTGTACGGTGAAGAAGCAGCAGAGTGTCCCTGTCCGCACCCCAAGAGGTGTGACTTAAAACCCGAAGAAGGGATAATGCCTTCCTGCAAGACGCCTTAAGAGAACGGAAATGGGGAACCCAGGTGAGACGGTTGTCAAATATAAGGCCAAGATATCGAGTCGCCTCCACACATGAGAGGCGTCTATTGGCTAGGTATAAATCAGGATCTGGATGGACACCACGGTTGCGACAAAAATGCATGGCTACGGTCTTCGAGGTGGAGAAACGAAAACCATTTATGTTGGCCCAACAGGACACCCTATTGATTGCCAGTTGGAGCTTGCGCTCAATCAGTGACATCCTAGCAGCAGCAAAAGAAATACATAAATCATCAACATATAAGGAGCTGTGAATGCCATCTGGGAGAGTATCTATAACACCATTTATGGCGACTGCGAATAGTGTAACACTAAGAATACTTCCCTGTGGGACACCATCATTTAGAGCACTAGCCTCAGACAGAACACTCCCCACTCGAACCCGTAAAAAACGTTTGGATAAAAACTGCTGAATAAAAATAGGAAGGTGGCCACGGAGGCCAAAATTAAACAAGGAACGTAAAATACCATGGCACCAAGCTGTGTCGTAGGCCTTCTCCAGGTCAAAAAATACGGTTACTTGATGGTGGTGATTAGCGAAGGCCTCACAAATAGAAGACTCCAGGGATAAAAGAGCATCAGTAGTAGACCTCATCTTTCGGAAGCCATACTGTACCGATGACAAGTAGTTCACCCTCTCCAAGTACCACATGAGTCTTACATTTACCATCTTTTCCAACACTTTACAAATACAGGATGTCAAAGATATAGGACGGTAGTTCGTAGCCTGGAGGTGATCTTTCCCAGGCTTCGGAAATGGGAGAACCACTGCCACAGCCCAAGAAGATGGAAAATCACCGGTATGCCAAATCATATTATAAAGATTTAATAAAAAGGTAAAAGCACTGTCAGACATGTGGCGCAAAAAGGCGTAAGGAATATCATCTGGACCCGGAGAAGAGTCATGGCACTGGGACAAAGCAGTCCGCAGATCGGAGGCAGAGAAGGGGACTGGCGATGGGGTGGCAAGTGTTTCATTTAGGCTGCATATGAAGTATGTGCGGTCACTCTACACACACACACACACACACACACACACACACACACACTCTCTCTCTCTCTCTCTCTCTCTCTCTCTCTCTCTCTCTCTCTCTCTCACCATCTTCATGTGGTCTTAAAGGTATAGTTCTCAACCCCAGCTTCCAACACATTCTCTCTCTCTCTCTCTCTCTCTCTCTCTCTCTCTCTCTCTCTCTCTCTCTCTCTCTCTCTCTCTCTCTCTCTCTCTCTCTCTCTCTCTCTCTCTCTCTCTCTCTCTCTCTCTCTCATACTTCCGTTTTTATTCCATTCTATTTTATATTTGTATTTCTCTATCTTTTTTTTTCTCAACTCCTATTTTAAGCCCTTTTTTATCATTTTACTATCACTTTACTATCATTGCGCGCGCGCGTGTGTGTGTGTGTGTGTGTGTGTGTCGGTGAATCTGACCACCTGCATGTCTATGTGTCTCAATGTCTGTGTGTCTATCTCTCCACACATACATTAAAAAACCACTTAACCTTGACAGACACGCGCGCACGCACGCACACACACACACACACACACACACACACACACACACACACACACACACACACACATACATCAACGTTATGTATAGTTGAGTTTGTGTGTGTGTGTGTGTGTGTGTATGTGTGTGTGTGTGTATGTGCGTGTGTGCTTCATACAGTTTTGCCGTACATAACTCATCCATTACTTCATCCCCTGTTTCTCCTACGTCATGTCCCTTTTTTTTCTCTGAGAAATTCTATCCACACACGTACAGATGGTAACTGACGCCACTCCATACTGCCCATTATACACTCCTCCCACTCCACATACACATACACACACACATATATATTTTATTGTTTTCAAGCGAGCAAAAATACGAACATTCCAAACCACACTACGCTTCAGACATTTCGTATAAATTATGCTTTCATTTGACACAGAAACACAAAACGGGAACTTTATACCTCTCTCTCTCTCTCTCTCTCTCTCTCTCTCTCTCTCTCTCTCTCTCTCTCTCTCATATCAATAGAAAAGTCCTATCTTCTCATCTTTCAATTATTCCTGAATGGGGCAGAGAAATCTTTGACACCCATCACTGTCTCACATCTTACTTTCCCTACCAATCAACTGCACTCACTTTCCTTACCACCCTTACACTCTACATCCTATTAACAACTTATGATATCCTTCAGCTTACCATGCATGAAATGAAAGTAGATATTAACTCTTTCATTGCAATATTCAACAATTCACTATGCACATAACAAGGGAGGATGTCATCATAATCATTTATTAAAAGAAGGGATGGTTTAGAAAACATATGCATTTTAATTCACAGCTGCAGAACATGAAAACAATGTCTCAGAACCGCAGGATCAATGGGTACGTACTGCTGGTATGACTTTGTGTCAAAGCAGCGATTGCTCCGTGAGACTGATTCGAGGCCTATTTACCAGCATAGTCCTACAACGCCAACTGTGACTATATGGGCATGTGTCACGCTATCGGTTGTCTTCGAAAGTGATAACCCAGCATGGAGGAGGTCAAGGGTACGTCCACAGAACTCATGGCTGCGGCAAGTCGATGCCTCTTGCTGAGAGTTACTTGGAATGGGAAGGGAGCCTGCTTGGAGACTCGCAAGGCGTGACGTCCTGGAATGAAAGCCATAGGGTAGGCGAGGGGAAGAGCCCCGAGGCATATGTCCCCAATGATTGATTGATTAAAAATCGATAAGAAATATAGAAAGATATACCATGTAACAGTGAAACGGTGAACCAGACATGTTAAATCAACTACGTTAATCATGATAATTCTGCAGCAGCTTGAACATAAATCAACACTAAAAAAGGACGAATTTG
>NC_059291.1:27748319-27763319 GCF_017591435.1 Portunus trituberculatus
CGCCTCAACAAAAAAACAATTGAATAACTACATGTGTATTAGGGACTACCTAGTGGACAGACGAAGAACGCTGGTGGAAGAATTGAGTACTGTAGACACTCTCCTTGCCACCCTCACCTTTGAAGAAAAACAACAGAGGTCAATCGCTTGTACCGCCCGCCCTCACAATATTGTAGCAGAGAGCGAGACAGCGACTCGTGCGCCTGCACCAGTGAAGACAGTCACCCTCCTTCTCAGCCAAGTCGCTCTCCTACCCCCACTCGCTCATCCTCCCCTCCTCTTTCTCGGTCCCCTCCAGCCTCCGCTCAGCACACCTTGGTAGAGACGGAATCTTCAACGCCACTCGTGGACACATCTGACAGTGCCACCAACGACGAGAGTGGGGCTGAGAGGCAACACAGCTCTCATCGCAGCAGCCAGGGAACAAGTGGACAACGCTGACAACCCAGGAAAAAAAAAAGACCGGCAACAAGAGGAACTACGCCTCAGTCAGGGCAGCAGCCACGACAAGAGGCAATCGGCCCAAGTTTGCAGCAGGCCAGGTGTCCTCACTGCAGGCGTCACGGTCACACTCAGGAGCAGTGTCCGAGGAAGGTGTGTGACTAGTGTCAAGGCCGCTCTCACTCCTCCCTCTACTGCAGAGTGAAAATTGCGGACGAGAGGCAGAAAGAGCTGGTTCAAGCAGTCCGCCAAACTAGCCAGGAGACGCTGTTAGCACTGAGAGGTGTAGCCTGGCAGCTGCAGCAGCCCACGGCTCAGCAGAGAGTGGGGCCCGCACAGGTAGCGCCCCAGGCCCCCAGTCTCCCGCTCAGCGTGGCCCCTCACCCAGCACACAGCACCAGCTTTCCAGTATGGAGCAGCACAGCAGCACTTCCCGGCGATGCTACACTCCTACCAATAGTGAGCTCAGAGTGGTCTCTGCTAACTTGAGAGGCTTCCACACCAATGTTGGGGAGCTCACACACAGTGTTATTATTAAGAATAGTGTAGATTTAGTGTTTGTGTGTGAGACATTTCTCGACGATAAAGTGCCGAGTTCCTATGCCCGTGTCAGAGGTTACTCCACCTGGATAAGGAAAGACAGATCGACACAGGGTGGCGGTGTAGCGTTCTGTCACAAAGAGACGCTCAACGTCCAGGTGGTGGAGCCTCCCACACCAGTGCCCAGAGAACTTGAACTCATCGCGCTGAAAATAATTGACGGTAACGGCAAAGGATTATTGTGTGTGGGTTGTTACCGGCCTCCATGGCAGGGATCAGTGCTGTTAGACTAGCTCTCTGAGAACCTTGACACCATGTTGACAGCCAATCAGTGTGATAGCGTAGTAGTGTTGGGTGATCTCAACCAGCACATGGTCCAGGAGGCATTCAACACCCTGCTGGTTGTGTACAACTTACACAACCACGTCACTTTCCCCACACACCGTTCGGGATCATCACTGGACCCCGTTGTGACGGATCTCCCTCGCCACTCCATACAGTGCTTTCCCTTAGACTTTGTTGGTACCTCCGACCATGTGGCAGTCCTCACCAGGATCCAGTTCAGGAAACCGAGTGAGGAGAGCTCCACCCGCACTCTCTGGCGGTGGGAGGCGGCCAACTGGGATGCTCTCAGGGCTGCTCTGAGAAATACAGACTGGGGAGAAGTGCTACGTGGTGATGTTAACCAGCAGGTCCAGCGACTCAGTGAGCTACTCCACGCCCTTCAGCTCAGCTGGGTGCCTCACTCCAACCACACCACCAAAGCATCTGACCAGCCCTGGTTTGGCCCAGAGTGCCGTGCTGCCGCTGAGGCCAAGTACCGTGCCTGGCGTGCTTTAAAGAGGCATCCCAATGCCAGAACCAGGCAAAGGCACAGAGAGGCTACAGCACGCATGACAGCCACTCAGGTGTGGGCCAGGGATGAGTGGAAGGCGAATATAAGGAGCAAACTGGGAGGTGGTCAGGTCGGGTGCAAACGTTGGTGGAGCCTCGTCAAGGAGCAGCAGGGTGAGACGCGAGGGTGTTCGGTGCCTGCTCTCACCCGGCCAGACGGTAGTGTGGCTCAAACTGCCAGAGACAAGGCGAACCTCCTCGCCGCCCACTTTGCCGCAATAATGTGCATTCCAGAACCTGACAGAACGCCTCAGATGCTGCCGCACATAGTGACTGAAAAGCTCATAAGTGTAGAAACCAGTGAAGCAGAAGTGAAAGTGCTACTCAGAGACCTGGATGACAAGAAGGCGGTGGGACCTGACAGCATCAGCCCTCGCCTACTTCGACAGTGTGCTGAGGAGTTGGCGCGCCCTCTCGCCGCCATCTTTAATCATAGTTTAAGGAGTAGCACATGGCCTGCCTTGTGGAAAGTGAGTAGTGTGGTGCCGCTTCACAAGAAAAACTCAAAAACCGAAACTAAAAATTACCGTCCTGTGTCCCTGCTGCCGGTGCTCAGTAAAGTGTTAGAAACTATAGTGGCCTCGAGACTTACGCAGCATCTTGAGAGACACCACCTGCTGAGCACCAGGCAGTTCGGCTTCAGGCAGGGGAGGTCGGCGGCAGACCTGCACCTGCAACTCTCGAGTGAGTGGAGTGCTACCTTGGACAAGGGCAAGGCCACCCTTGTCGTCGCTCTCGACATTGAAGGGGCCTTTGACAAAGTTTGGCATTCTGCGCTCGTCACGAAGCTCCGTGCTGTCGGCGTGGACGGGCCGCTCCTTAATCTCCTCGAGAGTTACCTGAGGGACAGACACTTCAAAGTGACCGTCAATGGGTGTGATTCTAAGCTTCAGCCCATCAGAGCGGGTGTCCCTCAGGGAAGCTGCACATAAGACACAGCTGCTGGCCATCTCCAGATGCAGGACCGCCTCTCGCCTTGTCTTCAAGACGACACGCTGACTCCGCAGGACGAGGTGGAGGTGCTGGGGGTCACTTACGACAAGAAGTTGACCTTCAGATCCCACATAGAGCAGCTCGCCAGGGAAGCCTCAGGGAAGCTGGTATCCCTGAGAAGGATATCACATCTCCTGGACAGCAGGGGAATGGAAGTCCTCTACAAGGCCCAGGTTCGCTCGTCCCTAGAATACGCGTGCATAGCGTGGAATGGCGCGGCCAGCATGCATCTGGAGTTACTGAACAAGGTCCAGGAGCGGGCAGCAAGGCTCATTAGCGAGGCCGGACACCAGCCAACATTGCAAAGTCTCCAACACCGGCGTGACGTGGCGGGACTCACTGTAATGTTCAAGGTGCAGCTACAGGGGGTGCCGCACCTTCAGTCACTCAGGCAGCCTCCCCGACAGGCCCAGGTCGCTACTAGAACCATCACCTCAGCTTCGGAGGAACTGCTACAACCCCGCTGTAGGACGTGGCACCACCAACGGCAGTTCGTTCACACTTACGTGGGGTTGTGGAACAAACTGATAGCCAGTGAACAAAACTGTGATCATTTTGACAGACTTACAACACAAAAGTTCAAATGTACAGTTAACCAGTGGCTGATAAACTACAGACAGCAGTGATATATATATAAGTAGACAGAGTGAGGCTTTAAGATAGGCAATATTAACTATGTAACCTTTAGTCTCCAAGATGTCACTATAAGCTATGTAAGGTAGTGGTGACATACTCTGTAAATATGTTGTAAACTGTATAAATAAAGAAGAGAGAGAGAGAGAGAGAGAGAGAGAGAGAGAGAGAGAGAGAGAGAGAGAGAGAGAGAGAGAGAGAGAGAGAGAGAGAGAGAGAGAGAGAGAGAGAGAGAGAGAGAGAGAGAAGAGCGAGTGAATGTGAAGTCGATAGTTACGGAGCTGAGCCGTGCAGGTGGGGCAAGGTAGCATAGTAGTGGTAGTAGTAGTGGTGGTGGTAGTGATGGTGGTAGTGGTGGTGGTGGTGGTGGTGGTGGTGGTGGGGATGAGAGATGATGAGTAGGTGTAGCGTTCTGAGGGAGATGGAATGCCTCAGAGAATAGTTTGGGTTATAAAGTGTGAGGAAGACTTATGAGAAATGTTCAGAGGAGTAGAGGTGGCGAGAGAGAGAGAGAGAGAGAGAGAGAGAGAGAGAGAGAGAGAGAGAGAGAGAGAGAGAGAGAGAGAGAGAGAGAGAGAGAGAGAGAGAGAGAGAGAGAAGGGAGAAAAACAAACAAAAAAATTAGAAGAGGCCGTAAAGTGGTTGTGAAAAGGAGAGGTTATGAGAGGCAGGAGAGTAACTGTCAGAAAGGTTCAGGCGTAGACCAATGAAGGAGCTGGGAGGAGGAAGAGACACGAAGACAGAAGAGGCGGAGGACATGGAGGAGGAAGAAGAGGATGAGAAGAAGGAGCTATAAACTAAATGAGGAATACATACTGCAGGAAAGGAGGAGGAAATAGATAACGTGAGACGAAAAGAAGGAGGTGAGATCTAAGGGACGGAAGGAAGGGAAGATCTGCTATGTTTTAGGCAAGAGGAGCCGTGAGGTGGCGGCGCAGGCGGAAAAGCCATGGCGGGGAACTAAGGTTGACGTGTAGCTAAGGGTTGGCGACGTCGTGGCTGGAGGAAGAGGAAGGGCACTCCGTTAAGCCCTATAATGTTGATGGATACGTTTGTCTATTGCTTACGATATCCCACCGCCTTGTCTTCCCTCTCCTTACCTCGTGTTTTAGCTATTTTCCTTATTTTAATTTTTACAACTCTGATATCACCAATTTTCTCTTCTACATTTCGCTCACACATTTATTTTCCTTAGAATCAACAAATGTTATCGTTTCCTCCTCTTCTTCTTCTTACAATATTTTAGTTTTGTTTTAGGTATTCTTTTGTATTCTGAGTTCACTGTTTTATAGTTATACTTTATAATTCTAACGCCTATCGTTTTACTAAGTTAGTTGATAGTTTACAATTATAATATTTTTATCATGTCTATTTGTATGATCAATTGAATAACCATGTTTCATGGAATAAACGATTTATTATTATTATTATTATTTATTGTTATTATTCTTCTTTTTCCTCTTCCTCCTTCCATCGGTATTGCAGCCTTTGGATCAGCATGACTCACCGGAGCTCTCTTGGTTCCGGGACATAAGGATGAAGAGGAAAGACACACGACCAGGGTTTTATGCTTCATCCTTCCTTACTCCCATCTTTCCCATCTCTTAGTATTTCCGGGTTCTCTATCATTTTCTCCTTCCATTTTTCCCACTCTTCACGGTCCTTCGTCTATATGTGCCTTCATTCCTTCCAGGTTATCCTCATTCATGTCCTTCCTTTTACTTTTTTCCTTCAGATCTTCCATATTTCGAATCGTAAATTTTTTTTTTTACTTTTTCTTTTTTTTTTGGCTTCTCGTTTCACCTTTCATATCTTTCACTTTATTTTTCCAGGTTTTTTACTCTTTTCTACTTCAGTCTTTATTAGAATCTAGTTTCTCAAGGTAACTTATGCTAATGCTTTTACATATTTTTTCACCCTTCTGTCTTTTGTTCTTCCCATTATATGTTGCACTCCAAGAGGCATTAATACTGTCCCAATTCCACTTGCTCCACTTTTTTTTCTACATTTCTATCCTCCCCATCATTAAGTTTTTCAATACTACTTATCTTTTAGCCTCTCCATCATTCCTCTTCTTGTCTCTTTTAATATTCCTATACTCCTACAATTCCAAGAACCGTCAGTAGCATGTTAGTTACAAATAGCGAGCATATTTCAACCACTACCGTACACTTTGTCGTAGTAGGAACGTCTAAAAGCAGCATGCGATATTGAACATAAGTAAGAATTGTAAAGTATAAATAATAAAAAGAAAAAAAAAAGTACGCGAGAGAGTGTGATGCAAGAACGCAGCTTTGTACTATATGTATCAAAGTTGTGAATGAACCACTTCTTTCCTTTATTAAGGCGATGAGAGAGTCAGTAGAGTTCAATACCCAAATGATAACTTTAGGTGAGGTTCCAGGTGGTGATGGTAGTAGCAGTGGTGGTGGTGGTGGTGGTGGTGGTGGTGGTGGTGTGGTGGGCTGGTTTGAGTTCTTGTATTGGTAGTAAAAGTAGTTTGATGATAGTAGTAGTGGTGGAAGTGGAAGTGTTAGTTCAGTAACGACTGAAGTGAAATGGTAGTAGTAGTATTAATAGTAGTAGTAGTAGTAGTAGTAGTAGTAGTAGTAGTAGTAGTAGTAGTAGTAGTAGTAGTAGTAGTTGTAGTTATTGTTGTTGTTGTTGTTGTTGTTGTTGTTGTTGCTGTTGTTATTGTTGTTGTTGCTTTATTATTATTATTATTATTATTATCATTATTATTATTATTATTATTATTACTATTATTATCGTTATTATTATTATTATTATTATTATCGTTATTATTATTATTATTATTATTATTATTATTATTATTATTATTACTATTATCATTATCATTATTATTACTATCATTATTATTATTATTATTATTATTATTATTATTATTATTATTATTATTAGTAGTAGTAGTAGTAGTAGTAGTAGTAGTAGTAGTAGTAGTAGTAGTAGCAGCAGTAGTAGTGATAGTGGAAGGGCTAGTAGTGTTGGTATGCCGGTGTAAATAGTGGAGGTGGTTGTGGTGGTGGTTTTGGCGGTGGTAATTATGGCGGTTGAAATGATGTTAGTGGTGGTCAGGACAACGGTGATTTTCTTATCGTACACTAGAGGCGACCCAAACAAGACCTTCATGACGACCCTTCACCCCAACCCCACCCACCCCACATACACATTTCACATTTTACTCCACGCAACCTTGAAGATAACTGGAATTTGTGGGTCAAGTTTGTGATGTTGAATTGAGGATATCAGGGGACCGCTTTCACCCATGTCCTTGTGCCTTTGTCAGCGTCTACCGCCCCCCTCTCTCTCTCTCTCTCTCTCTCTCTCTCTCTCTCTCTCTCTCTCTCTCTCTCTCTCTCTCTTTGGGCTGCCCCCTGCAATCTATCTAGCTATTATCATTTTCCTTGGTTTTGTACGCGCTCTTCCCTTGTTCTCTTTCCATTTCATGTCCTCTTTCCCTTCCTCCACCACCTCTTGTGTCTTAGTTATCTCCTCTGCACCTGTCCTATCTTACTTTTCGTTCCATTCCACACTCTCTTTCTCTCCATCTCTCTCCTCGCCCCCTCTTCCCTCCCATATTCTCTCGTTGTCCATACTCTCTCTCCATTTCTCTATCTTTTCCTTATTTCCTTCTACTCTCTTTCCCTACCAGTGCCTATTCTCTCTTCCCCTCTATTCGTTTTGGTTCTCAATGTCCCTATCTTTTTTCCCATTTCCCTGCAGCTACTAGGGAGGAGATGGTTGTGTGGTCGCCGTGTGTTTGATGTAAGGTCTTAACTTTAGGTCCCGTTGATGTATGGTAAAGAATTAGGGCTTTGAACATACTGAAAGTTATCCACATAATATCCAATGTTTTCATTCCGAAACTATTATGCTGAGAAAACATCCGTACCTAAACATTAAGTATCCTTAACTAAATAAATTTGACCTAAGCTCACCTGACGCATCCTACTTTATTTGCAGTTAAGCTAACACAATACAACCTAAGCTAACACAGCGTATATTATCTTTTCCTATGCTGATATAACTTTACCAAACGTGAATTAAATTAACCAGCAGAGAGAGAGAGAGAGAGAGAGAGAGAGAGAGAGAGAGAGAGAGAGAGAGAGAGAGACTTAATTTGCTCGCTCGTCTCGAAAAATCTTTACGCAAAAATAAAATAAATGTAACTTCATGTTAATGTTTAGTTTCTCCATTCTCTATTTCACTTCACTCCCTGATTTCCTCAGTCCCTTGCTCCCTTTTCACGGTTATTTTTCAATCCTATTTGCTTTTATTTACTGCTCTCTCTCTCTCTCTCTCTCTCTCTCTCTCTCTCTTACTTCCTTTCATATCTATTTCCCTCTCTTTTTTTCTCCCAGTTCCTCTCTCTTCTCTTGTCATCGCTTTTGAGACCGTAAGTGGGGAATTAACAGAGGCCCCACAACTCCTGATCCCTGGCTTTCAACAACGTTCAGTAGCTAAGTTGAAAATAAAAAACAGGACCAAAGGCACTTCAGATTCCTGCCCCGATAGTTCCCTTTAACGGTTGGGCCAATGTTCTGCCGGGATTTTGCTCACGCACACGCAAACACATAGGCACACAAACATACACACACACACACACACACACAGGCATACGCAAAGCACACACACAAGCACACACACACACACACACACACACACACACACACACATACACATACACACACACACACACACACACACACACACACACACACACACACACACACACACACACACACACACACACACACACACACACACACACACACACACACACACACACACACACACACACACTCCTACTCACACTCACTCACTCTCTCTCTCTCTCTCTCTCTCTCTCTCACACACACACACACTCTCTCTCTCTCTCTCTCTCTCTCTCTCTCTCTCTCTCTCTCTCTCTCTCTCTCTCTCTCTCTCTCTCTCTCTCTCTCTCTCTCTCTCTCTCTCTCTCTCTCTCTCTCTCTCTCTCTCTCTCTCTCTCTTTCTGCTATGCCATGTCGCTCGAGACTAATAAATCGAAGAGGATAGGAACTCAAACCTGAAAGAGACGAAAAAGGTCGGTGTCGTATCGTGAAAGGAGCGAATCTGCAATACGTCTCTATCAGGTGAACGCGAGACAGAGACGCATAGCAAGGGCGGCATGCACTGGCTGAATGAAGGGACAGAAGAGTAGCAGGCAGAGAAGTGCTATCTATTTCCCTGTGACAATGTGGGTTGGATAGGCCCCTTGTTTCTTTTCCTTCTCTACTCTGACTAGATTCATTACATATGGTGAAGGATGCTTAGGTAATAAGCAGTAGCGGGAGTGTTTCTTGGTGAACATACAGTAAACAATGCAAATTAGGTACTCTTAAATCTCTAGTTATAATGGAAATTCAGGATTCATATGCACGACAGAGACTAAATATGACTTTGAGGAGCAACGTGAACACTGATTGTACGAAACTTGCTGAAGCTCATCAGAAACACCTCGCATTTCCCTTAATAATAACATCCCAGCGAACTGACACGTGCCTCACTCCCTTTGACACCTCCCAGACAGATTCATATAGTGTGAAGTAATGTATCAGTAATTAAGAATACTATTCCCTTTTTTTTATATGGTACAGTTCATATCCTGACATTCTTTGCCGTGTTTTCTTCGCTTGATTATGGTGTAGGAGGATTTTAACTTTACAATTTGGCTCTCTTTGACCTGTGGAGAAAAGAATGACAGGTCTCACCTTACCTCAAAGTGTCTCTCTCTCTCTCTCTCTCTCTCTCTCTCTCTCTCTCTCTCTCTCTCTCTGTCTTTCGTTCAGTACCTTATGTAACGCCATCAAACTTGTCTTACCTGAAACAAGAAAAAGAACAATAATGTAAGATTTACATCGGGCACAAAGTGAGAACACGGGCGACCCTTGTGCGTATTGGGTGAGGGAAGTTATTATTTATTGACGGCCGCTCTTCTTCCCTCACTAAGTCTTCTTGTTTGTGTGTGTGTGTGTGTGTGTGTGTGTGTGTGTGTGTGTGTGTGTGTGTGTGTGTGTGTGTGTGTGTGTGTGTGTGTGTGTGTGTGTGTGTGTGTGTCCTTCCTCGCTTCCTTCCCCTTCCCTTCTAGCTAACCACTTGAAACCATTTGCTCCTCCACTCTTTGTGTGTGTGTGTGTGTGTGTGTGTGTGTGTGAGTGTGTGTGTGTGCTTACCTATCCGTGTAATAAGAGAGACAAGTAAAACCAGATGGCAGGCTAGATATCCACGTAATTTCAATGATAATACACGCTGGTTGAAATCTCAACGTAGCCAAAAGTACGAGAGATTCCGTGAGGAAAATGAAATGTGAAATCCAACCAGTTTACCATGTGGAGCTTTTAGTGATGATATATATCTGATTAGCTTAAACCCAAATGAGTGACAACATTTAGTGAGACTGGCGGTGCGTGAGTTCTATTTACTTTGAATACCATAAACATCAGTAAATTATGAACGCCGGGCTCTGCGGTTAATATGAACTGATGAGAGAGAGAGAGAGAGAGAGAGAGAGAGAGAGAGAGACGCGGCACACACACAATGCTCAACACGGTAGATAATTTACGAGTAAGTACACTCACCCTCTCTTTGTCGTACGATCTGAGAAAGCGCCCTGTTACAAAAAAAACAAAAAACAATCCTGTTCACATGCACCGCTATCCACCCATCAGCTGGTGTAACATGCGCTGGCTCACTTATACACTTGCACCCTTCCTCCCCAGTGAATTCAAAGTAGAGTTACTTCTCGTGACTGAGACTGAACACGAGAATCACCCCAATCACCTTCAGAAGAACAAAAGAAGAAACGCTGAACAGGAGAAAACAATAGCTGGAATCAATGTGAGGGAGGAAAAATGAGCTGAATCTAAAAAACAAATAGGAAAGAATAAAACTCTCTAAATGTCATGTGGATATCATAAGCAATCAAGGAATAAAGACAAATCACAAGTCAGGGAATACGAGTGAAATTGGAAGTGAAGGACACATGGTTGATATTAGGAGATTGAATAGAAACTATAGATGTGACCACGGGAACAACGGTGGGAATACACAGGAGATAGGTGAGATCAGAATGTTAGACTATTGATGGGATGATACAGGTAAACTATTCGTAGTTAAGACAGCAAGAATAGGGCCAGAGAGCTGAGGTCACGACGGTACAGAGAGGAATGGATGAGGCGTGAAAGAGGTTGAGTTACGACACTGCATGTTGATCCAGCCTTCACTGTTCAATTCCATTTGTAATTGAAATATGCCTTCACCTCTCTCTCTCTCTCTCTCTCTCTCTCTCTCTCTCTCTCTCTCTCTCTCTCTCTCTCTCTCTCTCTCTCTCTCTCTCTCTCTCTCTCTCTCTCTCTCTCTCTCTCTCTCTCTCTCTCTCTCTCTCTCTCTCTCTCTCTCTCTCTCCTAACAATCCCAAACGAACAAGTCACCTCAGTTTCAAGGACAGCACCATCAAAGTGGCAAGGATGAAGGAAACTGCGACACGTCTCGCCTTCTCTCCACTAACTACACTTGCCAAAACCTCCACACATTGCTCTTCAAAGATTTACATGTCACCCACAAAACGTGTTTCATATCTCGAGTATAAAAATCTATCAAAGCTCCTGAGGCCTGCAACTCCGTATCCTTCTACGTTGACTCTTCCTTTCGTGCCTCTCCACTCCGATTAGTTATTCAATACTTCAACATATCAATCTCTTTCATCAAACAATTTCTCCTTTTATTACATCTTCCAGGTATTCGTAGAACTTGAACTCCTTAAAAAAAACAGACACTCACGTTTCCCAAGCAAGCACCAGAAGGGCAAGAGGGGATGACAACCGGCACTAACACACATGTCACGTTTCCAACACAGCCCGAAGCAGATGCCGTCTCTCCAAAGGTGTTTGAGGCATGCCAAAGCAGAGGTGAAAAAAAAGTACAGATTCTCTCCCAGCGAAATTCTTGCTCTGCAGGGGAGTGCTCAGTGACAGTTTTGGTGGAAAAGTGACAGATGAATGTTATGTTTAGATGATGCTCACAGTCCAGTCACTTTTGATTACTCGAACGATCTCAAAGTCCAAGAAAAAAATGGAAAAAAATTTCAGTGCAGTACTACTGGGTTGCTAGTATTATTGTTGTTATTACTATTATTATTATTATTGTTATTATTATTATTATTATTATTATTTTTTTTTTTTACTATTATTATTATTATTATTATTATTATTATTATTATTATTATTATTAGTATTATTATTATTACTATCATTATTATCATTATCATTATCGACACACACACACACACACACACACACACACACACACACACACACACACACACACACACACACACACATACACACACACACTTTTCAATAATGATAAATACGTGAATATTTTCTTTGATAATTAAGCATGTGTATGAATAAGATATAATTATAATGCTTTAAATATTTCTGCAACTTTTACACATGTGTGAAGAGTAATAATTAATTCTGGGAAATAACTGATCTCTACTTGTAGCAATACATTAATTATTCTTGAGAAATGATTGATCTATGACTAAGCAAATACAATCATTTAATACTAAAAGCGATGCATTTAATAAAGGAAAAGTTCAATGAACAACGTCTACGTTTTATATTTTTCATCAACACTGCAACGTCAGCATTCAAATTCTAAAAGTGATGTAAATATTGAAGAGATATTTTCTGTATCTTTTCTATTTCATTCCCTAACAGCTAGATCGTGACAGGTGTTGCATGGGATGGTGTAGCAATGGTACAATGGTCACCTCTCCGGGCACGGCTGCTCAACCATGCTCGCGTGGAGACGAATTGGGTTCGTTTCCTTTCACGAAGCGTCTCTTTACCAGGCTAACACATTCCAAAGAACAGAATTAACAATAGCAGCTCCTCTCTTTATGTGTATGTGTGTGTGTGTGTTTGTGTGTGTGTGTGTCTGCACGCGTGATACAAAGCAATACCCCACATCACTAAAGTTGTTAACACGCAGTCACACACACGCAAAACAAACAAACAAAAAAAAAAAAGATAATTACTAGAAAAAAAAATTAACCCGAATATCAAAGCCTTCCATTTTTTTCTCTCTCCTATGACTTGAATTTTCCAAAATAAAAATTTAAGGTTATTTCACTAACTGAAACTGAACATGATATCCAGCTTTTCTCCACGTGACGCAATATCCGTACAACAGGTATACGGGAGGAAAAGAAGGCTTTAACAAAAATATTAAAAAAAATCAGATTATAAGGACTGTTTCAACATATATCCTAGTGAGTTGCTATTCTAAACAATTACTTTTCAGTCTACTTAGAGCACCTCCAAAATTCACTTTGATGTAGCTGGGTTCCCTCTGAAATCAGAATAAACACTACAGCATAAAACTTATTACAAAGGATAAATAAATGAGGAAGCACCCCTTTTCATATAACTTGATTAACATGGCATGTGATGGCAAAGCTGAACCCGGCAAAGTAACGTGTATGTGTGTGTGTGTTTGTGTGTGTGTGTGTGTGTGTGTGTGTGTGTGTGTGTGTGTGTGTGTGTGTGTGTGTGTGTGTGTGTGTGTTTTCAGCTGTCAGCACGTTACTATGAGTTCAGTATTGAAAAATTACACTCATCCATTATTCAGAAAACACCAAAACGCAGTGCAACAGCATTGGCTTGAGTGTGAAACACATAAGTACTCGCGCCAGCTGGCAAATAATAATCTCTCTCTCTCTCTCTCTCTCTCTCTCTCTCTCTCTCTCTCTCTCTCTCTCTCTTTCAGACACACACACAACACACACACACACACACACACACACACACACACACACACACACACACACACACACACACCTAATGGGGCTATTTTCAGTCAAAAACTTTGCCAACAGTTTCCATAAAATCAAACTCCATCGATAAAGAAATTAATTCAGTGACGCGCCGCACTGCTGGCTTCCTTTATCGCATCGGGATGAAAAAAAAAAAAAGAGATAAAAAAAAATCCTTTCAAAAGATGGCGATCGTTTTCCCTCGCTCATTAGCAGACTTTTCTGGTAACTTTATGTTTTTCATTTTTTTTATGGATAGAGAAAATAAAAAAAATAATCTATTCCCATATGTTACTAGTTCCTGTCCGCTTTTATTTTTATTTTTTCTTCCTGTACGTCCCAGTTTCCGATGTGAATTGGGAAAAAAAGAATAATAGTTGGATAAGACAAATTCCTATCGTATGTAAATTGCCAGGGCTATGGATCATCGTGTATTTATGTTATATATAAAGCTTTCAGGGGCTTAGATATTAATGGAGGAGACTTTCACTTGTTTTGTGATGGAGAGAATCTGCTGAACCACTTTTCCTCTCCCTCTACCTCTCTCTCTCTCTCTCTCTCTTTCTCTCTCTCTCTCTCTCTCTCTCTCTCTCTCTCTCTCTCTCTCTCTCTCTCTCTCTCTCTTTCATACATTAACATCTTCCTATATATACAAGTTTTCCTCCTTTCATCTCCCCTCATCTCCTTTTCAAAACGCTTTTAGATCCATTTTTTCCCTTTGTGCCTCCTCTTCCTTCTCCTTCTCCTCCTCTTCTTTCATCCTTCTTCTCTACCTTTCCTCCATCACTCTTCACAATGACTGACAGCCGATATATGCAAAATGAAGCGTTACTAAGTGCTGTTGTTGCTCTCTCTCTCTCTCTCTCTCTCTCTCTCTCTCTCTCTCTCTCTCTCTCTCTCTCTCTCTCTCTCTCTCTCTCTCTCTCTCTCTCTCTCTCTCTCTCTCTCTCTCTCTCTCTCTCTCTCTCTCTCTCTCTCTCTAACTGTCAATGTGTTGTTGGACTAATTCATACTATTTTCTGACTCAGGAGTAAAACACCAATTAGCAACAGTCAAAATTCTTTTAAACTAGTCGCGGTCGGCCCTTGTTAATGCAGTTTTATTTGATGCTGTAATGAGAAAAAAAGAATATTAAATGAAATGAATAAATAGATAAAACAAATAAATAGAACAGATAAATTAATTGAAAAGTGTTAACTTGAAAAAGATAATTCATTGCATTAAATTACAAATGAAATACAATTAGATATGTATAGTTTTTGCTTTGTTTTTATCTGAAGTGACGTATTTTGTCTCTTTTTTTAGATTTAATATTTTTTTCTTATTCCTATGCCATATTGTTTACATTTATATGAATTTTTATTGAACTGTTTATTTTTTTCATACGCTTGTTAATGAGCGCCAATATTTTAACGTGTTCTTTCATTTATGATTATGTTCGAAATGACACATTCTTATACTTTTTTTTTCTCTCTCTCTCTCTCTCTCTCTCTCTCTCTCTCTCTCTCTCTCTCTCTCTCTCTCTCTCTCTCTCTCTCTCTCTCTCTCTCTCTCTCTCTCTCTCTATCTATCTCTCTCTCTCTCTATCTATCTCTCTCTCTTTCTCTCTCTCTCTTTCTTTCTTTATTCAGCCA
>NC_059291.1:27770819-27795819 GCF_017591435.1 Portunus trituberculatus
ATGCTGAACAGCTTGTCTGTGCTTCAAAGGATCCTCACCATTATGCTGTAAGTGCACAGCTTCCGGGGCTAATAATATATTGAAGATTATGTCTTTTAACGACGATCAGTATTATTTTTTTTTTTCAATTAGTGACATTGAATGAAAGAAAGTCGTGATAGGATTGTGGGTATTTAGCATTATGATTTTTATGTATATAATAGACAAGACATAAATAATAATTACATTGATGAATGATATCTCTAACTTATGATTTATGCACGCAAATAGTAAATAGAAGAAGTGATCAGTTTTCAAAATATACACGGATATAACATTTAGCAATAACAGTTAAGAGAGAGAGACCATACTTATTTCTAAGATGCCTGCTGCCCTGACAATATTAAGAACACAAATTCTGCACCAATACATTAATTGAGATATCCCGACAATATGTGCAATTAAAAATATATTCAATCATTCAAATTTCTACATGACCCAAGACAGGTGTTTATCTTCTAGCGCACACGCACACGCACACACACACACACACACACACACACACACACACACACACACACACACAAAGAGGATGGAAGAGCAGAGAACCGTGTGTTGTGTGTAAGACAAGGTCTCTGCATCGGCATATGTATTTGTCATCTCGAAAAAGCCGGTGCTCAGCAAATACTAACAGTCACTTCACTACCACTTGCCTTATCCTCTGTCGCATCGCTGTGATCCTTCTTGCCTCTCTCTTTTCTTCCCACCCACTTCCCAGGCCACCATCTGAAAGGCGTTATGATATCCAGCTCTTTACTAACCTTTACTGGACATTGTTTACAAATACATTTCGTATGTTTATCAGTTTGAATTTTCCGTCCTATGTAAATACTCCAGTCCACCACGCTGAAACAATTTGATTTGTTCTCCAATATTAGATTTAGCTCCATGCTCTGTCCATCCTCGGTGACCCACTGGCCTGACACCAATACTCACACACCACATTGCTGGTTTTGCATATTGGATTATACAAGCCACTATGTTTTTACGACTGCGTGAAATAAAGTCTTCCCCTCTCTATACTATCCGATATTTTCATTGAATGGGATTATTTTTTGTGTTCTCAAGGTGTGACCTTCGCCAGAATCACTGCGCCCAAGCAAAGGCATATCTTTGTGTGACGAGGAGCGAGTTTCCAATCAACTGCTTGCGGCAACGCATCATCAGGCCGATCCTGCTAATGGACCTCCAGGCATTTCGCTCTTCACTTTACCGGTCTTCACAAACACGTTTTATTCTCTAGCAATCCCAGTGCTCACCATATGCAGTTACAGTTATCAACGGATATCACATAAAGTATGAAACATCAACAGATGTGTGAGTTAAACATGATAAACACAATAATCCTGAAAACCACTATTATCTCAATATTTACTCCGCCACTGCTCAAGAGCACTACATGACAAGAAGCTTGGTCATGACTAGCTACTGACAGTCTGAATCCAAAAGATGCATTAGAAACATTGCTCCCTATAGTTCGTCTTCTGAGGAGAGACAGAAAATGTACCTCCACTTACTTGCCGTTCAGTTCTGTTTCACATGGTCCCCTTCCACTCCCATTTCCAAGAGCCAGCCTGGTTAAAGGAGCATCCCAGCCAATAGCAATGATATCCAGAATACCTGCCATGCAACCATACACCTTGCCGCGTTTCGGAACGGACTAAGAGTCATACTGTTTACAGGTAGCGCCCGTTATCCAAGAGAGTAAGATAGTATCATCAATCATTTCCGCAGTTTTCTATCGTGTTCTGTTGTTTTCAGCCTTGATCACTGTAAGCTATTGGCGAGGTGAGTATAAATCTGATTTCTTGTGCCGTTCGGGTAAATCTGAAAAATGTCTAATACTCAATAACGTATACTTTTTGCATAAAGACAACAGACAGGGCAACAAGGATTGTTTTGTAAACACACACACACACACACACACACACACACACACACACACACACACACACACACACACACACACACTATGGGTGGTTCCTTCCCTTCTCCTTCACCTATCAGTCTAATTATTGAGTGGTTCTCTGCCTGTTTGCTCTTCCTGCGTTGCGCCTCGCCCAGATTGCCGGGGAAGGCGCCGCGGCAACCTCATATGCGCCGTTAAATGTGGTGGCTACGAGGCCGAAATGATGCACAAATTAGTGTTTCATCACTACAGTCTCCACTAACACGAAAATGGGTTGTTCTTACAATAACATGATACGTTTTTGTATGGTTACGAATGTTTGTGTAAATTATAAAATGTTGACTGAAGTCTTGCAATGCATCAACTTTTTTTTTAAGCATGATTATAAAAGAGTTGCTTTATGGCCGTGTTTGTTTCATCCCGCTGAGGGTTGGAATCAAAACAACACATGGTGGAAAATTTTGGAAAAAAGTAAAGGAGTAATTTCTGCCGAGAAGAGCTTTGCATTAAAAATGTTCTGGAAATTACCCGCGATAATGGTCATAAAAAGGTGATGGAACACCGCAGCGAATACGAGGCTGGAGGGCGCCCAGAGTTGTGGAGTTAATGTGACGAACAACTTTCCGCTCCGCACTCTTTTTTCAATAATGCTGTGTGAGTGGAGGTGGTACTCGCCCAACGGAGGTGCTCCACGCAGCGCTGCCGTGCCGGGTAGGCAGTCGAATTAAATGAGAGCGAGTTAATTCTTTTAAGGTTTCATAATTATGTTTATATTTAGAAATGCACTCCGGTCTAGATGAGTTTGTCGTCCACTATCACTACTGCCCCTGTTCCTGGTGGTGGTGGTCGTGGTGGTGGTAGTGTTGGTGGTGGTGCTGGTCCTGGTGCCAGTACTGCCATCATCAGTAGTTACTGATATTGTTACCATGAAGGTATCTGGACTTCTGTTGTCCAACTCTATCATGTCTTCAACTTTATAGCTGCCATGGCAGTTAACATAATTGTGTACTTACAACCTTGCAGGTGAGTTACATTCTTGGTAGATACAAGAGAATGTATTGTGTACAGAGTAAATAGGAAGGTGCAGCCTGTGGCGGGCTAACCACCTCCTGACGGATGGAAATGGTCCGTACACATACCCTTACCTTACAAATATCCTTTAGTTTATTGAAACAATGCTGGTCTTCCCTGTCTAGTACTGTCATAACGGTGTCTCTGCAGCAGCCTCCCAGTTGTCTGACTGGCGAAGCGGCAAACAGTGACTAGCAGAGACTTTATCCATTTCCTATATATCTCTGGACGGATTGGGTTTTCTCACAAAATATAGGCTAACTACGATCGTATTGTTATTGTTGTTTTTATAATTATCCTTATTACTAGTGTGTGTGTGTGTGTGTGTGTGTGTGTGTGTGTGTGTGTGTGTGTGTGTGTGTGTGTGTGCGTGTGTGCGTGTGTGTGTACTTAAAGTATCCGTCACCTTCGTTTGAAAAGCTTTAAACTCTTTCCAAGGTACGACCTAGACCAGCACAAAGGCACATGACTCAGCCCCACGGTGAGTGTATCGATTACGTCGTGTTGCATGAATCACGAGGTCTGCTCATGCTGTAAGATGCGAGTGACAAAAGTTGACTCGCAGAGCTAAGTTATCATTAACTTAATTATTTACTAGCTTTAACTTGCTTTTAGTGGATGGTTTAGATGTTTTAAGTACATTTTCTTAAGGCCATCAAAAGTTATTTTTTCTATAGAATAACAGTTAATAGATAATAATTTCATTATTTCTTAAAAGTATACGTTGCCACTTCTTTAATAGAGGCTCAGGCCAGAGCCTAAGATAATGTAATAGTTCTTCACCTTTTATTCAAGTTTGCATTTGTTGGTGCATAGGAACTTATCAATATCAAGTCATTGTTTGCCAAGTATAATAATGTTGTATAAAACATTCCGTTTTATATTCTTACACTCTCAAGAGTCATGCAGTAAGGCTGAACTTTGTAAAAGTTAAGAACATTCTTCGATATATGGAAGAGTGCTCTGATCACTGTAACAAGAATGCCATTCATGAAAACCTTCACAACATGAGATTCAAAGAAAAAATAAACAATTTAGACCTCTCGCAAATTCCTACCCAAAAGGTCGACGGCCGAAAACTTTTTTTTTTTTTTTCTAGGCTGAAGCTTGCACCACCCACAAGCACGGATTGCCCCGGAGCTGTGGGCCGAGCTGGAGAATATGGGGCACTAAGGCAGAAAAAATGCAAGGGTATCAAGCACAAAAATGATGCCGACATTTTGTCGAGCTAAGGGAGCCCGTGTTGCGGCGTACGCTGATCTATACAACATGGTGGGCAGAGACGTTTTTACTCAGTGTGACCTTTTGCGTTAATTTTTTTTTCCAGCAACACATTCAGGCTTCATAGATATACTACTGAAATTTATTTGTTTATTTATTTTTTGAGAAGTAACTAACAAATATAAATTTCAAGGATTTTGCAATGTGTGCATTATTTCCTTGAATTCTCTGAAGACAAAACCTTTACCTTAGGGAAATTTGTAAGGCGGTCCTCGGGAAGAGTGAAGACATACAGACACGCAAACATTCAGTCAGGAACTGCTGACTGATTTGATATTCTGCATACCAAATTCTATGTACTTATTACTTTTACTCCTTTGCAGGCCATTCCTATTACTACTACTTCTAGTGCTATTATTACTAATGATAATAATGATGATAATAATGATAATAATAATAATAATAATAATAATAATAATAATAATAATAATAATAATAATAATAATAATAATAATAATGATGATGATAATAATGATAATAAAAATAATAATAATGATAATCATAACAATAATAATAATGGTAATAGTAATAATAGATAATAAAAAAACACTCCGCCCTGTCATTGAGCTCCATATACTACCCAAGGTTGCAAGACATAGAGGGTAGAATGAATAAGTAACAACGAAGTGATTTTATGTCACAGGAAAACTTGGTAAAAAGTAACCCATGAAGAGATCACACCGCGTGACTTACATTCACCACATCAGCTTTTCACTCAATACTTGACCCAAACCACCACCACCACCACCACCACCACCACTTTTATTGAGATCATTCTACATTCTTAATGAGATATCTATCAAAGAAAACTGCATGGTGTATATATGAGTAAAGTAATCCACTACCAGAGGTATCCATTGGGGCCTATTGGACCAAAAGTGTCTATATAAACCATGTTGGTACGATCCTCCTGCCGCGGAGCACAAAGGGAATGGAAGACAAACCCGCTTTCAGGAATCTTTTGAGATCAGAAGAAAAAAAGAAGCATTGGCAAACTCTTCTGCTGAGAATTACGTGTGTGTGTGTGTGTGTGTGTGTGTGTGTGTGTGTGTGTGTGTGTGTGTGTGTGTGTGTGTGTGTGTGTGTGTGTGTGTGTGTGTGTGTGTGTGTGTGTGTGTGTGTGTGTGTGTGTGTGTGTGTGTGTGTGTGTGTGTGTGTATACTTTACATTAATCTATACTCGTACATCTTCCTCAAAGTGATCAAAATAATGTACATGATAGTTTGCTTCTTTTTGTAATATATATATATATATATATATATATATATATATATATATATATATATATATATATATATATATATATATATATATATATATATATATATATATATATATATATATATATATATATATATATATATATATATATATATATATATATATATATATATATATATATATATATATATCTCTATCTCTCTCTCTCTCTCTCTCTCTCTCTCTCTCTCTCTCTCTCTCTCTCTCTCTCTCTCTCTCTCTCTCTCTCTCTCTCTCTCTCTCTCTCTCTCTCTCTCTCTCTCTCTCTCTCTCTCTCTCTCTCTCTCTCTCTCTCTCTCTCTCTCTCTCTCATGGCAGAAAAATAACACAAGGACATTTTTTACAAGATCAGAAAAGCAAACCCCCTCCCAAAAAAGAAAACTAAAAAATCGAACTAAAAGAACGTCTGAAGTGACAAGTAGTTAACATTCACTTGAGCTTCCTTTGTTGTGGTCATTGTGTCTCCGTATTCAATGCAGTGCTTTCATTATGTATGTGAGCCTTTAAGAGAATCATCGACTCTCCTTCGCATGTAGACCCTTTACTTACTCTTTTTTTCCATTTTCTCTCTCGTCTTGTTAGAGTTGGCGTTTGATGAGACTTTTCTTGTCTTGTTTCTTGATTACTTTCTGTATCCGTCTCTCTCTCTCTCTCTCTCTCTCTCTCTCTCTCTCTCTCTCTCTCTCTCTCTCTCTCTCTCTCTCTCTTGTTCTCGCTCTAGTAGTAGAATGAATAGCGCACAAAAAAATATTCCCATGGCTCTATCAGTGGGTAAGGGATTTTTAATAAGTATTAGTCCACGTGCAGATTTCTTGAACATGAATAGAGGTGAGTGTAGTGCAATAAGTAAATGATGAAAGGACTCACTTTACTCGTTCCCGGTAAGATAAATGGATACCTAATTTCTGAGAATTGAGTCGGATTATATTTGAGGCGCAGGAAAAACAATGCTGCTTTTGTTTTGTACTTATGTACCTTATCACATTTCTTGGCATATACCTGCAATTTACAGATATTCTTCGTGAAATCACTCAATATATGTTTTTTTTGTTTTGTTTTTCTGTGGTAGTTTATAATTAAACTTCCAGGGATACCTTTAATACTCATCAAATGTTTTCCTAATAACCATCAAAACTTTAGAATGATTTTGAACAAGTATCTTAATTTTTCTTCCCTTTTACAATCATTTCCAAATTTAAGCCCTATTTCTTACAGTCATAAAGATATTTTTCTCTCATTATCACCAAAACATTTCCCTACATACATATTTCTAAATATGTAGATCTACAGATTAAACCAATCAGGTTAAACCACTATTCCTTTTTCTATGTCATTGGAAACAATCGTTACTTCCCTACAATTTTAAATAGTTTGTAGCCTTTAAAGACGAAATTAATTCGCATTCTTATGTTTTCTCATGTGTTCACATGACTCTCTCTATTAACAATGTACACTATTAGACCCATATGGAGCAAAATGGCAAAAGAGTAAGGTCTAGCTGGATTGAGGTGATACTAGCATGTAAGTAATGGATAAAAGGGTATAATTACTTCCGTCAATAGAGAAAAACAGTGGTGTGCCCATGAACACTTGTCCTTAGCATTGCAATCAATCCCAAGGCAGCAGTCACCTCACTATTTTCTGACCTGAATGAGATGTATGTCTGTTTGCGCACAGGGACAGAGACATACTGCTTACTGGCGAAAAGGAGACAGAGACAGAGTGAGGAAAGGAAATATAAATATCCATTAAATATAAATGAATAGTACAGACAGTCAGATGTAAGTGAAAGTACACACACACACACACACACACACACACACACACACACACACACACACACACACACACACACACACACACACACACACACACACACACACACACACACACACACACACACACACACACACACACACACACATACTGAAAGATAAAGGAAAAAAAAATGCCTGAAATTATATATGAAGAGAGAGAGAGAGAGAGAGAGAGAGAGAGAGAGAGAGAGAGAGAGAGAGAGAGAGAGAGAGAGAGAGAGAGAGAGAGAGAGAGAGAGAGAGAGAGAGAGAGAGAGAGAGAGAGAGAGAGAGAGAGAGAGAGAGAGAGAGAGAGAGAGAGAGAGAGAGAGAGAGAGAGAGAGAGAGAGAGAGAAGAGAGAGAGAGAGAGAGAGAGAGAGAGAGAGAGAGAGAGAGAGAGAGAGAGAGAGAGAGAGAGAGAGAGGTCATCGTGGGGAGAGGACGTGTCCTTGGTCGCTCCTACAGTGTGTCTTCGTGTCCGCCTCACCTGAAGTAAGCAACGTAGGAAGTGTACAGCAAACAAGGAAAGTGATTTACAGTGCAGTGCAGTGAAGTGAAGTGAAGTGACTTAAGTGCAGTGTAGTGCAGTGAAATTACAGAATAGTGAAAAGTGCAGCAGGACAAGCGGTGCAGTAGGAAGCCAGTCGACCTGACCTGACCTCACCCCACCTGCCTACTACTGGGGCGGAAATCCCTCGGGAATTAAGACCAGCTGCACCCACACTCATTAAAGGATATTCACTCTGCCAAACCTTCCCCACGCAATCTACGTACTACGTTCCACCTCTCTCCGATGCCCGCATCCCACACACTTACAGATATGGTGTTGGAATGCTATGAACGCCGAATAGAAAGACCCAAAGGTCTCTGCGGGTACAGACCAAACCATTGGTGTGCAGTCTGTGGCCGAAAGGCGTCACCGACAACAGACCACCAGTGCACCACAGAACCCTGCACTAATCTCTGCCACGTCCACTGCCTGGCCGGCGCGGCTGAGTTTAGGTGCGGCGACACAGGTCAGCTCCGCGCCCGGGCGGGGATTACTGACCCTGTCACTTTTTTTGTGGATAACTCACAAGAAAATTCCTCTTCCTCGACTCTTCCCTATATCCCGCCCACGGATCTGGTTGAGGAGCAGCCGGAGGACGGCCTCGATACCCTACCGAAGGAGGAGCTGATAAAACAATTAAGAAAGCTTCGTAGTGAGTTAGCCACGACAAAGAGCCAGCTAACGAGCTACAGATCCGTAACTGTAGGCCTGGCCGAGAAAAGATGTGTGCTAGTGGAAGCATTATCCATAGTGGACACCCTCTTGGCTACTCATGCAAGCGAGGACCTGCACCAGAGGTCAGTGGCATGTACAGCAAGACCTCACAAACTTCCTGATGAGGCTGTATCCGTTATCCCCGCGGACACGCAAGAAAGTACGTCTCTATCCCTACATCAATCAACCTCCAGCATCCTTCCACACCTAACCCGGCACCTGTAAATGTGGTGGAGCAGGGACAAGTAGGAGTACTCACCACAGGTATTCCTTCTCCATCCACACCTCATCCTTCACCTGAATTACCGGAGGAAAGAGGTCAGGCGCCATCCCAAGTCCCTCCCACACCTTCACCTCACCCCTCGCTCGTATCAGCGGAGGAAAGAGAGGAAGGGCGGTCACTTGCTCCCCCACCATCATCTCAGCCTGAGACATCAACAGGGGTGCCGAGGCGACGAACGCAAACAAACGGCAACAGATCTGAAGGAGGTCAGGCAGGAGGGCAACACCGACCACCCAGAAGAAAGAAAACAGTGAGACGAGGGAACTCACAATCAGAAGCAACACCATTACCACTACCACAGCAAGGACGACCTCAGAACAGCAGTAGTCCGCGTTACACACCGCAGCAGCGTCCTAAAAAGGTGTGTGAATACTGCCAAGGTCGCTTCCACTCAGCTTTGGATTGTCGTGTGAGGGCTGCCGACGAGAGACAACAGGAGCTGGTGCAGGCAGTGAAACAGAGTGGCCAGGAGACGTTACTCGCGCTGAGAAACGTTACTTGGCAACTTCACCAGCCTGCTTCACACCAGAGGCTGGCCGCGCCCCACTGGTGACTCCTGCAGGACCGCCAGCTTCTCGGGTCCCTCGCCCCTTACCCATATGGCGTACAGTATGGAGCAGCGCCCCACCACTACTCGGCGATGCTACAAGCCGGCCAACAGTGAACTAAAGATAGTGTCGGCCAATGTGAGGGCTTTCACACAAACATTGGGGAGCTCACTCACAGTGTTATTATTAAGAAAAATATAGATTTAGTGTTTGTGTGCGAAACTTTTTTAGATGCCAAGGTGCCAAGCAATTATGCCCGTATCAAAGGGTACTCACCATGGATTAGAAAAGACCGTTCTACACAAGGCGGGGGTGTGGCATTCTGCTTTAAGGAGACTGTGAATGCTCAAGTAGTAGAGCCACCCACACCCATACCTGGGGAACTTGAGCTCTTGACATTGAAAATAATCGACAGCAATGGGAAGGGCCTATTGTGCGTGGGTTGCTATCGGCCTCCATCACAGGGAACAGTGTTGCTGGACTACCTAACATTAAACCTGGACTCTTTGATGACTGCCAGTCAGTGTGACAGTGTAATAGTGATTGGCGACCTAAACCAGCACACAGTCAGGGACGCCTTTAACTCACTACTGGTTGTGCATGACATGCACAACTACGTCACCTTCCCCACGCACAAATCTGGGTCATCCCTGGACCCGGTGGTGACGGATCTTCCTTCCCACACAGTACAGTGCTTCCCACTCGACTTTGTAGGGACCTCAGACCACGTGGCTGTATTCACCAGAGTACAGTTCAAGACACCACGTGAGGAGAGCTTCGAACGAACCCTCTGGAGCTGGGAGGCTGCCGACTGGGATGCCTTTCGTGCTGCACTGAGGACTACAGAGTGGGGAGGAGTGCTGCGTGGCGACGCCAACCAGCAGGTGAGGCAGCTCACCGAGCTGCTTCACAACATGCAGGTCTGCTGGGTGCCGCACTCGGTCCATAAAACAAAGGCATCAGATCAGCCTTGGTTTGGTCCTGCTTGCGTTGCCGCATCAGATGCCAAATACAAAGCCTGGCGTGCTCTCAAGAGGCACCCGACGGCCAGAAACAGACTGAGGCACCGAGCGGCAACAAGGCATATGAATGCCACGCAAGCATGGGCTATAGAGCAGTGGAGGGCAAACCTGAAAAACAAACTAAGGGGGAGGCCAGGTTGGCTGCAAGCAGTGGTGGAGCCTTGTCAAAGACAAGCAGGGTGAGTCGCGGGGCACCTCCGTCCCTGCACTCCACCAGGCAGACGGCAGCTTCGCCCACAGTGCAAGTGACAAGGCAGACCTCCTGGCCAAGCACTTCGCTGAAAAGATGTGCATCCCCGACCCCGAAAGACCCTCTCCGCTGCTGCCTCAAATAGTGAAAGAGACACTAGTGAAAGTGATAACAAGTGAAGTGGAAGTGCGAGCGATTCTCGAAAGCTTGGACGAGAACAAAGCTGTGGGGCCTCAGGACATCAGCCCGCGCGTTCTACGCCAGTGTGCTGCTGAGCTGGCGCGCCCCCTCACTTCCCTCTTCAATCACTGCCTCGCCACCTCCACATGGCCTGAAATGTGGAAAGGAAGCAGTGTGGTGCCTCTTCACAAGAAGAACTCCAAGGCAGAGGCAAAAAAATTACAGACCCGTGTCCTTGCTGCCTGTGCTGAGCAAAGTGCTGGAAACAATTGTGGCCTCACGAGTGACGCAGCATCTCGAGCGCCACCACCTGCTGAGCAACAGGCAGTTTGGGTTCAGGCAAGGGAGGTCGGCGGCAGACCTGCACCTGCTCCTCTCCACGAAGTGGAGTGAGGCCCTGGACCGAGGCAAGGCCACAGCAGTAGTGGCTCTTGATATCGAAGCTGCGTTTGACAGAGTTTGGCATGCAGCGCTCATCACCAAGCTCCGCGCTGTAGGCGTGGACGGAGCACTCCTCCAGCTCCTAGAAAATTACTTGAGAGCCAGGCACCTCAAAGTAATTATCAATGGGCGGAATCAAAACCACAGCCCATAAGGGCAGGCGTTCCTCAAGGAGCTGCCTCGGCCCTTTGCTGTGGAATGTGTATATCAATGATCTGCTACACCTCGTTCCTGCAGCGAAGGCGTTTGCAGATGATATAACACTATCCCACAGCTACGGACTGGAGGAGAAAGCTGCAGCCACCTGTGACATCAACGCCACCTTGAGCCGCATCGCAGCCTGGGGAAGGAAGTGGCAAGTTAAGTTTGCTGCTCACAAAACCCAGCTGCTAAGCATCACCAGGACGAGTGAAGCCCTGCGCCTCGCCTTCAACGGGGAGACACTGACGCCGCGGGAGGAGGTGGAGGTGCTGGGGGTAACTTACGACCGTAAGTTAACTTTCAGGACCCACTTGGAGCGACTAGCCAGAGAGGCCTCAGGGAAGCTGGCATCCCTGAGGAGAATCTCCTACCTTCTAGACGCCAAAGGACTGGAGTTGCTCTACAAGTCGCAGGTCCGCTCCTCCTTGAATACGCCTGCCTTGCCTGGGGCGGCGCGGCCAGCAAACATCTCGCTCTCCTGGACAAGGTCCAGGACCGAGCGGCGAGGCTCATCAGGAGAGTGAGCTCGGCTTCCACCCTACACTGCACACCCTCCAACACCGGCGGGACGTGGCGGGCCTCACCGTCATGTTCAAGGTGCAGCAGCAGAGGGTGGCTCACCTGCATGAACTCCAGCAGCCTGCCCGACAGGCCGAGATTGCCACCAGAACCGTCATCCGTGCCCCTGGGGAGCTGCTCCAGCCCAGGTGCAGAACGTGGCACCAACAAAGGCAGTTCCTCAACACGTATATCGGCTTGTGGAACGCTTTTGTTGCTGTGCAAGCGAGTGTAGAGGGCTGCTGGTCCACGCAGCAGTTCAAGTGTACAGTGAATGAGTGGCTGCTACGGACAGACAGACAGAGGCAGGCTTTCGGATAGAAGGCATTAACTGTGACTTCTTTAGCCTAATATTGTACTAAGTATGTAATGTATAATGTACAAAACTCTGTATATCTATGTAAATTGGTATAAATAAAAAAAAAAAGAGAGAGAGAGAGAGAGAGAGAGAGAGAGAGAGAGAGAGAGAGAGAGAGAGAGAAACATTTGGCTACACCTGACGCCACTGTCACTACCAGGAAGATTGCACCAGCGCGCCGCTCAAAGAAAGCTTTCAGTGAACTGGAAACACTTTCACAGCCTTTACGACCCCCACTAAGCTCCATCATGACGCGAGGCGCCTGTCGTGAGCGGAAGCAAAGATCAGAACCTTATTGACGAGCCTAAGTTGTTGATCAATGACAGAACTTCAGCATGTACGATCGACACTTTTCAAGCGGCACGAACAAGCTGATGGAGTTCAAGTTTCTTTCTTTAAACATGAATCATTCAATGTCGATAAATCCTAGTTATTAGACTGTGAAATAGTTAGCTTAAGAAATAATGTAATTTATTTATGTATTCTAAACCAAGCACAGTAAATAATGGCCGTTGTAGAGCAGGAGTCATAAATCATTCTTGCTGTACCTTTACTACACCGACACAATACTCGCCAGGATCATAGGCACAATCCCCAGAACCCAGCGCACCCGGATGGGCCGCAGGCCAGGAAAAGATCGCGCCTCCACTAAGTGATTGCGCCTTTAATGTGGAAGCAACAGCAGAAACGAAAGTATTAAGCACAAACACGCCAGGATGTCGCAATCGCTCCCTTTGTGTTTAATTGAGGCAGAGAGATGCTGTATGAGAGTCCCGAGCTTCCTTTGTATTCCCTTTCCTTTTCTCTGGAGTTTGTGGAAGGAGGCCGTGCGTGAAGGAAATCTGTGATATTCCTCGACCCTTGACATCATCCAGATAAGAAACAATATTCTGCTTAAAGAGCCGATATGTATCTAATACTGATTTCAAAACATCGATAAAAGAAAAAAAAGAAAAACGCAACTTTACAAGAAAATTAGGCAATACTCTGGATGATGGTGAAATAGGTAAACAATCCCGTATAGATATTACTATCTGTAGGCCTAACAGTTTCTTCTAATTTCCCTCATTTTCTTATGTTTTTATGCTCATAGGTTAAAGAAAAAAAGAAGAGGATAAGAGATCTTATAAATAACACGGGATATGGACTAAGGAATGTAGTTCTTTAAAACAACCATAAAAAAACAGATAATAATAATAATAATAATAATAATAATAATAATAATAATAATAATAATATATAATAATAATAATAATAATAATAATAATAATAATAATAATAACAATAATAATAATAATAATAATTTGAAAATAAACACAATCTAAAAAAAAAAAATCTAAATGAGGCGACCTTGTTTTGCGTGGCCTGATCTTCTCCGCGCTGTGCTGGAGGCCCCGCGGAAAGACTCACTTCAGGAGACTTATAGTGCCGCCGATATTAAGCTTCCTCGCCGCGCCCAAGCAGTGAATATTGCAGCGCACCCCTCGTTCTCTATCTCGGAAGATAAAACTGCTTTTATTAAAATTAGGCAATGGTGAATGGTTTACTGGTCCTAGGATTAGTGTGTGTGTGTGTGTGTAATGCACGTGAATAATAGTGTTTATTTCTACATAGCTTTCACGTAATGGCAAGAGCACAGCGTACCTGCCGCTACCGTTACAGAATACAGCAGGTCGGTTACAGATGAGCTGAGTTTCCTTACCGGCTCGCTCTTGACTCTCCTCGTGGCTTCATTTGTTAATATACTTGCGCTTCTGCAATTCCATCTAACAATATTCCTGCCTGGTTCTTGCGTAATTTATTCATTCTATTCACACAAGGTTGAAAGTTGCATTAGTACAGAAATCAACACTAATTATGAGAATACCTCGCGATTCACAGGTAGAGAGGGCATTGTACCAGGCATATCTCACGTCGAGGAGCTCCCGTGGTCGTAACACACAGAATGCGTCATGATAACTCCTCTGACTCTATATATATTTCTGCAGCTTTCACCGTCTTGAATCCAATTTCCTATCTGGAACACCATCTCTCAGCTAACTCTACTATTTTCACCACCTAGACCCAGGAGTTTGGTTCTCATGACAGCGCCCATTGATTTCATTCCTTTATCTTGACTCAATTTTAATCAAAGGTCGGCTTACACTCATCACGGTATTAAAAAAGAAAGAAAAAAAAAACAGTTCACTAAGTTCATTACTAATGTATGAGATAGTTTGATTCTTACATGTGATAGTAAAATAAATTCAACTCGTCCTCTTTAGCTACGAATTGGGAAATTGAACTTAGAATGATTTTTTTCACTGTACTATATACGTGACGTCATTTTTAATTAAGAACTTTCCATTGGCTAAATCCACTTCCCCACTTCCTTCAAAAAGTAAATGCTCACCAGCTTAGCTTCTTGTCTTCCTTTCTTCAGTAAAATGGTACAAGTACACATCCTCCGTCTACAACCAGCATCTTACACCTTATCTTCGTATCTACATTCTACTAAAACCATGTTTCATTAAACTCTTGCGATGATTATATCAGTCATATGCAGCTTTGTATTTCTAAAAAGCCTACAGAAGTTGCCACCAGGACAAAAAATGTTTTCTTACCTACCATTTGATATTTGTGAAAGTGCATATACTCTTACGCCATATAATTCCGTATGAAGGATATGCAACCATCACACACTCAAACAAACACAAACACACACACACACACACACACACACACACACACACACACACACACACACACACACACACACACACACACACACACCATTAATAATTTCAAAACCGCAAAACAGCTCGCTCATTGAGTAACCATTTTGCGTATTAAGAAATAAATGTGATTGAAAAAATATTTGAATATGCGAAATTAATCATTATCTTATACTTCCTTTAACTTCTGAGTAATCAAACGTAGTGCATCATCCTCCCTGCAGCATTCATGGTAAAGAGCCGGACTGATAAAAGCAGTGTACAGCATGGAACTAACGCAATACAGCGACAAACACACACAAAAAAATGAAAATAACTGCCAATGAAATATGAAACGTTAAGAGAGTACAAGCTAATGTATTGGTACATCACTGCTATCACGACTACCACCACCTCCACGCAATCAACACCCAAGAGTTATGACAAGTCTGGGCTCCAGTGGGCTGGCCTCTCCTCACCACCAAACCGCACCGCGCCATCAACAATAGCTGGGCCATTGATCAAACTCTTTTTAGAAGTGTGTGATCCAAAGTGGTGGAATAATCACAAGAACGACAGGTATATTTCCCTTCTCTGATTGCACCCATATTGATAGACTTCACATTAGTGAAAATTATAATAATCATGGACTCTCATTATGCAGACTCTCTCATCATAATTAAACACTGCGATACATAATTATAGTCTGACAGACATAATAAACACTGCAGGAATGTGGATGGGGATGATAAGCGGAGGGAGGAAGGAACGAAGAGAGTGGGAGCGAAGTATCATAGGAGAGGAAAGGAATATGGAAATGGAAAGGAAGGCCACTGATTGAATCTGATGAAATAAGAGGCCTTATTTGTTGTTTCCCTTCATTCCTGTCTGCCAAAAATATAGTTCTTTCTACTAAGATGTGTGTGTGTGTGTGTGTGTGTGTGTGTGTGTGTGTGTGTGTGTGTGTGTGTGTGTGTGTGTGTGTGTGTGTGTGTGTGTGTGTGTGTGTGTGTGTGTGTGTGTGTGTGTGTGTGTGTGTGTGTGTGTGTGTGTGTGTGTGTGTGTGTGTGTGTGTGTGTGTGTGTGTGTGTGTGTGTGTGTGTGTGTGTGTGTGTGTGTGTGTGTGTTCATCACGTAGGCAAACATCTCTTTCTTCCAGTTTCTAGCAAAGCAATCACATGTTCTCTCACTAAAGAAAAATCAAATAGACAAGGAATGAATTTCACATCAACTCATGTCGACTATATACTCCTATACGATGATAGCATTGACTTTTCCCTTGTGACATCGAACAGTGAACACGTAAAACACGGTCAATTTACTTTATACTCTGAAAAAACCTTGCACGACATGTATTATTGGGAAAATTCTACCTTGATATTAAAAGTCATGCAAATAGTCGAACATTTGTGAAAATTTTATACGTAGAAAAAATAAGTATCAAGTTAAAGACTGACACACTCAGTTTTACGCTTTCATAACTCACGTGCACACCAAGTCAAGAGTGTTCTTAATAATATGTGCTAAACAAAGTATCTCCTGTTAGTTGCTTCCTTCAGTTATACAAAGTGTAAGGGTTCCAGGAAAGTTGTTATTCTTCAAAAGGAATAAACAAAAAACTATATGGAAAGCTGTTGGTGAGATGACATTGCTACAAGCGTAACGTATCAACTGCTTGTAAATATTTCACAATCTAGGCAGACTAGTGTGCCGCCACTACACACAAGGAAGAAAACCAGTAGGGATACTTGAAAAGATAGACAGTCAGGAAGAGGGGCAGCTATTACCTTTAAACGTCAATCTTGAGAGAGAGAGAGAGAGAGAGAGAGAGAGAGAGAGAGAGAGAGAGAGAGAGAGAGAGAGAGAGAGAGAGAGAGAGAGAGAGAGAGAGAGAGAGAGAGAGAGAGAGAGAGAGAGAGAGAGAGAGAGAGAGAGAGAGAGAGAGAGAGAGAGAGAGAGAGAGAGAGAGAGAGAGAGAGAGAGAGAGAGAGAGAGAGAGAGAGAGAGAGAGAGAGAGAGAGAGAGAGAGAGAGAGAGAGAGAGAGAGAGAGAGAGAGAGAGAGAGAGAGAGAGAGAGAGAGAGAGAGAGAGAGAGAGAGAGAGAGAGAGAGAGAGAGAGAGAGAGAGAGAGAGAGAGAGAGAGAGAGAGAGAGAGAGAGAGAGAGAGAGAGAGAGAGAGAGAGAGAGAGAGAGAGAGAGAGAGAGAGAGAGAGAGAGAGAGAGAGAGAGAGAGAGAGAGAGAGAGAGAGAGAGAGAGAGAGAGAGAGAGAGAGAGAGAGAGAGAGAGAGAGAGAGAGAGAGAGAGAGAGAGAGAGAGAGAGAGAGAGAGAGAGAGAGAGAGAGAGAGAGAGAGAGAGAGAGAGAGAGAGAGAGAGAGAGAGAGAGAGAGAGAGAGAGAGAGAGAGAGAGAGAGAGAGAGAGAGAGAGAGAGAGAGAGAGAGAGAGAGAGAGAGAGAGAGAGAGAGAGAGAGAGAGAGAGAGAGAGAGAGAGAGAGAGAGAGAGAGAGAGAGAGAGAGAGAGAGAGAGAGAGAGAGAGAGAGAGAGAGAGAGAGAGAGAGAGAGAGAGAGAGAGAGAGAGAGAGAGAGAGAGAGAGAGAGAGAGAGAGAGAGAGAGAGAGAGAGAGAGAGAGAGAGAGAGAGAGAGAGAGAGAGAGAGAGAGAGAGAGAGAGAGAGAGAGAGAGAGAGAGAGAGAGAGAGAGAGAGAGAGAGAGAGAGAGAGAGAGAGAGAGAGAGAGAGAGAGAGAGAGAGAGAGAGAGAGAGAGAGAGAGAGAGAGAGAGAGAGAGAGAGAGAGAGAGAGAGAGAGAGAGAGAGAGAGAATCTAAGAAAGGAGTGGTAACAATACAAAAAGGAATTCAACATTACATCACTCAATAAGTTGCGACAATCGAGACATCACCATCACCAAATTACTTTCAATCGTACATTGCTGAGAGACTCTCATTAAACCTTGTAGACGTCAAGAACCTGAATAAGAAATATCTGACCATAGCAGAGGACAATCCACATGAAAAAAATGGCACTCAGCAGAACTTGGAAAGATTTGAGCAAGTCTAATTGGGATCAGTTACTGGAACCAAAGGAGAGAAAACTTCATTGTGACGAGGGAATAAGTGAAGATACAAGACCACTTCTTCAAGTTAATGTTATTTCCCGGCTGTTAATCAGATCTTTACAAGAGGACACGTGCCGCTCCATGTACTGGTAAAGATCCAGGGACAGCCAAGCGTAAGGTAGTGACTGGGCGTGAATTGCTTGTCACTCCTCATCAGCTGCAGGACGCGAGCAAACATGGACGTAATGGAATGCAGGATTAGCTCTTTTTAATCAAGGAGTTCTGGACCAATTTCATAGCACGAAATGGTTGTTTGCCTGATAGAACACTTCTCCGTGCACTTTATACTATTATGCATTATTTTTTCAAGAACGAAAATAAAACAGTTTCCGTTCACAATAAAACTAAGTTACGTATACGCAATAATTACATGCAATCATGACAACATAGTGGTGCAAGCGACGTCAATTAACGAGTAAAAAGGAGAAACGTGAAAATATTTATAAAACCATAAAACTATTGCTCATTTTACTCATATTATTCATGGTGTAATCATTATTTTTACTATTATTATCATCATTATTATCATTATCATTATTATTGTTATTACACACACACACACACACACACACACACACACACACACACACACACACACACACACACACACACACACACACACACACACACACACACAATAATAATAATAATAATATTATTATTATTATTATTATTATTATTATTTTATTATTACAATTTTTATTATTACAGTTATTATTATTATTATTATTATTATTATTATTATTATTATTATTATTATTATTGTTATCATTATCATTATTTTTATTATTACAATTATTATTATTATCAGTATTATTATTATTATCATCATTATTATTATTATTATTATTATTATTATTATTATTATTATTATTATTATTATTATTATCATTATTATTATTATTATTATTATTATTATTATTATTATTATTATTATTATTATTATTAATATTATTATCATATATATGATTATTATTATTATCAGCAACAGCAGCAGCAACAATAGTAGTAGTAGTAGTAGTAGTAGTAGTAGTAGTAGTAGTAGTAGTAGTAGTAGTTGTAGTAGTATCAACAAATCAATAAAGTGCACAGGAAAATTACGAGGGAATATAATGAAGGATTCATGAGACACTCATAGAAATGCTTTGAAAATGTGAAATATTACCGATGCACAATTGACAAGGGACAGGAGACTGGATGGAGGTTGCTTCAGTCTCCATTGTATAATGGCGGCATAGAGAGCGAAGCGGCAAGCGGTGTTGATAAATCTTTCCTTATTGAATGTATTGCATGTATCAAGTTTATTAGGTTGGGCGGTGCTTCTTGTACTTATCTATATTCTATTGCGTGTTTTTGCCGTAAAATAGTGTTATATTCTTTAAAGCAGTATAATTGTAGTGTAAGTGTTCTGTGTTGTAGTGTGGTAAGACTTTTGTTATGTTATTGGTGTTTGATGTTTTGCTCGGTGGTGCTTGTGTGGTGGTGTTCGGCTGTAGTGTGGTGTAGTAGAGCTGAGTGTGAATGAAATTATGCTATATTGTGGTGGTGATTCTTAGTTTGGTAGTGTCATTAAACGTGGTGATGTCCTAAAGCGTGATGCCATCCTGCTGTGTGGCAGTAACCTGTACTGTCCTGTTGAGTGGTGTTAAAGTTAGGTCTGGTAATGTTGTGGTGTGTTCGTATTCTTTAGTGTGGTGTTCTAGTTCGTGGTGGTTTTATGAAGCTTGATGTGTTGAAGTGTGCATGATGATGTCATGTAGCGTGGCATCATGTAATGTGGTAGTGCTCACTTGAAATGTGGAGGATTTTTTTTTCATCGGGTCAATTACGCCTCTGCCTGTTTACGTATGTCACTTGATGAGTGACAACACGTGGCCATGAGTGGTACTGAATCTTTCTGCACGGGACAGAGCTGCGCCGGGGGCCCCACCAATCACGCATAATTAGCGCTGGAACATGAGGCACGAGTGAGTCAGGTTTTTATTTGCTGTCCATTTTGTTCTTGTGAAATTATCTATCTTTTAATTGTGTGCAATTTGTAAATATTATTGTACAGAGAACAATAGAGACACTATTCCCTTATCTCAGGAGAATGGAATGAAGAATGGCTAGAGTATCTCAACGAATTAGATGTCGTGGATAATTTATTTAAGGCAGAATGTTCAGGATGGTTAAGGAGAAGAAAGGTTGAATGTACTTACATGATTGCTTATATCTCAGGATTGACGGATCCATGAAAATGCACGCGGATATGATAAAGCTAATGAAAACAAGTACGAAATATGGAACTTTCAGTAATTTGAGGTGGTTCTGAGAGAAAATGGCCCTGGTTGAAAACGTGCCTAATCAAACCTAAAAGGCCCCGTCTTATAATCTTTCTCAATCAATTGTTATCATATTTGTTGTAATGACAATATCAACAACAGCAACAACAATATCAACAATAACAACATCAACAACAACAAAACGAAATAAACACTGGAACTTCATTTACATGATATATAGAAATGTACAAGTATAATATGCAACATTCCTCTATCTCTGCCGCTCTGAGGTGTAAAGGCGAATTATAAAATATTCCCAGGTGCAAAACATGGAAGCACGTGTACGGCTGCTACATTTCGGACAGAGTGCCAGTTTCACACACTCTCCTGAACTCTTTTTATATTTCGCCGCAAGACTGCAGCACGTAAGCGACGTATTTTAGCTAGTAAGCTGTTTCTTCCTTTCCACCTAACGTGTAACTCCTTGAAAAATATTTCAATACTAATAACATAGCAGTAGAACAAATGAAACACAAAATATAACTAAACACTACACCAAGGATGGGTTAGAATTACGTGAATCATTATAACAAATTGACAGCTACAATGCTACAGATTCGCGTGCGGTAACTCAGTAATTTTTATTATTCCCTTGATCTGTATGTGAATGGTACGAGGCCAAACACTTTTATTTCCTAAAAACAATACATAGACATGGTGGTGTTTGTTGTTTCTTAGTACAGGTACATTTGTGTGACTAATTAAAATGTTACAAAATTCTATATTTGTTCCGCAAGTAAACATTTTATATTGCCAAAACAAAAACTCCATTCAGTGTGTGTGTGTGTGTGTGTGTGTGTGTGTGTGTGTGTGTGTGTGTGTGTGTGTGTGTGTGTGTGTGTGTGTGTGTGTGTGTCGGTTAGGGTGTGGGTCGATCATGTTGTGTGCGTTAATCGCAATGTACAACGTGACGGAAAGTTGGATTGGAAGTGTAATGATATCAGTGACTCTAGGAGTGAGGCAAGGATCCCCAACATCTTGCCTGCTCTTCATTATATTCATGGATGACCTTATACGTATGATAAAAGAAGGAAATGTTTGTGATGGTTTCTTGCAATGCTTGCATATTCTTGTAATGATGGATGACACTGTATTATTATCAACATCTCGACATGGTATGGTGAGGAAATTAACTCAGCTTCAGAACTATTGTACTCAGTATGGTATGGCCATCAACCAAAGTAAAACCCAGTTCTTTGTAATTAATGGTACTAGTAGAGATGTGGAGCCGATGGTGGTGGATGGTATTGCTGTGAGGCATTGTGATTTGTATATTTATTTAGGTTCACCTTTTACGAGCGACGGTTCCCCGTCATCAGCTGTCAAAGCCCATGCTAAATTGAAATTGCCACATGTACTGAAATTTGTTTCCTTTCTAAGAAAAAATAATGATGTACCATTCATTGTAAAAAGGCGTGTCTTTGATGCAGCACTTACGTCAACATTATTGTATGGGTGTGAATCTTGGGTGGGAGCAGACATCAAGCCTGCGAGTAAATTGTATAATTGGTGCATCAAAGAACTCCTGGCTGTAAGACGGTCGACATGCAACGATGTGTGCTATGTAGAGTCAGGATATCCTCCCCTCTCAGATCTGGTCAAGCTAAAGCAGCATAGGTTTTTTCATAGTAAGTGGCAGGAGAGATCAGCTTACGCGGATGATCCATTATATTTTGTAATGAACCTTGTCAAGGAGACAAACACTGTGGTGGGAAAAATGGTGAGGAACTTAATAAGTAATGAGGTAACAGACATAAGTGTAGCCATGCATCAGGTCGGTGAATGTATCAGGTCTAGTGAGTCGTCTCGTCGCAAGGTGTATATGGAAATCAACCCAACATTGTCTGTTAACCCTGTTTATAAAGAAAAACACGATATAAAGGAATATCACAGGATGTCGTTCACTCGGTTTAGGGTGAGCGGACACTCCCTGGCCTGCGAGACAGGGAGATGGAATAGGCGAGGTCGTGGGCGTATACCAGTAGAAGAACGGTTGTGCGTATGTGGGGAAATTCAAACTGAACGACACGTCACTGAGAACTGTCCAATGACTCGACACTTAAGAGACAGGTACCAATTTGCTAGTTTGGAAGAGTTGTTTTGTTCTGATATGTTCGCACCAGAAAATGTATGCCATATCCTTTCAGTATACAAATAGGGATTGGGAACTTGAATATTATGATATTTATTTTTATCTGGACATTGTATGTGTAGTTACTGGACTACAATTAGCTTGTATGTTGTTGTTAGTTTTAATTATCTGGGATTATTTGTTGTGATCTTGTCATTTTGAAATTTCTGTGTCATGTTGTGGTCAATAAACATCTGAATCTGAATCTGAATGTGTGTGTGTGTGTGTGTGTGTGTGTGTGTGTGTGTGTGTGTGTGTGTGTGTGTGTGTGTGTGCGTGTGTGTGTAAAAGCTTCCGTAATAACGCCGAGGATTCCAGGGAGTTCAAGTTTTCCCCAAGCACAAATTTCTGTGTTAAGTTGAGAGTGAAGAATGCAGAGACAGGTGGAAGACGGGAAGCGTGCGGCGGAGCTGAGGTGGTCTCTGGTGTATACGTTTCTTATGTTTGTGACCGAATTTTGGATTCAAATGTATCCAGTACTTGAAGATACAATTGGGACTCTTTGAAGCTGAATGAACAGGAGTTCCACCGCTTCAACTGTTGGTGAAATTAAAATGACTTCTGGCTATGACCTCTGACCTCTTAAGCTTTGTATGTCACTCGACGCACCACAATCAAATAGATTTTAGTACCACTATAGTCTTTTTTTAAGCAATACCAACACGTTCTCAATAATAATAAAATATCTTCCTCCTCCGCCAGTAAAACAAGAAAGAAATTAAGTCATCAAAATCTGAGAGTTCGCTTCTTTGATCCTACCTTGTGTAATGAACTCGCTTGTGTTCCTTATCCCTCTACAAGAAAGATTTATTGCCTCTACTAGAAATGGATTAATACAGAAAGGAAGGTGTTCTTCGTGTGTGTGTAAGTGTGTGTGTGTGTGTGTGTGTGTGTGTGTGTGTGTGTGTGTGTGTGTGTGTGTGTGTGTGTGTGTGTGTGTGTGTGTGTGTGTGTGTTTCACTCTTTGATCTGCTGCAGTCTCTGACGAGACAGCCCAGCCAGACGTTACCCTACAGAACGAGCTCAGAGCTCATTATTTCCGATCTTCGGATAGGCCTGAGACCAGGCACACACCACACACCGGGACAGCAAGGTCACAACTCCCGTATCTACTCACTGCTAGGTGAACAGGGACTACACGTGAAAGGAGACACACCCAAATATCTCCACCCGGCCGGGGAATCGAACCCCGGTCCTCTGGCTTGTGAAGCCAGCTCTCTAACCACTGAGCTACCGGGTGTGTGTGTGTGTGTGTGTGTGTGTGTGTGTGTGTGTGTGTGTGTGTGTGTGTGTGTGTGTGTGTGTGTGTGTGTGGAGGACAATTCGCGTGACGTGGAAGTGTCGATCGTGAGCCACAAAACCGAAGAAAGAATGGCAAGCCATCAACAATAAAACACAAAGGAGGACAACCGAGCGAGACAGTTGGTTAAGGGAAAGGGAGGTGCTCCTCTTCAGAAACACATCAACGTCTCCCATGGTTGCACCCCTTCCTCCACCCGCTTCCTGCACTCACCGGTGTCCCATCGCCTCACGGCAAGACGCTACCCTGCCCCATGAGATACCGGCCATACACATATCGTAAAAACTGTAGTAAATCCCCAATAAAAAAAGCACACCTGAAACAAGAGAAGACCTGGGCTGGCGGATGAGTGTCGCTTGTGAGGGTGATAGGTTAGGGACGGAACGGCTTTTGTATCTGGAGGTGATGGATCTCAGGGTACATATTGTTTATACACAGTAATATTTTTCTTTACAGTTTCGGGGTTGCTGGGAAGAATACATGTTATCGGGGTGATTCTGTGCAGTTTTCTCTCACCGGAACAAATAAGAAATTCTGCCTGATACGAATTGTTCTCTTATACCCTTTATCAGTTCCAGCACGCAAGAATATCAGACTATAATGAAAGTACAGACATGACAAGACACCTCCTAGTCCTGACACTAGGAGTCCTCCTCTGAGTCTCTATTACTCCTTCACAAGTATCTGCATCACTGCCTAATGTACCGCATTCATCACAACGTCTTACTGGAGATTCTGAGGACACTGCGTGTATTCCCACATGTCAACAAAACGTGGTCATATGACAAGTATTTCGTGTCTCGATAGGGGCGACCTACGCGTTGTGCACTGGCTTACCAGCACTACGGCCCGGTAGCTCAGTGGTTAGAGCGCTGGCTTCACAAGCCAGATAACCGGGGTTCGATTCCCCGGCCGGGTGGAGATATTTGGGTGTGTCTCCTTTCACGTGTAGCCCCTGTTCACCTAGCAGTGAGTAGGTACGGGATGTAAATCGAGGAGTTGTGACCTTGTTGTCCCGGTGTGTGGTGTGTGCC
>NC_059291.1:27800819-27805819 GCF_017591435.1 Portunus trituberculatus
AACATTCGTGGTCTCACTGTGTAGTTATAGCTTAGGTAGAGGTGGACAGGGAATGGTTATGACTATATCATGTTCTGTTTAGTAATGCGTAAGTGATGTGGAGGTGTAGCCAATGAGAGTGATGTGAGGCGGGGTTAAGGTCAAAAGTCTGCGAGTGTGTGTGTGTGTGTGTGTGTGTGTGTGTGTGTAATTCACTGTTTGATCTGCTGCAGTCTCTGACGAGACAGCCAGACGTTACCCTACGGAACGAGCTCAGAGCTCATTGTTTCCGATCTTGGGATAGGCCTGAGACCAGGCACACACCACACACCGGGACAACAAGGTCACAACTCCTCGCTTTACATCCCGTACCTACTCACTGCTAGGTGAACAGGGGCTACACGTGAAAGGAGACACACCCAAATATCTCCACCCGGCCGGGGAATCGAACCCCGGTCATCTGGCTTGTGAAGCCAGCGCTCTAACCACTGAGCTACCGGGCCGTCCAATGAGCTACCGGGCCGTGTGTGTGTGTGTGTGTGTGTGTGAGATGGAGAATTCAATAGAACATAAGTATTTAAATCTCTAGCCCATACACAATGTCTCTTTCCTTCACTCTCTTTGACATTCTTCACTCTGATTACATCCATGCATCTCTAAATATCTTTACATATCCGACTCTGATGTTGTAAGGCATTCACCACCTACATTTTCAATTCCTCATTTTCTCTTCATGGTACAGAGTTCTCGAGGGGAGGGAAACAACTCCCGACACGCTGCTATATCCCTTTGAAGCACCCTTCACACAAACAGGCGGTACAGACATTTGTATTGATAATCTCCACCATCTGCATTACACAAACAGCGGCCTCTGTCTGGGTGTGTGTATCTGTTTTGATTAGGGTGATTTCTCGGGAATACGTACCTAGTAATTAAACACATTCTTGGATTTCCCATTGGATTGTAAAGAAGATAAGTTTACGTTGACACTGTTTGGGATTGTTTGAAAATTGGTTATGGGATTTAGCTTTTAGTAAAATTTGGTATTGCAGAAAACATGCATGTGATATTCTAAAGTAGCCATTCCCACGTGATATTCTCTCTCTCATCCTATGTATGTGCCATGAATGTTATGATGAGCCATCGAGAAGAGTGTTTTCTGATGAGATGTTGGAAATTAACTGTGTAATTGTGAAAGGTATTCAAGAAATACCAGCCTCCAACCGGACATAATTATATCAATATTTCTCCTGATCTGACTGAACAATTCTTTCTATTTCTTTTTCTGTTTGTTTTCCTTTTACAAAAAATCACAAAATCAATCCTTACTTCAATCTAAATACAGATAGTTGTTTTAGAATCATTCAAAGCTTTAACTAATCAAGCGATATTTCTTATCATATGATTAGTCTTTATTCTGTTTGGTTTATTATTAGAAGACTCTGGGTATCGTTAAAGTTAATAACAACTCTGCTGTACTCCGTCTTTGTCCACCTTAAGCATACATTAAATATTTCCAGTACTTCTTACAATACATAAAGTTTTCAATAAAAGTTAACAAAATAGAAAAAAGTTTCAGTGATTTTCAATTGAAACAAATATCTGCACGTTTCTTTGTTTGTTTTTTGTTTGTTTATTTACGTGTTTATTTTCAATAAGAAGCAATACATTTTGCATCTATCCATCACGTAAATTAACGTAACGTAACCTCCACCAGGTGCGACGAGAAACAGGTAGCGGATGAGCGGGAAAACTGAAGAGAAAACAAAATTGAAAATGTTAAGGGAAAATTAAAAGAATAAAAAAAAAATAAACTGAAGAATAGCATGAAAAAAACAACAACGAAGGGGAAACAGGAGACAGAAAGGGGAAAAACAACGAAAATACGCGGATAAGAGAGGGAGTGAAGGGAGAAAAAGAGACGAGGGTGAGGGAAAATGGGAAACGAGGGAGCCTAAAGGCGAAAATCATTGAGGGAAAAACAATGGAGCGAAGGGGAAATAATTCAGAAGAAAGTATCAGTGACCCTATGGAGGAGGTTGACTTTTCTTCTTTTCAGCCTTCCTTAAAAGCTTTGGTGGACTCGTTTCCATTAGTCTCTTGGCCCAGAATGTTGTTAGCTGCGTCGAGAGAGAGAGAGAGAGAGAGAGAGAGAGAGAGAGGTCTCTCTCTCTCTCTCTCTCTCTCTCTCTCTCTCTCTCTCTCTCTCTCTTGCTGCTTTATATCTATACTGATAGACGCGAACAGTTAGATGATTCAGATCTCTTTTTCTTTTCTTTCATGCTCGACTCATTCCTATTCCTCTTCCTCCTTCTCTTCCTCCTTACCTCTTCCTCAATCATGCACGTGTCTCCTTTGCTCTCCGTACTTCCCTCAGTTTCTTTTCCATTTCACTTTCCCCAATTTTCCTCTCCAGGTTATCAAGTTTATTCCAACCACTCCCATCCCATCCCATTCTCACTAAGATAGCATTCTCCTATTCTATCAACTCATTACGCCTCGGTCTCCTACACACACATCTTACTCCCACACCTCCCTCGCTATGCCATCCACATTTTTTGCTGTACGAGACTATACGATTTGATATTTTACGCATTCATGTATTTGTCTATCCTTCAGAAGATTTGTGTCTATGAGCGCTACGTGTGTTTATATAGATTATCAGTTATGTGTGTGTGTGTGTGTGTGTGTGTGTGTGTGTGTGTGTGTGTGTGTGTGTGTGTGTGTGTGTGTGTGTGTGTGTGTGTGTAATTCACCTCGGTCGTCTGCTGGTCACCCAACCAGTCGTGCCCATTACGTGTGTGTTTGTGTACGTGTGTGTGTGTGTGTGTGTGTGTGTGTGTGTGTGTGTGTGTGTGTGTGTGTGTGTGTGTGTGTGTGTGTAATTCACCTCGGTCGTCTTCTGGTCACCCAACCAGTCGTGCCCATTACGTGTGTGTGTGTGTGTGTGTGTGTGTGTGTGTGTGTGTGTGTGTGTGAGTGAATGGTGTCTCTGTTGCGCGTATGTGTCAGCAAAGTCATGTGTATTAGCGCCATAACTCTCAGAGTAATGTTGTATTTCTTGCACGCTGCGTCCCTACTTATTCCAGGAGGTTCTCTACTTCCCCTCCCTCTCCGTGATTGCTGTAGTGTACGCTCCGCACTCCTTCGCTGTAAATCCTTAACTTGTGCAATTCACTGTGGCTACTGTAAATATACTTGTGTGTGTGTGTGTGTGTGTGTGTGTGTGTGTCCACGTTACACAGACTCCGCAAAACCATTTCTCACTTCCCTCGGAATCCAAAATGTATGTATATATGTATTTCTCTCTCACCACTTCATCTCCAACAATTTTTTCTTTACTTTAATATTAACTTTATTTCAATTTCCAACCTCTAATTGTATAAACCCGAATTGTTGTCTAATCTTTCATATTTTTTTTTTTCAAAGTTTACATTTCTGTCATAAGGATTTGTGGGATCATCAGATAATATTTCTGTCGCTCTAAGACCAAAACGAATAATTTAATACTCTTACGTCTCTCCACAAAATCCTACAACTTTCAGTCAGTTCACAGTCACATTTCAGCGTTGGCGCTGTGCAAGTCTTCAGAGAGATGCATTCCTTTAGCCTCATGTGGACAGGAAACTATAAAAAAAATAATAAAAATGAAATTATGTTAAAAGAATTAATACATTGCTTCAGTCTCCTGCCTTTGAGCTAAACCAAGAAATTAATGGGAAGCGTTCGAAAAACGAGAAAAGCCTAAATGGTTGAGGGCAGAAAGTTTGTGAATCAGGCAGGGAAGACACGCGGCCTCCAACTGAGAATGTGGCTTGGAAGGGAAAGAGAAAAGAGAGAGGACGATTTACAGCTTACGCTTGAGGACAGACGAGAAGGAAAAGCGAAAAAAAAGAGAGACAGAAAAAAATACGATCTTATTCAACTTGGCTTTGTTTCTTTCTATCAGCTTTTGCCTGATAAACTTCAAAAAATGAAAAATTTGAAAAAAAAATTCAAACAACATATATTATGTAAAAAGTGCAGAATAACAACAAATAACTGCTACTGATATTTAGCATGCACCTTGACCTCTTATAAGTAGTTGTAAATAAAAAGGATGTTGGTCCCCTAATCACGTAGAAAACCAGAAAAGTATAATGAAATATGTGGTCTATCATGACTTTACCGCATTTCCACTCACCACATTGCTTCATTTACCGTCCTGATTATGTCCGTATTGCTCTTTCCTTCAGCTTAGAAGTAACATGGTTGTCTATTTCATACAAAGAAGACTATATATTTCGCAATGGGAAAGGCAGTTCTTCATATATATAGTTGTTACCTTTCGATCGTAAAAACAAGTGTACATATGGGGACAACTAAAACTGCAAGGAGTTTGGGACATACATGTGGCACCTCAACATATGGTAGGAATAAGATAACAGAAGAAAAATATAACTATCTATAGTTTCAAATGAATGTATAATTAAATAAGGGGGGTGTTATGGTAAAAAGAAATCAAGAGTTGAATAGATACGCTCTCTCTCTCTCTCTCTCTCTCTCTCTCTCTCTCTCTCTCTCTCTCTCTCTCTCTCTCTCTCTCTCTCTCTCTCTCTCTCTCTCTCTCTCTCTCTCTCTCTCTCTCTCTCTCTCTCTCTCTCTCTCTCTCTCTCTCTCTCTCTCTCTCTCTCTCAACGTGCATGTTTATGTCTATCTATACTCGTATCTATGCACTCGCCTGTCTATAAAAGAGAGCAATGACGGCCAATGACACCACTTAAACGCTCTCACGTACCCCTGCTATATGGATATCGAACACACGACGTGTATGTATATATGTTTCTTATGTATGTATGCCTGTATGTAAAGGCAGGTAAATATATAAGTTTGTATTTATGTATGTACGTTTATATGCATTTAATACATAAGTAATCATAATCATTACATATGTATATGTATGAATAGGTATGAATGTGTATATGTATTACGTGTTAAGTGCCGTTATTACACTACTTTCGCGATATTGTACACCATCACAG
>NC_059291.1:27810819-27818319 GCF_017591435.1 Portunus trituberculatus
TCTTTGGCGCTGCTGCTCTCCCACTCCAAGATGACGTCAAGATACTTGGAGTGGAGGTGGATCGAGGGCTGAGGTTTGACAGGCATGTCAAAACCATTGCCAAGAAAGCCTCTCACAGGATCTCCGCTCTCAGAAGGATCGCCAGTTTCCTCGACAGGAAGGGGAGACTGCTGCTGTACAAGGCACAGGTGCGGCCCCACCTTGAATACGCAGCTCTCTCCTGGATGTCCTGTGCCGCCACACACAGAAGGAGACTGGACAGCATCCAACGCCGCGCCATACGGCTAGTAGATGCTGCACTACCACCTCACCCAGAGCCTGAGCGTCCCCTTGATTCACTGGAACACCGCAGAGACGTGGCGGCGATCGTAGTGTTCCATAAGGCACAGGTGCAAAGAGTGCCACATCTGGCAGGGCTGCGTCATCCTCTAAGAGTCACCGCACGGAGCACGAGAACGGTGCTCAATGGTGGTGACGCCGTAGAGGTGCCGCGATCCCACGGGTGTCAGCATCAACGCACCTTCGCAGGACGCGTCTCCAGGCTGTGGAACTTGTTCACGGCCGCGGTGCCTCACGTCCAGGAGATGAACACTCAGTGTCAAACTGATGGCACATAAGTGGAGACAGACACTGCCAACTCCTCTGACACTCTTTGTGACGTGACACTCAGTGTAGTGAAGTGAAACGAATAGTGCTCCATTTACATGCTGACCATCTTGTATATTATCTATTTTTAAGTCTTGTAAATATTGTAGAGAAATAGATTGTAGTACCCTTAGAATAGGTAGCACACGACAGTGCGCCTTTGGGTACATGTTCTTTTGTATAAAGTTATGTTTAAATAAAAAAAAAAAAAAGAGAGAGAGAGAGAGAGAGAGAGAGAGAGAGAGAGAGAGAGAGAGAGAGAGAGAGAGAGAGAGAGAGAGAGAGAGAGAGAGAGAGAGAGAGAGAGAGAGAGAGAGAGAGAGAGAGAGAGTACATTTTATTTTTCCATCACCCATGTAGTTACAACATTAACATGGAAAGAACCTTCGTAAATTTTAGCTTATTCTGAAGCTGAGAGGGGAAGAAACTTTAAAAGAAAGGAGAAAAAAGTAGTTCTGGGTGTGTGTGTGTGTGTGTGTGTGTGTGTGTGTGTGTGTGTGTGTGTGTGTGTGTGTGTGTGTGTGTGTGTGTGTGTGTGTGTGTGTGTGTGTGTGTGTGTGTGTGTGTGTGTGTGTGTGTGTGTGTGTGTGTGTGTGTGTGTAACTCACCTCGGTCGTCTGCTGGTCACCCAGCCAATCTTCCCCATTACGGAGCGAGCTCAGAACTCATAGACCGATCTTCGGGTTGGAATTAGACCACACATCACACACAACACACACCGGGAAAGCGAGGCTACAACCCCTCGAGTTACATCCCGTACCTGTTTACTGCTAGGTGAACAGGGGCCACACATTAAGAGGCTTGCCCATTTGCCTCGCCGCTTCCCGGGACTCGAATCCGGCCCTCTCGATTGGGAGTCGAGCGTGCTAACCACTAAACTACGCGGTGTGTGTGTGTGTGTGTGTGTGTGTATGAATAGGTATGAATGTGTGTGTGTACATATATATATATATATATATATATATATATATATATATATATATATATATATATATATATATATATATATATATATATATATATATATATATATATATATATATGTTACATCCCGTTTGTGAAATTGCCCATTTCATGAAATGGGCAAACCCAATTCATGAAATGAACCTAACCTAACCTAACCTAACCTAACCTAATCTATTCTATCTAATTCTAACCTAATTTAACCTAATTAATCCTAACCTAACTAACCCAATTCATGAAATGTGCAATGGAGAGGGCATTTCATGAAATGGTTAGGTCAGGTTAGGTTAGGTTAGGTTAGGTTAGGTTAGGTTCATTTCATGATTGGGTTTGCCCATTTCATGAAATGGGCAATTTCACAAACGGTGTAACATATATATATATATATATATATATATATATATATATATATATATATATATATATATATATATATATATATATATATATATATATATATATATATATATATATATATATATATATATATATATATATATATATATATATATATATATATATATATATATATATATATATATATATATATATATATATATATATATATATATATATATATATAGAGAGAGAGAGAGAGAGAGAGAGAGAGAGAGAGAGAGAGAGAGAGAGAGAGAGAGAGAGAGAGAGAGAGAGAGAAAGAGAGAGAAAGAGGCGAGAGATATTAATAATAGGGACGAGGATTTCATCAGAAACGTATTTCCCCTATTAAATAATATAATATCTTTTTTTTTTACGAATTTTCAAATCAGGGTTATGGGACCAACATATCTATGCCAACAAAAACATAAACAAAAAAACGAACAAACAAACAAACAGCTGAAAGGAGGCAAGAGTACAAATAGAGGCAGGCGAAAATGGGAAAGACGCTCCATCATTCACCATACATAATAGAAGAACAATAACAAGAAGAAAAAAACATAATAGCTTTAGGTAGCAAGACTTCAGTACTTGACCCCAGCCGACAATAAAAAGAGAGAGAGAGAGAGAGAGAGAATAAAATCAAATAGATTTACTTTCTTCAATATTGTTAGAGAGAGAGAGAGAGAGAGAGAGAGAGAGAGAGAGAGAGAGAGAGAGAGAGAGAGAGAGAGAGAGAGAGAGAGAGAGAGAGAGAGAGAGAGAGAGAGAGAGAGAGAGAGAGAGAGAGAGAGAGAGAGAGAGAGAGAGAGAGAGAGAGAGAGAGAGAGAGAGAGAGAGAGAGAGAGAGAGAGAGAGAGAGAGAGAGAGAGAGAGAGAGAGAGAGAGAGAGAGAGAGAGAGAGAGAGAGAGAGAGAGAGAGAGAGAGAGAGAGAGAGAGAGAGAGAGAGAGAGAGAGAGAGAGAGAGAGAGAGAGAGAGAGAGAGAGAGAGAGAGAGAGAGAGAGAGAGAGAGAGAGAGAGAGAGAGAGAGAGAGAGAGAGAGAGAGAGAGAGAGAGAGAGAGAGAGAGAGAGAGAGAGAGCTGTAGGGGACGGACGTGTGCGTGAGGCTCCTGCTTGTGGTGTATTTTGTGTGGGTGAACGACAGTGAACGCCCTTAAGGAAGTGTTTCAGTGAAGTAGCTCTGTTTGTGCTGTACAGTGTGAAGTGCAGATAAGAGAGAGGTGCTACAGTGCAATAGAAAATTAGATAATTTAGTGACAAGTGTCTCGTAGCGAGTGTGAGTGCACACGTGTGAGCCTACCCGCCCGTGACCTGTCTCACCTGACGCCACACCCAGGCCACCTGGCTGGAATTCCCAAGGGAACCATAACCCCACCCCCAGTCTTCCCCTCCCGGGTAGTTAGTCTCTCTCTCTCTCTCCCCCCTCCCATACACTTTAACCTCTCACCATCTCTGCGTAGAGGAAGAAGTGTAACGTCGTCAAAATGGTAGCACACCAAAAAATTGGGAGGATTGGGCACCCAGGCTATAAGCCACGAAGATGGTGTGCTGTTTGTGGCCTGTCTGCATCAAAAAGCCATCCCTACGTCTGCTGTGATGGTGAAACAGACTGCCGCAACGTATGCCACATCGCATGCCTGGGTGACAGGGATGCATACACGTGCGACGTAACCCAGCAGCTACGCCAAGAGGCCAACATTGACGCAGCAGTTGTGTACGAAGATGAAGATGTCGAGGAAACACCTGACACCCCAGCCCCTCCTCCTTTCCCCCCTGTGGATGACATCGACGCACCTACCTTCAGTGAGGACGTGGACAACGAACGTCAAGAATACATGGCGATGGATAGGGAGCTTGTATCCTCACTTTACGCCTAAAACAAGAAGTGATGGGAAACAAGAACGTTATCCAGTCACTTACCCTACAACGTGACTGGATAATAGAGAAAAAGGCTCAGGTGCTGGATATCTTGAATTCATCGAGACATTGAGCGACGCAAGAGATGCTGACGCGAGAAGAAGCACCCGCACCATAGGTACTTCTGCCGCTGGCTCATGGATCGACAAGTCATGGGAGAAAGCATGTAGATCATCGGAGAGGTGGAGACAATGGTGGGAGTCAGAAAACACGAAACGTCTCCCCAGCCGTGTCGGATTAACACCTCCCACACTCTCCACCGCCACCAATACCTCACCCACCACCGCTGCCGCCACCACTGTAGCCGCCACCATCGCTGCCGCCACCTCCACCACCCCCATCACCTCCCTCACCCCAAATCCCGCTAACAACGGTGCCCTCCCCACCGCCACAAGCTCCACCTCGACTACTGCCTCGCCATCTACGCCTCCCGCTCAACACAACAACCAGGCAGCAGCAAGAAACCCCACTAATAATTCAGGTGGAAGGAAGAGACAAGCAAAAAAGAGCCACACGGGTAGAGGAGCGAGAATGACCCCACCTGCTGCTCAAAATGCCCCCCTACCTAGGCCTCGCCACCCCCTCCTCCCGGGGCCGAAGAGGCTGTGAGTACTGCCTGCGCCCAGGACACTCGAGGGAAGAATGCTTCTCACGGATAGCAGACGCCAGACAGGAAGCCATCCTGAGAAGGGTCTTGGCTGAAGGGAGGAGAAACGGGTACGCCCCACACCCCCAACCTCCAGCGCCCTTTCGTGGTGACTCCGGATGGCAACACAGGCAATGGGAGGAGCAGCCGAGGTCCCAGCGGGGATGGACCTCGGCCCCTTGGGAGAGCGAATACTAACAGCACTCCTCGCCATAACAGCAACCCGCCAGCACCAAGAAACGTCGGCCACTCCCCTCTCCTCACGGTTGTCTCTGCCAACGTGAGAGGGCTTCGTAGCAACATTGCTGATCTCTCCCACAACTTTGTACTACGACAAAAGCCGATATTGTGGCGGTGAGCGAAACGTGGATGAGTGACACTGTGGAGCCGTCATTTGGCAAAATAAAAGGCTACACGAAGTGGGTGAGGAAGGATCGTATCGGCAGGGCAGGTGGAGGTGTGGCTGTTTGCTTTAAAATGGCCTCCAGACTCAGGAACTGTCAGTAGACCTTCCTCAGCAAATGGAAGCACTTTTCTTCCGAATAGTGCTGACTGACAACAGTGGCTTGCTGCTCTGTGTACTATATCGCCCCCCCAGGCAAGGCCGTTTCTCGCTTGACTTCCTGGCGGAGGAGATGGACAACTTGCTCCAACGCCACGGCTGCAAGAACGTCCTCATCGTGGGAGATCTAAATTTCCATCTCGAGCAGCAAGCTTACAACAACTTAGTGACAGTGTCCGGCCTCACCAACCACGTCACATTTCAGACCCACGAAAGAGGAGGCCTGCTCGACCCAGTATTATCAGACCTCCCGGAAGAAAGAATATTGTGTCAGCAGCTGGATAAAGTGGGTAGTTCGGACCACCACGCCGTACTGACGAAGATCCAGCTACATGTGGCGAGGGAAAAAGCTGCACCTCGAACCATCTGGCTATGGGAGCAAGCTAGCTGGCGTGACATGAGGGGCGCACTGACAGCCACAGACTGGCAGACGGTGCTCACGGGAGACGCGGAGGAGATGACTAACGCTCTCACCTCAATCCTGGCCACACTACAGGACCGCCACGTCCCTCACCGCACATACCTCGCCAAGGCCACAAACCCCCAATGGTTTGGCTTCCGCTGTCAGATAGCTGCCGAAGCCAAGTATGCAGCATGGAGGAGATACAAGCAGCGCCGTCACAACACAACCTCACCATGCACCGAGCTGCTTGTAAGAGAATGACTGACACCTCCAAGTGGGCGAGGAAACACTGGGAGCAAGACCTCAGGAGAAAGCTCACAGGCCCAGGAGTTGGAGATAAGACGTGGTGGACACTGGTCAAGGAGAGGCAGGGTGTGATGCGGCAGGAGAGCGTGCCCCCCCTCACCAGGCAGGACGGAACCACTGCCTCAAGCAGTGATGACAAGGCTGCACTCCTGGCAAAATTATTTGCAGAAAAAATGCAGGTTGAGTGCCCCACACGCCCCCCTCCAGTGCTACCCCGGGAGACAGCGCACACCATCACCTCAATACCCATCACCACGGAGCTGGTGGAAAAGCACTCGGGCAACTGGACGCAGGGAAAGCCACGGGCCCAGACGGAATCAGCCCCCGGGTGCTGAAACAATGTGCCAGGGAACTGTCAGTGCCTCTTGCTGCTATTTTTTCTGCCTGCCTGGCAGAAAAAAGTGGCCAGCATCCTGGAAGGAGGCATACGTGGTCCCTGTGCATAAAAAAGGGTCCAAGTCTGACCCAAGGCACTACCGACCCATCTCCCTGCTGTCTGTGATGGGTAAGGTGTTCGAAAACTGGTGGCAGCCGTCATATGGCAGCACCTGGATGAACACCAGCTTCTCTCACCCCACCAGTTCGGGTTTCGGCCAGGTCGATCTACTTCCGATCTCCTTCTCCTACTCTCCCAGGAATGGCAGGACACCCTTGACGAAGGCCTGGACACGCTCGTAGTGGCCCTTGATATCGCGGGGCTTATGACCGAGTGTGGCATGCGGGTCTTCTGACTAAGCTCCAAGCCAAGGGCATCGACGGCGGTCTCCTGAAGCTACTCGAGGATTACCTCCAAGGAAGGACACTTCGAACCGTCGTCAATGGGCGGACCTCATCACCCACCAATATAGGAGCGTCAGTTCCACAGGGCTCAGTGCTTGGCCCAGTCCTGTGGAATGTGTATATAGACGATCTCCTGCGCCAGCTTCCTGCAGTCAAGGCTTACGCCGACGACTGCACAATCTCCCTCTCCTACTGCCGCCAGGACAGCCAGCGCGCCGTGGCCAACATCAACCGCCAGCTGAAGGCAGCAGAAGAGTGGGGGAAGGTGTGGCAAGTCACCTTCGCGCCGGACAAGACACACGCCATGGTCATCTCACGATCCCCTGCCGCCTCTCAGGCCGTGGAAGGACAACTACAGTTTGAGGGCGAGCAGCTGCCTCTCCAGGAACACATCAAGATCCTGGGAGTCACCATGGATCGTGAGCTGCGCTACGACACCCACATCACGTCTGTAGCCCGCCAGACCTCTCAGCGTGTGTCAGCCCTGCGCAGGATGGCTGGCAGTCTGCACTCGCGAGGCATCCTCACTCTCTACAGGGCACAAATCCGTCCCTGTATGGAGTACGGTGCCTTGACATGGATGTCCAGCGCCCATACCCACACCAGCCGGCTCGACGCGATACAGAGGCGCGCTCTTCGTCTATTGGGGGAAGACGAGGAGAGCGTGGCAAGTATCACGTCACTGGAGCACCGGAGGGACGTGGCAACCTTGACGGTGTGCCACAAAGCTCAAGTGCTACATACACCTCACCTCTCCCGCCTCAGCCTGCCGCCACACCCACCCGGGAGAAATACGAGGCAAGCAGCGGATGGGGACCAGCAGGTACTGGTGCCTCTCTCCCGCTCCTCACAACACCAGCGAACATTCAGAGCCAGGGCAGCGCGCCTGTGGAATCA
>NC_059291.1:27820819-27830819 GCF_017591435.1 Portunus trituberculatus
TAGCAGTATTCTTCATGTCCCGCCCACTACACTATGCCGCTCTCTCTGTCTCCCTCCCGCCCCCAACACTGCTGCTGTCCCCAACTTCCCTATGTTCAACTATTCCCTTGAGATTGACGACCGTGTATTCCCAACCCTTTGTGAATATGCCACAAGTACAGCGTTACAAACTTTTCCCAAAAATGTAACAACATATTCATTTTTCTGTACAAAACTAACATTATCTTCTTTTCTCTTTGATCCATGACTTGGCGAGTTATGAATAGCACAATTTTCGCATGTGGGTTTCATATCACATCGTTTTTCGCAGTAAACCGGAGAGTCTATATATTTGGAGTATAAAACAGGTATTTTTTTCATTTCTTACTTTGTTTTATTAACGGTGAGGACACGACGCTTAGGGGGGCAGAGTTGAGCGCAGTAAAGTAGAAAGAGGTGGAGTAGGAGGAGTAGCGTCTGTGTTACCTGGACAACGTCGCAAACAAACTGACATGACTAATTAGCGGTGGGGAAGGAACATCTCTCTTATCACTCGTTATCTAGGCAATCTTCACTTCCGACAAGGATATCGCTCATATACTGCTCGGTCTTAGTGTTTACTTAGCATAACTCACGACAAACTAACACTTAACCTCTTGATTGAGGAGATGAAATGGACCTCACGCACTCAACACACACACACACACACACACACACACACACACACACACACACACACAGAGAGAGAGAGAGAGAGAGAGAGAGAGAGAGAGAGAGAGAGAGAGAGAGAGAGAGAGAGAGAGAGAGAGAGAGAGAGAGAGAGAGAGAGAGAGAGAGAGAGAGAGAGAGAGAGAGAGAGAAAGCAGGCACACAGACAAACACGTGGGGCCTTCATAATGACTAAAACCGAAATGCAACGATAGTTCTGTTTCTCCCCCCGTTAGCCACACTTCCCTCCTGCTGCTCCGGAATGGCGAGCCGTAACTCAAGAGGGGAGCGTGGAGGGAGCACAACCCACTGACGAGAGGCTGTGGCTATGCTGGAGCGTGCCTGCGTGTGTCTGTATGTGCGTATACGTGTACGTGGGAACTGAAACGAATGACATATGCGCTTACTCATCGCGTCACCCGTAAGTAAAATGTGAGGAAAAGAGAGGAAAAAAAAAAAGCTGAGTGCATTTGCCATAGTTTGCTATTACGAACTACCTGTGGACACGGAATGGTGGAGGACAGGTGAGGCAATTAGTGGAGAGATATGGGAAAGAGAGAGAAAGCGGAAAAAAGAAAGTGGGAGGAAAGGAAAGGAGGGGAAAAGTAATATTTAACCTAAAGGGAATAATCAACGGGAGTAGGAAGAGAGGAGAGGTGAATTAAAGGGAGAAGAAAAAGAAAAGAAAAGTATATAAGCAATAAAGCAATCAGTATTACAGGACACGTAAAGTAAGAAAATAAAAATAACAGATGAAGATGATGAACACATGCACGTAAAAGGATAAAAAAAAATGGAAAATAATAAAAAAAATAAAGATAGATCGTAGATAAAGCGCAGGTGACAGGGAATAATGGCCACTAAAGATGATGGGAAAGAGAAGGGAGGATACAGGAACAGCAGTAAAAGGAAATGTAGATAGAAGGGGTGAATGCAGTAGTACGAGTAAAAACGAGGAAGAAGGAAAAAACAGAGGATGCTGAGTAAATGTGAAATAGTGGATAGAAGAGAGAGTGGATAATAAAGGCGATAATGTCGAAGAAAGAAAATGACCGAGTAAGGGAGATAGAAAGGATCAGAGAGGAAGAGGGGAAGAGAAAGAAGCTCCAGTAAAGAGGAAGGTTGAGGAATGGAGAGAGGAAGGAAAAGTGAAAAGGAAACACGAAGGATGATAATGAGGAGATAAAACTGAATGGAAATGATAAAGGGCGATGAAATATGAAGCACATAGAATGAGGGAAGGGAAAAGATGTTGAAATAAAGGTAATTGGAGAGAGCCGATAAAATGAGATTGTAAAAGTGGTAAGAATAGAGAAAGAGAGGCAAAGAGGGAGGGAGAGTAAGACTTAGGTGGTGATGGGAGAAAAAGAGGGAGAGAGACGAAGGAAATTTGATAGTGATGATTGGGCAAAATAAGGTGAAGGGGGGAATGATTAGAATGAAGGCCATGATGGGCCAATATTGGTGATGGGAAGCAGGACGGAAGGCTCTAGATTATCAGGCACCGAAATAAGCAATGACAGATTATGAGTTTATTTTTCTCTCTTTTTTTTTTATACCAAGGAATTATGATGTTCTGTGACCGGAAAATCCATCACCATCATCACCTCTCTCTCTCTCTCTCTCTCTCTCTCTCTCTCTGTGTGTGTGTGTGTGTGTGTGTGTGTGTGTGTGTGTGTGTGTGTGTGTGTGTGTGTGTGTGTGTGTGTGTGTGTGTGTGTGTGTGTGTGTGTGTGTGTGTGTGTGTGTGTGTGTGTGTGTGTGTGTGTGTGTGTGTGTGCGTGTCAGCTGAATAACACGTACTAAAAAACACATCTTTGTTTTTTTCCAGCTAACACATGAGGGAAAAATGTTATATGTGAAAATACATAAATATAAACTAAATAGGGATAATAAAGCTTGCAATATTCCGCACGCAAACACACACACACACACACACACACACACACACACACACACACACACACACACACACACACACACACACACACACACACACACACACACACACACACACACACACACACACACACACACACACACACACACACACACACACACACACACACACACACACACACGGAAATAATGAGCTCTGAGCTCGTTCCGTAGGGTAACGTCTGGCTGTCTCGTCAGAGACTGCAGCAGATCAAACAGTGAAACACACACACACACACACACACACACACACACACACACACACACACACACCGCGTAGTGTAGTGGTTAGCACGCTCGACTCACAATCGAGAGGGCCGAGTTCGAGTCCCGGTAAGCGGCGAGGCAATTGGGCAAGACTCTTAATGTGTGGCCCCTGTTTACCTAGCAGTAAATAGGTACGGGATGTAACTCGAGAGTTGTGGCCTCGGTTTCCCGGTGTGTGGAGTGTGTTGATGTGGTCTCAGTCCTACCCGAAGATCGGTCTATGAGCTCTGAGCTCGCTCCGTAATGTGGAAGACTGGCTGGGTGACCAGCAGACAACCGAGGTGAATTACACACACACACCGCGTAGTGTAGTGGTCAGCACGCTCGACTCACAATCGAGAGGGCCGGGTTCGAGTCCCGGGGCGACGAGGCAAATGAACAAGCCTCTTAATGTGTGGGCCCTATTCACCTTGCAGTAAATAGGTACGGGATGTAACTCGAGAGGTTGTGGCCTCGCTTTCCCGGTGTGTGGAGTGTGTTGGGGTCTCAGTCCTACCCGAAGATCGGTCTATGAACTCTGAGCTCGCTCCGTAATGGGGAAGACTGGCTGGTTGACCAGTAGGCAAACGAGGTGAATTACACACACACACACACACACACACACACACACACACACACACACACACACACACACACACAGAGGTAGGTGGCAAGAGATGGCTGCGAAGATTTAGTAGCTTCAATAATGTAAACACATCGGTGGTGGCAGCGAAAGTGCAGGTCAACCCAACTTTGTATCGCATTGAAATGCAACTCTCCAGTCACCAGCACTGCTACCGCCAACACTAGCACCACTACCACCACCGCCACCATCGCTGCAAACCCCCTCCGCCATCCCCTCACTCCCTCTGCCGCCACCAATCATGAATGCAATGTTACCATAACCACTCCCATCAGTGACAACAATGACTAAAACAGCGACACCGCCACCACCGCCATCACCAACAACAATACCAGCAACAACATCAAGGAATGACGCCAACGCTACCTCCACCACCACCACCACCATCTTCATCGTCCACCACTAACACCAATAGTTAATGATAACAACAGTAAAACAGTGACTGAAAAACAAAGAGATTACGAATACAAGAACAGTTAAGACTAGCTTCACTATCATCACTATCATCACTATCACCATTCCATTACCACCAGTAACCAGTAGCCACCAGTAACACCAACAACGAATAACACAAGAAGAAAAAATAAAATGGAATACAAGAACTACTACTACCACCACCACCACCATCAACAAAGACAACGGCGCCCTAAAGATAGCACGCCTCCAGCACCTCCGTCGCTCAAAGCTGATAGAGTGGTGGGCCCTCTGCGCCACCCAATAACGAACACAAGCCCACTACACGCCCGCCGCGGAAGGCACCGCTTGTATTTTCTTTCCTCCGTGCCTCTCCTTCAGTTGTGGAAATCATGGCTCGATGGAAGAGGAAAATATTGTTAAAAAGGAAGCAGAATTCAAAAGAGAATAAATTCAGCTTGTTTTTCCTTAGGCTGTAGATATATCAGAAAGGAAATAAAGTTATGGCGATTGATATCTTCATAGTCATTTGAAGATTTATGAAGTCTGACACAAAAAATGTGCATTTATATATTCTCCTTTTTCTCAGGTGAAGGAATTCGTGAAATTTAGTACGATCATAAGAAAATAAGGTTTCATAATAAGATACTTCAATGGTTATTTGATGATCTATAAAGCACAATTCAATAGAAATGATATATTTGTGTTCATCCTTTTTTTGGATACAGTAAATAATGAAATGATATCACAACAGAAGAACAAAGGTTCAGGAATTAGATACACTACATTGGATACGTATAAACCAAATTATTCTTGCTTTTCGAGTTAAGGAGATCACAAAAGTCGACAAAGAAATTATAGGCCAATATTTCATAAACGGAATTACAAATTGCATATACGTTATTTTATACCAAAAACTCATAATAATTTGTTGGAAGCAGCTATTGTCAGTAATAAAAACACAAATCATTGTTAAATGAATAGAATGGTGATGACGATAAAAAAAAGAATTGGGAGTAAAAAAAATCACATAATTCAAAAGTTTTAAAATTTTATTCCCTCGCTTTCCACTATGATACAATGTCATAGGAGGGATATGATGGGCCGGGAAGGGAAGGGGAGGAGAAAGGTAGAGGAAAGAATAGACGGGTATGCTGATGGGAGGGAAGGGGAGAGGAGGAGCGGTGACAGGATGGGGAGGGAAGTGTGTGTGAGTATTGGAAATGGAGAGAGAATGAGGGGAAGGGAGGGGAAGGGAGGGGAGATGAAGGACAATACTTAACACTCATCGACTGACGCTACTGGATATGTAGTAATCTTTTAATTCGCATTGTAGTAGACATGGTGGCTGATAGAGAGAGAGAGAGAGAGAGAGAGAGAGAGAGAGAGAGAGAGAGAGAGAGAGAGAGAGAGAGAGAGAGAGAGAGAGAGAGAGAGAGAGAGAGAGAGAGAGAGAGAGAGAGAGAGAGAGAGAGAGAGAGAGAGAGAGAGAGAGAGAGAGAGAGAGAGATATGCTTTCTTAATGGCTGATTTTCACACCTCTGATAAAAAGTGCCGAGTTTGTACAAGTAACAGTACAGATGACATGGCTACAAGAATACCAGGCAAAGTTTCAGTCGAGCATTGACTATAGAATAATAAAACTATACATATCAGATTTTATTTACATTATTTTATGTTTTCTCTCCTCAATGATCACTGATTTGCTTTGTCGAAAATTTCCCTCGCTAATTACTGGCTGATTATTAGTGCAAAATATATTTTTTTATAGAGAAAAGTTTCTAAATACAAAGTTTCATTGCCTATCATTTTTCCCTGACAATATATGTGGATTTCTTGTAATAAACTATAACTTTAAATATTATCAGGAAAAAACATACGAAAACCTGGGACCTAAAATGATAATTTAGGAAGCCACGAGAAACAAAATCCAAACCTCTCGATGTTCAAAAATGGTTAGAACGATGAGACAGGACAGGACAGGACACAAATCCTTTCTCCTGCTTGGGCATCTTCCTCTCCACGTCAACATGATCCTCTCCTCTCCTCCTTGCCTCAGCATAACTTCCTCTGTTATCTCATCCCTCCAAACTTGGTCCTCCTCTTCCCTCCTCTCTCCTCCCTTCTCTGAAGTCCTCCTCCTCAAGTCTTCGGACAGCCATTAGTCACACGCGCTCAGGTATTAGTCCTCCTCCTCCTCCTCCTCCTCCTCCTTCTCCTCTTCCTCTTTTTCCTCCTCCTCCTCCTTCTCCTTCTCTTCCTCCTCCTCCTCCTCTCTTCCTCCTCCTCCTCCTCCTACTCCTTCTCTTCCTCCTCCTCCTCCTCCTCCTCCTCCTCCTCCTCCTCCTCCTCCTCCTCCTCCTCCTCCTCCTCCTCCTCCTCCTCTTCCTCCTCCTCCTCCTTCACCTCCTCCTCCTCCTCCTCCTTCACCTCTTCCTCCTCCTCCTCCTCCTCCTCCTCCTCCTCCTCCTCCTCCTCCTCCTCCTCCTCCTCCTCCAGACAGATGTGAGAAGCAATGGAGTTGGTTCGGTCAGTTTCCTCTGAGAGCCCCGACTTCTGCCGCGAACGGTTTCACACCATCGAAATTCAATAGATTCTAGTTCTGTTCGGTTAAATGTGGATCTGTTCCATCTATCTTATTGGATTAAGCTGATGCAAGTCCAGTTCATCCGGATATCATTGTGAGTGAGAGAGAGTAGGTGAGCGGGTGAGTGACTGAGTGAGTGAGTGAGTGAGTGAGTGAGTAAGAGACGGCTCCACCATGCCCTCTTACACATCTTCCTTTGTGCATAGAGTTTGGTTACACTTAATTTAATGACTTTAGTATCATGTCTCGCTTTGTCCAGTCGAGTTCTCTGCAATTTGTAGTGTTACGGCTCGTTTCTCCCTCTCTTTGTGTGAGCTGCTGCAACTTAGCACTTTATGGAATCGTATGTGTCGCGCCCTACTTTGTGCTGTAACTAAGTGCACTGGTAATTTATGAACTAAAGTTTGGTTCTACGCCAGGTATAATTTTACTCCTCCCACCACTACCCCCTGTCTCCCCTTCTCTCTCTCTCTCTCTCTCTCTCTCTCTCTCTCTCTCTCTCTCTCTCTCTCTCTCTCTCTCTCTCTCTCTCTCTCTCTCTCTCTCTCTCTCTCTCTCTCTCTCTCTCTATACCTATGTATGGTTATGAAAAGGATCAAGTCTCTCTTTTAACAATCAATCGTACATCTGCCGTTTTATATATACTATTTGATTTGATCTATCTATTCATTATATGGAATTATAAGATTTCCATGTCGAAACTTTTTTGTTATCGCCTCATTGCTGCTCTAATTTCCACTCCGGTCACTGCACCCAGGCGGCCAGGTCGCGGCTTCACGCTGAACCCTGAGCAGTGCAAGTCTCAGGAGCTAATTTCAAGGAAAAAAAACAAGGGAGGAGGAGGAGGATAAAGAGGAGCAGGAGGGGGAGAAGGAGGAGGGGGAAGAGGAGAAAAAAGAAAGGTAAAAAATTATTCAAGAAGAAAATTATAAAAAAGAGGGATATGGGGATGAAACAAGAACAAAGGAGAATTTCTTAACAAAGTAAATAAATAAATAAAAAAAAAATGCATCTCATATGTGACATGGATCCAAGAAAGGTAAGTCGCCATTACACTAACAACCGACATTATTAACGAGAAAATAATACATACGAGTAAGTAGCAAAATCCAATATCTCGTCTAAAACAAGCTTCCAATTTGAGGACTTTCAAAACATATACGCACGTACATTTAAATAACCTTTCAGTACTTTCCCTTGCGGTTTCCGAGGTCGAGATCCAGTAAACATTGACTCATCGCTCTGAAGGGATACGCGACATATCATTAAAGCAAAAATCCTGCGTCTACAACACACATGATGCATCTTGTTTTAAAGATCGCCGTGGGACTCATGCATCGTAGAGAGTCTTGGCTCGGATGGTTAGAGAGGTAAAAGCAGCTTGCAGTCCCTCGATAGCAGCTTACTGGGATATAATGCGATATTGAGTAAACAAACCACCCACCCACACACACACACACACACACACACACACACACACACACACACACACACTCTCCCCCCATCCATCTCTCTCTCTCTCTCTCTCTCTCTCTCTCTCTCTCTCTCTCTCTCTCTCTCTCTCTCTCTCTCTCTCTCTCTCTCTCTCTCTGTCTTGTAATGAGTTTCATCTATGGACTTGTTATAAGAAAGTATAAATAATGTTACGTAAGTGAAATTAATGAATACAATAAACACACGAATTAGCAAAGAGCTAATCATACACTCGGCAATGTTGTATTAAGAACACTTGTTACAACTCATCTCTAAAGATTAAGGTGCATTTATTGATGTTGTTATTGCTCTTTTTATATCTACCATTATTATTATTATTATCATTATTATTATTATTATTATTATTATTATTATTATTATTATTATTATTATCATTATTATTACTGTCATTATTATAATTATTATTTAGTTTTTTATCATTATCATTATTATTATAATAATAATAATTATTATTATTAATATTGTTATTATCATTATTGTTATTATTATTATTATTATTATTATTATTATTATTATTATTATTATCATTATTATTATTATTAGTAGTAGTAGTAGTACTAGTAGTAGTACTAGCAGTAGCAGTAGTAATAGTAGTAGTAGTAGTAGTAGTAGTAGTAGTAGTAGTAGTAGTAGTAGTAGTAGTAGTAGTAGTAGTAGTAGTAGTAGTAGTAGTAGTAGTAGTAGTTTTGTTATTTTTGTTATTATTATTGTTTTTATTATTATTATCAACATCATTATTAATATTATTATTATTATTATTATTATTATTATTATTATTATTATTATTATTATCATTATTGTCATTATTATTGTTAACATTGACATTATTGTTGTTATTATCATTATTCTTATTATTATTATCATTATTATTTTGTCATTACTGTCATATATTGCTCAACACACACACACACACACACACAAACACCGCGTAGTGTAGTGGTTAGCACGCTCGACTCACAATCGAGAGGGCCGTGTTCGAGTTCCGGTAAGCGGCGAAGCAAATGGGCAAGCCTCTTAATGTGTGGCCCCTGTTCACCTAGCAGTAACTAGGTACAGGATGTAACTCGAGGGGTTGTGGCCTCGCTTTCCCGGTGTGTGTTGTGTGTTGATGTGGTCTCAGTCCTACCCGAAGATCGGTCTATGAGCTCTGAGCTCGCTTCGTAATGGGGAAGACTGGCTGGGTGACCAGGAGGAGACCGAGGTGAATTACACACACACACACACACACACACACACACACACACACACACACACACACACACACACACACACACACACACACACACACACACACACACACACACACACACACACACACACACACACACACACACACACACACACACACACACACACACACACATGCCCGGTAGCTCAGTGGTTACAGCGCTGGCTTCACAAGCCAGAGGACCGGGGTTCGATTCCCCGGCCGGGTGGAGATAATTGGGTGTGTCTCCTTTCACGTGTAGCCCATGTTCACCTAGCAGTGAGTAGGTACGGGATGTAAATCGAGGAGTTGTGACCTTGTTGTTCCGGTGTGTGGTGTGTGCCTGGTCTCAGGCCTATCCGAAGACCGGAAATAATGAGCTCTGAGCTCGTTCCGTAGGGTAACGTCTGGCTGTCTCGTCAGAGACTGCAGCAGATGAAAAAGTGAAACACACGAACACACTACACAATGCGTAGTGTAGTGGTTAGCACTCTCGACTCACAATCGAAAGGGCCGGGTTCGAGTCCCGGGAAGCGGCGAGGCAAATGGGCAAGACTCTTAATGTATGGTCCCTGTTCACCTAGCAGTAAATAGGTACGGGATGTAACTCGAGGGGTTGTGGCCTCGCTTTCCCGGTGTGTGTTGTTTGTGATGTGTGGTCTAAGTCCAACCCGAAGATCGGTCTATGAGTTCTGAGCTCGCTCCGTAATGGGGAAGATTGGTTGGGTGACCAGCAGACGACCGAGGTGAATTACATACACACAGAGGCGCGCACACACACACA
>NC_059291.1:27835819-27838319 GCF_017591435.1 Portunus trituberculatus
AATAAGAAACCATAAACAACAAGCCCGCATATTTACAACAAAGTCACGTTTTTCATCAGTCTTGTAACTGTTAGAGGTAACACAGGAAACTGTCATAAAAATTAGAAACGTCCTGCACACTTAAAAGTTAATATTAAACACAGCTAGCACGCAAGCGAATATAAAAATGTATTCCTTTGAGAAGAGGATGCACTGGGGGAAAAATAATTCATGCAGTTTGCATTATGTTGAAAGCTTCAACTTGAGCTGCATGTAAAAAGCTTTGATAGAAAAAAAAATGAAACTTTACAAATTCAAAATTACCCTAGATTAGCGGATAATGTGAAGTATAAAGGAAATTGCAAAAAATGTTCCTCCTTATAAAGAAAATACATTTACTTACTACTCAATAAATAAACCAATAAACAAATATAAAAAAAAAAACACTTGCCAGCAGGCCACCATTCATTAACACACAATATGTTCACGCATTATCTTTCAAGACACACAATTACAAAAAGTATTTTCTATTTGGTAACAGATCAGAAGCTATTGTGTCGAAGCGTAATCTTTAAAAAAAAACTGGTTTTATTCAATGCTCAATCTTTAACAGTGATGGGAATCAGAGCAGGAGGAGAGAGCTGTTGAACCATAAAGAGGGAATCGGCCGAATTTAACAAGGGAAGCTATTGACTATAACGAGCGTGCCTGCTGAGAATAGCCAGACTAGCTGCTAATAACGACCACCATAAAATAAATATTATCGTTGTGTAGATATAACGTAACGCTCAATCACCATAAAAAGCATATATAAAACAGTAGCGACTTTACGTAGCGTTCTGTTACATATAATAGAGCAAGTATGAGCAGGAAACGTGACCAAATAATGTGTGATGTATATGTGTGCTTCATTTTTACTACCCATGGGGATTAGTCAAATTACCTGAAAGTATAAATGCCGCTATATTTGCATTTACGAAACAAATCATTTTTTCCCTTCTCCTCTCCTATCAGTCAGGAAAAAGAAGCCTTTGGGTATTTGTTTAATAATCTATATATGTTATTGGCGTATAATGAGGTTAGTAAATGCAAAACAAAACCACAATATATATATATATATATATATATATATATATATATATATATATATATATATATATATATATATATATATATATATATATATATATATATATATATATATATATATATATATATATATATATATATATATATATATATATATATATATATATATATATATATATATATATATATATATATATATATATATATATATATATATATTGTATTGAAAAACCAACAATACAAAACAGATTTCAGATTTCTTCTATGAGTGAAGCCTCGCAAAGACGCCGTTGAAGAATGTGGAGAGAGAGAGAGAGAGAGAGAGAGAGAGAGAGAGAGAGAGAGAGAGAGAGAGAGAGAGAGAGAGAGAGAGAGAGAGAGAGAGAGAGAGAGAGAGAGAGAGAGAGAGAGAGAGAATTTCAATATAAATACTTAGTCCACCCTAACTGTCACAAAAAAAAAAAACAATTAAAAAGATCCGGTAGAGTGTAAATCACGTTAAACATTCTGATCGGTAGTTTTCCTAAAGCAAGACAAAAGCGTCATGTTTACACTTATGATCTGCGTGAAATCTTTTCCTTTCTCGGGGAGAGAAGGCAAAATATAAAACTAAAATGAAATCTGAAAAAAAAAATAATGAAACTGATTGAGTGTAAACATCATATATTCTGCTTGACGATGCTCTTACAACAAGACAAAAGCGTCATGTTTACACTTATGAATTCCATGAAGACCTTCCTTTTTCTTCAATCACAGAGGCAGCAAATATAAAACCCACAAAATCTGAAAAAAAACTGCACGAAATACGCCATGATCACCGTATAGATATTACAAAGTGCTGTGATTCGTACAACACCTTCATACAACATTACCTTCGAAAAAGACATTAAGGAAGATCAACCTCAATCAACAGAAATCCGTCGTTAATGTTAGGACTAGCAATTCGTGTCTCGCTTTAAATCACAAAACGAGGGAAGGAAGAAAAGAAAGAAGAGAAAAAAGAAAGGAAATATTATGGCACTAATGAAAAGCCGTAACACAGAAAAAAAATGAAGACAGTTATAAGATACCAAGATAAAAACAACAACATCGAGAAAATACTACTTTTATGACTAATAATACAAAAAAAGAAGATTAACAAAATAACAAAGAAAACGAGAAAGAGAACGAAAACAGGAAGAAACAAAAGCATTGGAAATCGGTAAGACGAGAGGAGAGAATGAGGGAGGAAGAAGAAGCGGAAGGAAAAGGAGACGGAAGAGGAGGAGAAGGAGGACGAAAAGGAAGTGGTAGTGGTGGTGGAAGAGGAGGAGGAGGAAGATGCGAAGGAAGAGATGGAGGAGGATAGCAGCAGGGAGAGTGCTCTGAAAAATGGAGAGGAAAGCTTCAAAAAAAAAAAAAAAAGAAAAGAAAAAGAGGAGCTTGGAGTGGA
>NC_059291.1:27843319-27848319 GCF_017591435.1 Portunus trituberculatus
CTCTGTTGTCGAGGAGCCACGTCATCCTCCTTAGAGATGCCAACTTCCCCGAGGCTTCTCTGGTGAGTCGCTTGACGTGGGATTTGAAGGTCAGCCTGCAGTCATAGGTGACCCCTAGTACCTCCACCTCGTCCTGTGGTGCCAGCGTCCTTCCATTGAAGACGAGGCTCAGGGGTACATTTGACTTGGTGACGTGGAACAGCTGGGTCTTGTGTGGTGCAAACTTCACCTGCCACATGTTGCCCCAGGCGATAATGCGTCTCAGGTTTGTGTTGAGCTGAGCCGTGAAGGCAGGCGTCTCCCCTAGGTTGTGGCTCTGGGTCAGAGTGAGGTCGCCCGCGTACGTCTTTATACTGGGGATGAGGTGCGACAAGTCATTTATGTAAATGTTCCAAAGCATGGGGCCGAGACATCTTCCCTGAGGAACACCTGCTCGTATGGGCTGCACCTCAGACTCCCGACCACCGACAGTTACCCGCAGATGTCTGTCCTTCAGGTAGTCCTGAAGGAGTGGCAGGAGTGCCCCGTCAATGCCGGCTGCGTGGAGCTTCGTAACCAGGGCTGAATGCCACACACGATCAAAAGCCCCTTCGATGTCCAGAGCCATGACAGCAGTGGTCCTGCCCTGGTCGAGGGCTCCACTGAGCTCTGAAGTCAGCAGTAGATGCAGGTCTGTTGCTGACTTCCCCTGTTGAAATCTCTCTCTCTCTCTCTCTCTCTCTCTCTCTCTCTCTCTCTCTCTCTCTCTTTATTTAAACTAATATACAAGGGCTTAAGCAACACGTTTTATTGTGTTGCTATTTGAAAAGCCTTAAATGTGAAACATAAATATACATGAATGAAAGTTTTATACATAATAACTTATTTTATTTAATTAACACAGAGCTAGAGTGGGAGTTTGTGTTTTTCGCCACCTGTGGGCAGTCACTTTTACTTGCTGTAGCGTCATTGTTTGTGTGTCACTTGTCGCTACCGTGAATGCGTTCCACAGTCTGGCTGTTCTGGCTGTGTAAGACCGCTGGTGCTGCCGCGAGTGTGATCGAGGGACGTGCACCAGCGTGTCACTGGAGGTGGTTGCCCTGGACTCCCTCTGGACAGCTCGTACATCGTACCTCCAACACTCGGGCCTTGTGTTGAACCACCAGAGCCGACACGTCCCGCCGATGCTCCAGCGACGTGACTCCCGTCTGCTCCTCCTGCTGCTGCTGCTGTGCGGCCATCCCCACCAGCCGCAGGGCACGGCGCTGTACGGCGTCCAGTCTCTGCAGGTGTGTGGCGGCACTCGACATCCAGGACAGGGCACCGTACTCCATACAAGGCCGTATCTGAGCCTTGTAGAGTGTAAGGATGCCCCGGGAGTCAAGGCTTCCCGCCATCCGACGCAGGGCAGAGACACGCAGGGACGCCTGATGGGCCACAGCAGCGACATGGCGGTCGAAGCGCAGGCCACAGTCCACTGTCACTCCCAGCAACTTGATGGATTCCTGGAGGGGAAGTATCTGTCCTCCAAGGCACAGACGTCCTGAGACGGCCAGGGAGGCAGCTGGGGACCGTGAGATAACCATGGCCTGCGTCTTCTCTGGAGCGAAGTCTACTTGCCACGTCTCTCCCCACTCCGTCACCGTCCTGAGCTGCCTGTTTATCTCTCTGACAGGTCGCTGACTGTCAGAGCGGCAGTAGGAGCGGGAGAAACTGCAGTCGTCGGCGTACGCAAGGATCTACGGTATTTGCTGCAGGAGGTCGTCCATATATATATATATATATATATATATATATATATATATATATATATATATATATATATATATATATATATATATATATATATTCCACAGGATAGGGCCTAACACTGATCCTTGTGGAACTGAGGCCTGTATTGGTGACAGCTGGGATATCTGTCCGTTGATGACTACTCTGAGGGTTCTCTCTTGTAGGTAGTCCTCGAGTAGTGCAAGGAGGTTGTCCTGGATACCCTTGGCGCACAGCTTTTGCACAAGTCCCGAGTGCCAGACTCTATCAAAAGCCCCAGCAATATCCAGTACCACCACAAGGATATCCAGGCCTTCATCCAGGGCATCCTGCCAGCCCTGAGAGAGGAGGGTGAGGAGGTCCGCTGTTGAGCAACCAGGCCGGAATCCGAACTGCTTGTCTGAGAGGAGGCGGTGTTCACTCAGGTGCTGACATATGACACCTGCCACCACCTCTCTCTCTCTCTCTCTCTCTCTCTCTCTCTCTCTCTCTCTCTCTCTCTCTCTCTCTCTCTCTCTCTCTCTCTCTCTCTCTCTCTCTCTCTCTCTCTCTCTCTCTCTCTCTCTCTCTCTCTCTCTCTCTCTCTCTCTCTCTCTCTCTCTCTCTCTCTGCATTACTCATCGTACTGTTTTATTGCATATAGATTTTTTTACGTTCCTAACATTGTCATGCTTTTCTTTCCCTTCAATTTTCTCGCTGAAGTCACACATTTGTAAAGGACTTTTTTGTTCTTCCAGTGCAATACTCTCTTCCCATATTGAAGCTTCTTTGATTTTTTGGTTCGTTTTTCAATTTTATCACCATTTCCGAATACAGGCTGTCAAAAATGGTGTTGCTCGTGTGTGTGTGTGTCTGTGTGTGTGATTCACCACCACGGTCGTTTGCTGGTCACCCAGCCAGTCTACCCCATTACGGAGCGAGCTCAGAGCTCATAGACCGATCTTCGGGTAGGACTGAGACCACAACACACTCCACACACCGGGAAAGCAAGGCCACAACCCCTCGAGTTACATCCCGTACCTATTTACTGCTAGGTGAACAGGGACCACACATTAAGAAGCCTCGCCGCGCCGGGACTCGAACCCGGCTCTCTCGATTGTGAGTCGAGCGTGCTAACCACTACACTACGCGGTGTGTGTGTGTGTGTGTGTGTGTGTGTGTGTGTGTGTGTGTGTGTGTGTGCTTCAGCTGCAGTCATTTGAATGTGATAAATTTATTTTTTGTAGGTGATTGGAGTGAAGTAAAGGGTAATATTATGTGAAATGTATATAACATTACCATGGTGAGAAGGAATAACTTGCTTGTAAAGGACAGAAGAATTGAAAATGCTTCATGTGGTCACGTGTTGACGCCTCAAGTAGCATGACATATTTTCACATTCATTCTGCTTACTAGTTGGTGATTTTACACAACTTCAGATATTTTTGTGGGGCCTGAAATAGTGAAGACTCTGTCCAATAATATTCTTACCTCAATAGAACATTCCTGATGTCAATCAAATGGTCTGATCATACATAAATCTCATGGTAAATTATATGAAATGAGATACAATAAAATATATAGATGAATAAATGAGAGAGTAATGATAATAACGATAATAATAATAATCAATAATAATAGTGATAACAATAACCATAATAATAATAATAAGAAGAAGAAGAAGAATAATAAGAAAACAATAATGTATATAATAGCAATGATAACATTAATGATAAAAATATGAATACAAATGATATTAAAATAAGTGGATGAATGCATAAATTTAAAAATATGAATGAAAAAGAGAGCTTGTTTACAAGTGTGTTTTCCTTTCTAAAAAGCCGTTTCAATTTTGCACCATTTTACTTTTACTTATATTAGACTTTATTTCTGTTAATCGTTATATATATATATATATATATATATATATATATATATATATATATATATATATATATATATATATATATATATATATATATATATATATATCATCCTTCAGAAGGCAAGATAGAAGGACGACACACTCATGTACTGCCTTCTCTCTTGTCTACTTCTCGCCAGCGTGCCCTCACGCACACGAACACCCCTCGCTGTCGTCCCTGCCTCGTTATGACACCACTGTTCTGCTAGTCCTGAGGTGCAATTACTTTCCTGCAACGTTTATGGGCCATCTACCTTCTCTCATCCCTTCTCCCCAAGCGTAGCCTATCTACTTCCAGCGACTCTTTTTGCATCTCCTGAGGCGTTGATATAAGGTTCTATGACGACTTTTTCTCCTACTGGAACAAGTTTTCTCTCCCATTTTATCTCTTTGCTCTCTCCACACCTTCTTTGTCACCGTTCCCGTTTCTACCGCTCCCACTCATTTCGTGGTCACCTCTCGCAAGCCGTCCACTTGCCGCCCCGCTATGTCTGATGTACCTTTCTCGATACATTTTTTCTTTTCGTTCCTCATCGCTGACGACTCTTGCCGCCTGTCCCCTAAGCTCCTCGTCCTTTTCATTTCCGGTGACAGCTGCCCCCATGAGTTTCCCGGCATCGGCGGTAATGTTAATAAACAAATACTAGTTCACTAGTATGTACCTTATACACGCTATCACGTGGACACATTGCCAGGTGAGCTGACTTCCCAAGGTCTATAGGTCCAATAAAAAAAACCTGGACCCCCACCCTTCATTAAAAGTCACCCCCTCTAATTTACAAGAAGGATGTATTTGTGCGTGATTATTGGGGTCCTCTCTCCACGGTCTGAACTAATCAAGGGACATTCGGTCTATACATGTCATAGACATATAGTTGATCCCACCATGTACTATCTTTATATCAAATAAAACGCAAAACAACAAAATGCTACTCCTTCAAACGATGTGCCCATCCTGTAGGATAAAGGCTAGGAGGATGACGTGCCACACCGGAATACAAGTAGTGCAAGTCCTGGGGTTGGAAATTCTAGAAGCAGCAGTGACTGCAATAATACACTCATAGAAAAAAGGCAAAGCAAAAAGCAAATAGAAATCGCTCTCTTAATCACACACACACACACACACACACACACACACACACACACACACACACACACACACACACACACACACACACACACACACACACACACACAGTCTCTCTCTCTCTCTCTCTCTCTCTCTCTCTCTCTCTCTCTCTCTCTCTCTCTCTCTCTCTCTGTTTCTCTGTTCTTTCTTATACTCTGCACGGAAGTAGAGAAATCCATTCTTCAGAATCAAAATCAAAACATATATATATATATATAT
>NC_059291.1:27853319-27888319 GCF_017591435.1 Portunus trituberculatus
CAAACTAAATTTCTGAAAACTGACGTCTCTTCTCGTGGCGCTGCGAGGCCAACGGTCTCAGAACTATTGTTACTAAAATCACAGCATTATATATATATATATATATATATATATATATATATATATATATATATATATATATATATATATATATATATATATATATATATATATATATATATATATATTTTTTTTTTTTATGACAACAACCTTTATTTACTTACATAATTTTTGCTCTATTTCCTTGGCGCTATTAAAATGAAAGGCATGCACGACAAAAATTTGGGGAGGTTAATCGACCATCTCTTTTTCTTTCATAATTTTTATTCAGTTTTCTTGATGTTCTTAGAACACAAGCATAGCACAAAATAATAAAACAAACGAACCAAATCAATGGACATTAGATTCAAGAAGTGACTGTTTAATGGCTCGCATATTCCAATTAATCCTTTAAGCCGGTCCCTACAAAGTATATGTCAGCCATGAATCAAATACGAAAAACAGATATCATCAATCTGTCAAGTAAAGGAGTATCTAAGATCGACAAGGGAGAGTGGAGTGTGCTGCGAGGTGCCACCCTCAATTTTTTGTGGACTATTGAGAGAGAGAGAGAGAGAGAGAGAGAGAGAGAGAGAGAGAGAGAGAGAGAGAGAGAGAGAGAGAGAGAGAGAGAGAGAGAGAGAGAGAGAGAGAGAGAGAGAGAGAGAGAGAGAGAGAGAGAGAGAGAGAGAGAGAGAGAGAGAGAGAGAGAGAGAGAGAGAGAGAGAGAGAGAGAGAGAGAGAGAGAGAGAGAGAGAGAGAGAGAGAGAGAGAGAGAGAGAGAGAGAGACACGCCCCACTGATGGAGATGATGTACTTCCGAGTAACGCTGGCAGACCGCTCAGCCCTCCTGCTGTGTGCCCTGTATCGCCCCCCGCGACAAGGGCCTGACTCACTCCTGTACCTGACTGAGACCTTAGACAACCTGATGATGGCACACAGCTGCAGCCACGTGCTGATTGTGGGGGATCTCAATCACCACCTGGAAAGAGACGCCTACGAGAATCTCCTGAGGTGCAGGGTCTGACAGATCATGTCACCTTCCCCACACATGAACGAGGAGGGACATTAGACCCTGTCATCTCAGACTACCAGGAAGACAAGCTTCAGTGTCATCAGCTGGGGCTCGTGGGCAGCTCTGACCATCACGCTGTACTGACACAGCTGGAAGTGGGCGTGGCTCAGGACGAGGCCACCACCCGCACCATCTGGCTGTGGAACAAAGCAGACTGGGCTTCCCTGCGCCGCGACCTGACCCACACCCCATGGGCCACTCTGCTACAGGGAGGAGCAGAGAGTGAAGCACTTGCACTCACCTCTCACCTTCTCGCCCTCCAGAGACGCCACGTCCCACACAGGGAATACACCACCAGATCGACGGATCAGCCATGGTTTGGCTACCGTTGCCGTGTTGCTGCCGAGGCAAAGTATGCTGCCTGGCTCCGCTACAAGAGGAACCCGACTCGGCGCAACAAGGACCTGCACAGGGCTGCATGCAGGAGGATGGTGGTAACCAGCAAGTGGGCCTTAAAAAAGTGGGAGGAAAGCCTGCGCCGGAAACTGTGTGGCACTGGCGTAGGAAACAAAACTTGGTGGTCTCTTGTTAAGGACAAACAAGGAACTGGCCACCAAGAATCCATCCCTCCCTCAGCAAGCAGGACGGTACTGTCGCCACCAGCAGTAAGGAGAGGGCACAGTTGCTGGCTTCCTTGTTTGCTGGAAAAATGAAGGTGGGGAATCCACAGCAGCCACCGCCTCAGCTGGTCCAGCAATGTGAGAAGACTGTCACCATGGTGGAGGTGACGCATCAGCAGGTGAAGCGATTATTGCGGGGCTGGACACACAGAAAGCCACCGGCCCTGATGACATCAGCCCGCACCTGCTGAAGCGATGCTCCCAGGAACTGGCTGCCCCTCTCACCCAAGTCTTCACAACTTGTGTACGGGAAAACGTCTGGCCTTCAGTGTGGAAGGAGGCTCGAGTAGTTCCTGCACACAAAAAGCTCCAGGACGGACCCAAAAAACTACAGACCCATATCCCTGTTGTCAGTGGTGGGTAAAGTGTTTGAGAGGGTCGTGGCAGAGGTGGTGTGTAGCCATCTCAAGGACAATGCCCTCCTCTCAGACCAACAGTTTGGGTTCAGACCTGGAAGGTCAACCTCCGACCTAATGATGCTTCTCACCAGGCATTGGCAGGACGCCCTCGACGACGGCAAGGACACTATAGTGGTTGCTTTGGACATAGCAGGAGCTTTTGATAAAGTATGGCACAACGGATTACTAGAAAAGCTTCGTGCTAAAGGCATCCAGGGTGGCTTGCTACGACTCCTGGGAAATTACCTGCAGGACAGAAGCCTCAAGGTGGTTGTCAACGGGCAAACATCTGAGTCCCTGCCTGTGGAGGCATCAGTGCCACAGGGTTCAATTCTTGGCCCACTCCTGTGGAATATCTACGTGGATGATCTTCTCCAGCTACTGCCAGGAGTCATGGCCTATGCTGATGACTGCACCCTCTCCTATACCTATCCACGCCAGGACAGTGGGCGGGCTGCTGAGGCCATCAATCAGCAGCTACGAGTGATAAAGGAGTGGGGTGCTCGCTGGCAAGTGACATTCGCGCCGGAGAAGACACAGGCAATGGTTGTCTCTCGGTCCCCAGCCGCCATGGCAGCAATGGCAGGAAAGTTGTCTTTGGCGCTGCTGCTCTCCCACTCCAAGATGACGTCAAGATACTTGGAGTGGAGGTGGATCGAGGGCTGAGGTTTGACAGGCATGTCAAAACCATTGCCAAGAAAGCCTCTCACAGGATCTCCGCTCTCAGAAGGATCGCCAGTTTCCTCGACAGGAAGGGGAGACTGCTGCTGTACAAGGCACAGGTGCGGCCCCACCTTGAATACGCAGCTCTCTCCTGGATGTCCTGTGCCGCCACACACAGAAGGAGACTGGACAGCATCCAACGCCGCGCCATACGGCTAGTAGATGCTGCACTACCACCTCACCCAGAGCCTGAGCGTCCCTTGATTCACTGGAACACCGCAGAGACGTGGCGGCGATCGTAGTGTTCCATAAGGCACAGGTGCAAAGAGTGCCACATCTGGCAGGGCTGCGTCATCCTCTAAGAGTCACCGCACGGAGCACGAGAACGGTGCTCAATGGTGGTGACGCCGTAGAGGTGCCGCGATCCCACGGGTGTCAGCATCAACGCACCTTCGCAGGACGCGTCTCCAGGATGTGGAACTTGTTCACGGCCGCGGTGCCTCACGTCCAGGAGATGAACACTCACAGTGTCAAACTGATGGCACATAAGTGGAGACAGACACTGCCAACTCCTCTGACACTCTTTGTGACGTGACACTCAGTGTAGTGCAGTGCGTGAATAGTGCTAGTGAAGTGAAACGAATAGTGCTCCATTTACATGCTGACCATCTTGTATATTATCTATTTTTAAGTCTTGTAAATATTGTAGAGAAATAGATTGTAGTACCCTTAGAATAGGTAGCACACGACAGTGCGCCTTTGGGTACATGTTCCTTTGTATTAAGTTTTGTTTAAATAAAAAAAAAAAAGAGAGAGAGAGAGAGAGAGAGAGAGAGAGAGAGAGAGAGAGAGAGAGAGAGAGAGAGAGAGAGAGAGAGAGAGAGAGAGAGAGAGAGAGAGAGAGAGAGAGAGAGAGAGAGAGAGAGAGAGAGAGAGAGAGAGAGAGAGAGAGAGAGAGAGAGAGAGAGAGAGAGAGAGAGAGAGAGAGAGAGAGAGAGAGAGAGAGAGAGAGAGAGAGAGAGAGAGAGAGAGAGAGAGAGAGAGAGAGAGAGAGAGAGAGAGAGAGAGAGAGAGAGAGAGAGAGAGAGAGAGAGAGAGAGAGAGAGAGAGAGAGAGAGAGAGAGAGAGAGAGAGAGAGAGAGAGAGAGAGAGAGAGAGAGAGAGAGAGAGAGAGAGAGAGAGAGAGAGAGAGAGAGAGAGAGAGAGAGAGAGAGAGAGAGAGAGAGAGAGAGAGAGAGAGAGAGAGAGAGAGAGAGAGAGAGAGAGAGAGAGAGAGAGAGAGAGAGAGAGAGAGAGAGAGAGAGAGAGAGAGAGAGAGAGAGAGAGAGAGAGAGAGAGAGAGAGAGAGAGAGAGAGAGAGAGAGAGAGAGAGAGAGAGAGAGAGAGAGAGAGAGAGAGAGAGAGAGAGAGAGAGAGAGAGAGAGAGAGAGAGAGAGAGAGAGAGAGAGAGAGAGAGAGAGAGAGAGAGAGAGAGAGAGAGAGAGAGACCTCAACCAGCACCTTGTGGCGAGGGCATTTGATGACTTGCTAACAGATTTTGGGCTCACTAACCATGTCGACTTCCCAACCCATATTTCTGGCTCCTCACTCGATCCAGTAATTACCGATCTGCCAGAGGGATTAGTCACCTGCCGCCCACTCGGTACCCCTGGTCATCTGACCACGTGGCCATCCTTACGACAGTGAAAGTGAGGGTGGACAGGATGAACCGACAACGCGCACCAACTGGCTTTGGCGGCGAGCTGACTGGGAGGCACTGAGAGCTGAGCTCAGCCAGACAAACTGGGAGGATCGTCTCACTGGCACCCTTAACGAATAGGTGGAGGCCTTCACCAGTCACCTGCTGTCCCTTCAGTCAAAGTATGTGCCCTGCCAGACATATAAATCAAGACCAGGGGATCAGCCATGGTTTGGATTTCGCTGTCGTGAGGCGGCGGACTTGAAGAGCAGGGCCTGGCGACGACTGAGAGCAAGCAGCACCCAAGCCAACCGTGAGTCATATAAAGCTGCCTGCCGCAACATGGCCAACGCGCAAAAAGCCGCCATCCAAGGTGGAAGACTGACCTGACTGCAAAGCTCTCAGGTCAGAATGTTGGTAAGAAGGAGTGGTGGAGTAGCTTGAAGCAGCAGCAGGGCCTGGCCACGGACTCCACCATCCCCCCACTCACCACACCGAGCGGTGAGGTAGTGACGAGAGGGAGGGACAAAGCCGAGCTATTCTCCGCCCACTTCTCCACCAAAATGAGTGTTACCCACCCAAACAACACTCCACCCAGGATCCCAGTGCTAACAACTGCTGAGCTGGACAGCCTGCACATCACCATGGAGGAGGTGATGGCCCTGCTCAGCAAGACCGACACGAAGAAGGCTCTGGGACCAGACAACATCAGCCCTCACATACTCAGGCAATGTGCAGCTGAGCTCGCCACTCCACTCACCCAGCTCTACCGGGAATGCCTCACTTCCCAAACATGGCCAGCACTCTGGAAGCAGGCCAGAGTGGTGCCTGTACACAAGAAGGGTAGCAGGGCGGATCCTAAGAACTACAGGCCCATCTCTCTCCTCTCCGTGGTGGGAAGACGCTGGAAGTCCTCATCACGAGAAAAGTCACCGCCTTCCTCGACGCCCACCACCTCCTTAACTCAAAGCAGTTTGGGTTCAGGCAGGGTAAGTCGGCAGCCGACCTGCTTCTCCTAAACTCTACGGAGTGGAGCACCGCGATAGACAGTGGGAAAGAGGTGTTCGTCGTTGCCCTGGATATCGCCGGTGCTTTTGACAGAGTGTGGTTCAAGGGAATGGCAGCCAAACTGAGGAGCCTTGGAGTGTGTGGAGGACTGCTGCACCTCCTGGAGGACTACCTTCATGGCAGAACCCTGCACACTGTTGTTGATGGCCACTCGTCCTCCCAACACCATATCAAAGCCAGCGTCCCTCAGGGCAGTGTCCTCGGGCCTCTGTTGTGGTGTGTATATTTCAATGACATACTGCAACTAGTCCCCGAGGCCAAAGCGTATGCAGACGACTGCACCCTCACCTTCATCAGCGACAGGAACCACCGGCAGAACACGGTGGACAGAATCAACGCTGTCCTGCAAGTTATTGCATCCTGGAGCTGCCGCTGGCAAATAACCCTCGCCCTGAGAAAACTCAAGTCCTGCACATCTCCAGGCGGCGAGAAGACGCCCATCCCCCAGCCTTCTTTCTTGAAGGCAAAAGGCTGCCTTTCCAGCAGTCTATCTCCATCCTGGGGGTGGAAGTAGACGCAGGCCTAACTTTCACCACCCACGTGAGGAGGGTTGCCAGGGATGCGGCGTGGAGGCTGAGCTGTGTCCGACGCGTTGGGAAGTTGCTCGACGGTCCGGGGATAGCGTCCCTCTACAGGGCCCAGGTCAGGCCCGTCATGGAGTACGCTCCCCTCACCTGGTCCTCCTGCCCACCCTCCTATCTTGCCGGGCTTGACAGGATCCAGGCAAGAGCGCAGAGGATGGTGCAAATGAGGAACCAGGACCAGCAGCTCAACTTTCAACCTCTACAGCAGCGGCGAGACGTGGCGGGCCTGTGCGTCATGTACAAGGCCCTCAGGCAACAGACTCCACACCTGGCACCACTACGCCTGCCACCCCATCCATCCCACATGACACTCGAACCGCCGGCCTAATAGACCACCACCTCACTGTGACTGTGCCCTTTGCGAGGACCGAGAGTCACCTCCGTTCCTTCCTCCCTCGTTACAGCCGCATGTGGAACCGGCTGGTGCAAGACACAAACATACACCACTCTACATGCCTCCAGGCGTACAAAAGAGGCGTGAACGAGTGGCTAAAGTGCTAGTGTGACACCAATAAGTGCAGTGAAAGTGTGTAATTATATACTATTATCAAATTATCAACTTGTCTCACTTCTGTAAATATTGTGTATTTTCTTTTTGTTGCCAAGATAGGCCTGAACTATACCATAGTCTCAGACCTCTGGTATGTACAACACATGTAACCTAGTTTAAATAAAAAAAAAAAGAGAGAGAGAGAGAGAGAGAGAGAGAGAGAGAGAGAGAGAGAGAGAGAGAGAGAGAGAGAGAGAGAGACATATACAGAGGCAGACAGAGATAGACAAAGACAGAGACAGCGACACAGAGTCAGACAGAGACAGAGACTTCAGGAAATATACAGAGCTACTTGCATGAAAACTCTATAGATAATGATGGGCTAATTAGACAACATTTTTAAAGGATGAAATGATACGAAGCAATCTTGAAGGATATATATCTTCACTCCGGCATTGCAGACGCACCTCACTAAGTGGATGAAGAAATTAATAGCAGAGGGAAGGAAGTAAGAATAATAAATGTCTTAATATTTTTTTTTTCTTTCATGTATGCATATTTGTAGTAAGCGAATGTAAGTCATAGGGTGGACACTATAAAAGTGAAAGGAGTTTATAAATGCAAACGGAATCTAATGTAGGAGAAACATTGAAATTGAAAAGAAAACATACCCACGTATTGTCAGTATGTCACACAATCAGTGAAGCCAAAACTGCTTTAATTACAATATATTATAGTATATGCCAAGACTCATTATATCACACATCTTCATCATATATGAACACACCATCCCACAGCCTTCCAAGATTTAAATCATCGTATGTTAATTGTAAGAACAATACATAACTATAGCATAGGTCTTAGTTTTTGTGAGGTTATTGAGAAAATTAATAAATTATATATACACATAGAAACTCGTAGAGGGATAAAAATGAACTGATTGAACTTAATGGTGTGTGTGTGTGTGTGTGTGTGTGTGTGTGTGTGTGTGTGTGTGTGTGTGTGTGTGTGTGTGTGTGTGTGTGTGTGTGTGTGTGTGTGTGTGGAGAGAGGAAGGAAGGTGTCTGTATGCGTTCGTACGTACGTATATATAAGGAAAAAGGAAGAGAGGTCAGCATTTCGAGGATCCACGAGATGAAAGCAAGTACCTCTTTCCCTTTACTAAGACTAAGAGCGTCAGCAATAAAACAACGTTGCTACCAGATACTCAAAGACGAGCAGATGCCGCCACAGCGCAGTAAGGCCAGAGAGGGAGTTAATACTACTCCCGGCGAGCTAGAAACGACCGACCTGGCAGCTTATTGAATACTCATTTAATTCCGACCTACTAACCCGTGTGAAGCAACTTGAAGGAGAGGTTTTCATGCTTTCCCGGAGACAGGCTGCATACTATTTTCCATGTGTTAAAGCTGAAAACAGGAGCAAATATACAACTATGCTTCATGCACAGGTAATAGGAAAATCGGAAAAAAAATAGAGCAAGAGGAAAATATCACATCGGAAATCGACTTTATAGATAGTAATAATATGGTACGCTTTGAGATGAAATGTAAGTGGAAATAAACCTCAGAACGATAAAGTCGTAGTGGAAACAGATTTACAACATTTACTAGATTATCTTGTAATATTTCATAACGTGCTTTGAAAATTAATCCATACATCTATTCATTTAAGAGTATGGCCATCTATATCTAGAACACGTTGAAACGGTAGTGTTCTTCATTGTAATAAAAGAAAAAAATACACGTCAAAGCAGGACAGATGAGGGTTGGTGGAATAATGGGGCCGCAGTTATATTGTATGCACATTGTGGAAGCGTTTACATGTCTAGTGAATCACCTCATAATCACCTGGCAAGTCTGTTCAATCAGGATCTTACAAAAGATTTCTTGTTATGAATGCGAGCGGAAACAAAACACACACACACACAGACACACACACACACACACACACACACACACACACACACACACACACACACACACACACACACACACACACACACACACACACTCACACACACACAATAGTACAGATAGAGAGCAAATCAATATCAAATGAGCAGATGATGCATGTGGAGCAACGTCAGGATGCCAAGGATGCGGACAGCTGGGGAGAGCGTCCGCCGCATGAAATATACCATGGATGGATTGCCTGACCTCACGGCTCGGCATGTAACGTGTGCAAAAATAATGGGAGAGTGAAGAAGACCCTCAATCTTGCACGAATCGTCTCAGCCACCATGTGCATATGCGAGAATGTAAATTTACTAATCTCTATAGACTTGTTATCCTGCCACAGAGAGGTGCACGTTCCAAGCCACTGGAATGCTTGTGTTTAGAATATAGTGAAAATAGTTATCAAGCGGTGTTGTGCTTACAATTTTAAAGGTTCTGTTGCTTGTTGGTTTTTCTTTTCATTTCTTTATGTTTATTTCAGCACTTTCTTCAGAATAAGGAATTTGGTGCTCGTGTTACAGTGCCTCTGCTATATTTTTTATTCTTTTTTTTCCTCGTATGCCATAAAAGTTTCTTTCCGGCATTATCACGTCTGCTTACTGGATCTTAAAAAAGGTCAACAGCATTTTCACACAGCACTCTTGACTTTAGAAGAACCCGCGTCTTACACAATACATTTCGTATTTGCGTTAACTTTTCTTATCAGCTTTCCAGATTTATTCCTTCAAGCTTGTTTACTCTCTGCGGCAGGATTCCGTGTGCGCATGTGCTTTCGTTCCTGTGTGTGTGTGTGTGTGTGTGTGTGTGTGTGTGTGTGTGTGTGTGTGTGTGTGTGTGTGTGTGTGTGTGTGTGTGTGTGTGTGAGAGAGAGAGAGAGAGAGAGAGAGAGAGAGAGAGAGAGAGAGAAAAAAGTACCGAGATATATCATAACATGAAATCATATTGGTGGAAGACGAACAGAATAAAAATAAATTCCTTAATTAGACAAGTGGATTCACCTGCTTCTTAGTGTATCTCGTTTATATTAAGAAGCACCTTTAAGATAACCAGGAACAAGAACACCTATGAGTGGTATCTTAAGATATACAAGCATATGAAACCCTTTACATGTAATGTTCAGCAATGGCACAGCTACAAACAGAAGGAGAGATGCTGGTTTACCTGTTATCTTTCCGTCAGTATTAGACAAGTACATACACTATTGAGAACATCATATGTGTAATCGAACTCATGGATTGCAGAAACTATTTCTGGGAACACTTGTTTCCTGCACCACCCACAGGAGGGAGTCAATGTATGATTACAGATGAAATCCTGTAAAGATATGGTAGCTTCACTGTTATTAGTGCTGGTGTCCTAACCGTTGGAGAAGAGCAGCAGGAAAAGACTGCAGCACAATTCGCTTAACTCATAATTTCAGTTATTCCCTCAAGTCAAAGTATTTTCTTTGTTAGGAAACTTTACGGACTGTATAACTTCCACACCATCGCGTACTACCTGGCTTGCATTCAGAAATACTTCGTTCTCTCACTTTTGTTGACTATTATTTTCAAAGACCACTTAAATTATCAACCGGGTTCTCAAAAGTGTTTCCCCTACTAATAACAAAGAAATCTTGTTAATCCATTAGCAGAACTATAAAAAAATGAAATCTTGAAAAGCTCGAGGCACTTCAAGTAAAGCTAATTTAAAGTAGTGGAGGTTCTTGCTTAAGTTTCTGATATATGGTCTAAAGCCATGCATGGCAAATGGCGGAGTGTCCATGGCAACCTTTGCCTACAAACGCCTTACCTTTGATTTTTATTTAAACTCCGCACCTCACATATAGCTTCACCAAAAGGAATGCATTACTTCAGATGGAAACGGAGATGAAAACACATGACTCAGATACAATTACCGCCTGACTCCTAAATCGAATTGCAAAAATACAAACTGGGAGGAAAGTGCACCGCTCTGTCATTCAAAAGAAACAATTGTTTGTTCCCAATAAATCGTGACTGAGAAAAAAAAAATTATTATCCCTTTATTAAGGAAGAAACTCGAGAAGAATTCTGGTAGATGAATAACAATCGGAAATTAGGGATGGCTTAAGAAATGTTGGCAGCACTGACGTTCTGATGTAAGTTTGCTTCTCCGTTGTTATTTTGGGTAACTGAGTTGCAGCTGGAGAAATTATTGTATTATTTATTTTCCCTTTTCACATTTGTCCGTGGATGTGAAAGAGCTTGCTACACACAAGCAAGTCTGTGCTGAATGGAAATAGAATCTCAAAGATGGAAACAAACCTTTGCAGTCTAGAAGTTACAATGATACCTCCATTCTTGTCTTTTGGAAGTGAACCTTTCTCTCAATGTTTAATGCGATATGTATCTTATCAACTACGCTCGACAGCCACATGTTGATGAAAGCAAAATGGTGGATATTAAATTATTATTCGTGCAGCATTAACACTGCACGTGAGCACCTTTGGGATAAAGCACCGAAGTGGTTGACTGCACTGCGCTACTAGAGGTGATACAAGACTGCGTGAACTGCATTTCAACCTTCACACGAAAAAGGTGCCGTGTGGGTGTCGGCATGTCCTGGTGAGGCTAGTAATTAACTCCACTCATGTCAATAGAGCAATACCTGACTAACATACCGTTACCATGACAACGATATTCAAAATACGTTTGGCTTGTGAAAATAAACCAAGGGAATTTTCGCACTGCGTTGTTTCATAAAAAAACACAAGATAAAGGAATCAACAATAAAAGGATATATAAGCGATTAAATATTTTAGCATTGTTTATTATTGCTCAGTTTCGGCTTGTCAGTAAGAGTAATGGACAATTTACATGAGCTTAAGTCCGTTTTATTAGTTTATATAAATAATTTCATTAGTTCATATAAATAAATGGCATCTTATCTACAACTGCAGTGTAACTTGGAGTAATATATTTTATAAGCCGTCAAGCAAAAACAAAAACAGGGAGTCTGCAATTATACTTTCTGCTTTTCTTTTCTTTTATATTGTGTTTGATGATTGTAGCCAAGCCTGTAGATTGTAGCCTGTGTACACTCACGCCCCTCCTCCTTCCCGCCACGACTTTCTGATCTCTCTGCCACGATTGCTCTCTCTGCCTCCTTCTCCACGATCTTTATATTTCCTCATTCTTCGGGTTTTCCAAGTCATTTATAACGCCGCTAAGCTTTTCATCTAGCACTACCAATGCGACGACTCCCATCACCGCTCACAGGCCCGTCGCCTTGTCCCGCCATACCCACACATCCTGCCGCGACTGAGAACATAATGCGAAGGAAATTATACCTACCTGGACCTCTCAAACGCCTTAATTCTTTGAGTTTTTTTAATTCAAGCTATGTCTTGCACGCTATTTACTTTTTTCATCTGTGTCACTTAGAGATGGTTTTCCATTTTTAATTATTATTCTATTATTATTGTAAGTTTTTGTCTTAATGTTGGCATTCATTGTTAAGCTCCGTTTTCCTCATAATGCGTAGAGAGAGAGAGTGTGTGTGTGTGTGTGTGTGTGTGTGTGTGTGTGTGTGTGTGTGTGTGTGTGTGTGTGTGTGTGTGTGTGTGTGTGTGTGTGTGTGTGTGTGTGTGTGTGTGTGTGTGTGTGTGTGTGTGTGTGTGTGTGTGTGTGTGTGTGTGTGTGTGTGTGTGTGTTCTACATTCCTAGTTTTCTGTCGATCAGGGTGACGACCTTGACTGTTTTCATCACCTGTTTTCATCATTCCTCACCAGTTAGTCTTTCTTCTGAATCGTCCTTTGGTCTGAACACCTACCGTCATGTCACCTTGAGTCACCCTGCCCTATGTCACTGCCCTCCTCACTGCTCTTTGAACGAGCTTTTACGTCTTTCTATTCATAGCAAACTCCTCTTCTGCCACTCTGAGACACATTGCTTTCTTTCTCCTTGTATTCGTATTTTCTCGGTAATGAGGGACACAGTGATAGCTATGGCATGTTCGGATACTTTCTTATACTGAGATCATATTACCCATTTAAAAAGAAAAGATCCAACTGTTCCTAAATGAAAGGGTTATTATTGCCGCGTTTATGAGACAATACGTGAAAATAATGAAAATATCTACCTGTGTCAGGAATCAAGCTAGTAAAAGGATTGTAAATATCTTCTCCAGTCGTTATTGAGAAGCATCGGAATATCATTTAGCAATTACAAACACAACAATTTATGGTCTCGTTCACTTTCATCGATGCAGGTTTCCGCTATGTCACCTGAGTCACGTTGCCAGTCACGTAAGGAAAAAAAATGAATAAAGACTCACAACAAAAAGTAGCACATTTGAAGTTGTACAAGACGATACTGTTACCAATCCTTTTCACAGCGAATCGAGTTGGTGGTCACTGTCTTAATCAATCAACGAACATCAACCCATACTTCCCAGCACACCTTGTATTTTCATATTACAGTTACTAAAACTGTCAAAATCTTCCTGAAACGTTCTACTTTCCCTTATGGACTTCAAACTTCCCCGCTTACACAATGATGCAAGAAAGTAACACTGAGATTGAACTAAGTAACTAATTAACACACAGGTCAAGCACTTCCCTGCAGCAGCAACAGAGAAACAGCAGTAAGACAAGGAGGGTCTGGTAGTGGTATTCTAAAGCAGGATATAAGAATAATGAAACCTTACAGTCAATTCATCTCTCCTGGTTACGATACTCCAGCACAAATTCTGTACTGAGATTTAGAAAAACTCCAGATGTAAGAACAATAAAATAAAATGGAACATATATTACTTTTAAAGACAAAAAATGTTGATAATTGAAGATTAACCAAGGTAAACACTTCACATTTCAAACAAAGGCACATTTTCATTACAATTCTCGTCTTTTAAATTTTTATTCCAGTATTGTATTTTTAGCAGTTAGGTTGATGGCGCCTAATTTTTTGCTGCTTCGCATAATAATTTTCATTACTATTATAAAAAAAAAAACAGAATGAATAATTAGAGCAATATTTCCTCGCTGTCAAGGGAGTGGAGGTGGAGGTGGGGAAAAATGCTTCTATGCCTCGACCCTCCAGGCTGCACAATAGAGTTTTCAGTGACACTTTTGTTCCATAATTTCAGCAGTTCACGTTAACTAACAAATATGAAATACTGAGCGTTTCGTATGCGCGGTGTCAACACAACCCTATCCACTTTATCGCTAAACACGCATTCAAAAATACACTGTTGAAAAGCTCCAATATGGATTTTTACTTTCAATTTTGAAAGTTATTTTTTTACTGTTATTTTTTTTCTTTTTTTTTATCTTTTCATATTTTGTTCCATGGGGAGGGTTGTGGGGGGAGACGAGAGGAACATCAATAAATACAATAACACGAGTTACTATGAGTAATTTGGTTAACTATATTTGTGATCAGACAGATGTAGTGAACGTGCAGGGAAGATACACACGCCGTGGGAATGAACCAGCACCGGCAACCAAACACCATGGCTGCGTAGGGCAGCCCGCACTTCATGGCCCCTTCACCGTGCCAGTCAGCCTTCTGCATTCAGGGGGAAAAAAAAAGATAAATATTAAAAAATCCTTTACAAAACTGAAAATCGTTTAGGTGTCAGCCAGCACGTGCAGCTTCGTTCTGCCTGGTGTAACACCCCGCCACACTCTTTCCCATCGTCAGGTCACTGACTGCACTTTATCGCCCAACATAAGGATACCAACGAAACAATGCAAATCGTGCGATCATATGCAAAAGAGAGACATACGTACAATGCTACGTACAAGGCTAGGATAACAACAGTTTTTATACTCACACCAGAAGGAAAAGAGGGAATAATAAGAAGTGTATTCGCGGAAGTGTTATCGTATGAATGGAGTTGATGGTCCGAGACGCTGCTTATAAACAAGACTCTATCTGTTCGCTATATCACGATGTGAACTCAGTGTTCTAAGTGTGTGTGTGTGTGTGTGTGTGTGTGTGTGTGTGTGTGTGTGTGTGTGTGTGTGTGTGTGTGTGTGTGTGTGTGTGTGTGTGTGTGTGTCACATATAAAACAATATAGATACGTCCATTCTGTGTAAAACTCTCACTTGTATATACAATTATGATCTCGTCTAGTCGTTGAATGACTGTCGTGCGTGTGACTGACCTGCAGAATAGAAAGGATTCAGTGGTCCGCGTGGTACAAGAGTCTAAACGCTAAAGTTTGTGAATATGAAATATCCCCTTAAATTTTAGTAGACAGTAAATTGGATCATACTTGATGGCCATAGGCAACCTTACATTGCATATCTAAAAATGTAAAAAAAAAAAAAAAAGTATGAGTAAGAGAAATTTCATGCAGCAGGCCCGTTGCGTGGTGTCAGATGGTGACTCACGAAGGACCCACACACTATAATGATAGGTTATTGATCTCATACGTTATTCCGTGAGATTAAATACTTATATTCTTATCAGGGTATTATTTGCATTGCGATTAAGAGTAGACATTATAATTGTGTCAAAAAAATGTTTGTTAGATAATGCTGGCCCCCTTGTTGCGAGAATAAGGTACCTCAAATAAGATAATGTAAGGCTGACCGAGCGATGGATACTGATGCCACCCATTCATTGCCTTGCTATCGAAAAAGAGGTGCCTGAGCCTCCCTCTACACATGCAACATGATGTCCAAGAAAATACTGTAGTTATGGAATTATGTCAACGAAATGCGTTCATCATAAGGTAAACTCATATTGCTAAAAGCTTTCAAGGGAACGCGGAGAGTAAGTAACGTAACGATAAAGACTAAGCAAGAAATGTGAACAGCTGATGAAATATTATTATTGTATTAAAAGTAATGTTAATATTTCGCTAATATCAATTGACTGATATTTTCACCTTTTTTCTTGTATTATAAACAGTTGCTTTCATCGTTAGAATATTGAATTTAATTCAAGTCCTAGATTATTTCCCCTGAATCCTACAAGCAAAGATACCCACGCTCGGCGGAAGGAAAAGGAAAGCAGGATTTACCGAGTTTGCCTTTTGGTGTTGGCCTTTCCCCTCTCACAATGCACAAAATCAAGGCTTACCTTCAATAATGTCTTTTTAGCCTTTATCTTGAGGCCCTTTTCATTCTTTCTCTCCCTCTTACCTTCCCATGTGGATTCAAATTCGCACGATATCCTCTACAAATATTATGACCTTCACTACGTTTAGACTGAAACAACTTCTTATAATGAACCAAGTATTTATTGTAATGGTAATGAAACACTAACAGAATACATGTCTCACCAAGTTTTTCTTTTCAAAAAAGAGAACATTTAAATACAATTGACAAGATTTAAAATACGAGTACAAATTCTAACATTACATCATAATATTTAGTTGGGTTTTATGATAAAAAAAAAAAAAAACGTCCTTAACTTGGCGGCCGATACCTAGATGGACAGTAGCATGTGTGACACACTCGTACACTCACTCACGATGAGAAGTGATGTGGTGTTGGTTGGAGAGTCGTACTTAAATTATTCTTTTTGTGAAAGAGACATACTTAAAAGCTGAACTTAGGATTTGGTTTTACATGCATGAAGCAATTAGTGTTTGGCTGAGCACTCAAAAACTTGCTACACGCGGCCAACCGTCATCCTACTCCACATTGTTCTGCATTCGTTTGTCCTATGTGGAATGAAAACTTCAACAAAGAAGGTATGCAGTATTTGATTGTGAAAAAAGCAAGACTATCTCATGCTTATATTCATTAACAAAGCAACAGATTGCTGTCACTTTGCATATCATGAGTGTGCGTCTATCATATGTTGATAAAGAAAAAGGCAACATACCTGTTGATATTCATTAAATAGATGAAAGATATTCATGAACACGGAATTAACAAAAAAAAAAATATTGATTTGTCTCCTTTTCTTCCTTTGTGTCAGTAAAACGGATAAAACAACAACAGAGGTGAAAATCTAAATGTACTCGTCCTTACATGTTCATGATGCAAACTGCCAGCATGAACCTACACGCTGCACCATTTTTTCTTTTTTTTTTTCGCTTGATAACGAAGACAAATACGGATGCAAGCAGTGTGTGTTTGTGTTTGTTTCTTTCTGTGTGTGTGTGTGTGTGTGTGTGTGTGTGTGTGTGTGTGTGTGTGTGTGTGTGTGTGTGTGTGTGTGTGTGTGTGTGTGTGTGTGTGTGTGTGTGTGTGTGTGTTTAATTCACAACAGTCGCTTGCTGGCCACCCAGCCAACCTACCTCATTACTGAGCGAGCTCAGAGCTCATAGACCAATCTATATATATATATATATATATATATATATATATATATATATATATATATATATATATATATATATATATATATATATATATATATATATATATATATATATATATATATATATATATATATATATATATATATATATATATATATATATATATATATATATATATATATATATATATATATATATATATATATATATATATATATATATATATATATATATATATATATATATATATATATATATATATACACACACACACACACACACACACACACACACACACACACACACACACACACACACACACACACACACACGCACACAGACACACACACACACATATACAGCCACTAAATTAAATATTAAAGTACGTGGATTGGATGAAATGTATTTTTTTTTACAAAATATACTTACATTATGTATTCAATATTCCTGTTTTTTCAAATACTATTCACGGAAAACGAGTTTTCCTGGAAGATCAACCACTGACTCTTGTGATCCAGACTAATAAATAATAATGGGCTGAGGGAGGCACAGAAGACTTTGGTTGAGCTCGAAAGAAAGTTGCGTTACTAGAAAAGACAGGAAGGTGAGTGGCTAATACTGCTATGACACAGGACTCTACAGCGGAGACCAGGAAGTGATAAAAAAAAAAAAGAGAAGCGAGAAACGACGTACAAATTCGTATCTTGCAGCATGTTGCACAAAGCGGAAGAGGAAATGGATGAAGATCTGAAAATGCAGATGCATACTCCTGTTCCTACTGCTGCTGCTGATGATGATGATAATAATATCATAAAAAGGAGAAGAGGAATGACAAACGCATGCATTATTGTAGAGTTGCCTTACCAAGTAAACCGCCAAAGAAAATAGATCTGTCAAACAAAGAGCCATTGGGAAAGACAGAGAGAGCAAGCGATGTAAAGTCATACAGGAGGTGTTCCCGCGGGCCAGCCAATCCCTTCTCCACTCGCTCAATCAAGAGAAGTGCGTAGCTGAAAACACGTACAGTTGTCATAACCCGGAGAGGTCAGCGGCCCGTTGACCTCTGAGCCGCCTCTACAGCATCCAATCACTCCATCAGTTTCCACCCTTTTCCCGCCTGTCTGAACCTTCAAAATCGACGCCTTGCCAATCTTCACTGCAACCCCCTTTATGCCACTGGTCCCCCTCCCCGCACCTACCGCCGTGCCAGACTTCATCCACCTTCCTAAAGCTCAACCAGTTTATTCCCTTCAAAGCCGCTTTCTCCTCCTCATCTTCCCCTACCAGCTTCCACCCATTTTCCATTCTGCATTCTCCCCGCCATCTTTAAAGAGAGGTAAAAAAAAGGAAAACTATATCTATATCCAACCATTCATTTTCTATTAGTCTATCTATTTATCTATCTTTATTTAACTATCCATCTTTCTTTTTTCTATGCATCTACCTTATGATTTGTCTATCTACGTATATGCCCGTAAATTTATCCATGTATCAATATCTCATAACACATCATGTCACTCTATAGTTATCTCGTGAGTTACCTATGTTACTCCGTTTTATCCGTCTTATATGATTCCTTCTAAGAATGAAAAAAATATATATAATCACCCATAAACAACACAATTCCGTAAACGAACAAAAGGCAGGTAAAAGGGAAATAAAAGTAAGCAGAAACCACCTCACTGAAAACATCAAAGTAAAAATTAGGAAATAAAAACATGATGGGAGAAGTCTCAAACAAAAGGGAGAAAGAGAAACAACTGTGGTGAGACTAGTAGCCCCGTCACAACCTCGTAGCAACAGTGACAACGAAAACGGAGGCGCGGCATTGGCGGGGAGGGGGTTGGGAGAGAGAGAGAGAGAGAGAGAGAGAGAGAGAGAGAGAGAGTGTGTGTGTGTGTGTGTGTGTGTGTGTGTGTGTGTGTGAGGCAGCTAGGGCGAGCAACGGAGGGAAAATTAAACACAAGGAGAAGTGAAAACTGACTGCAAAGAGAAAAATGAATTTACTCCTGCCGTCCTGACTTAATGGTTTCAGGGATTGTTGAAGAAGTTAGGAAGAGTGATTACTACAGAGGAGAGGGAGAGGGAGAGGGAAAGGGAAAGGGAGAGGGAGAGGGAGGAGAGGGAGAGGGAGAGGAGAGACAGAGGAAGAAGAAATGTGATATCAGTTATTGGTGAAATTGAAGACGTACTGATCGCAAAATATCCACAATCAACATTGCAAAGAGAGAGAGAGAGAGAGAGAGAGAGAGAGAGAGAGAGAGAGAGAGAGAGAGAGAGAGAGAGAGGTGGAGGAAGAGAGAGGGAAATCGCCACAAGTTCTGATTAAAAAGAACACAGCACGAGGTAAGAGTCTTAGCAAAGTATTGGCAAAAGGGAGGGTCCGGGCCGCGCTATTTTTCGCTATTGGGGAGAAACAGAGCTGCCTTCGGGATCGCCGGGCTATTTAGGAGAAGGAAGCGGGGGAAGAGAAGCAGAATGACGAAGAAAAAGATGACAATGAAAAGCTATTTGGTGATAAAACTATTAATCAAACGGACAAGGCTATGTGGAAAATATCAAAGTTTTATCAATGATACAATTTTCTTGCCTGCGTTGCTGTCTTTCCCGTCTCTTTTGCAGAGAAGATTAAAGTAAGACGTGCTGTTAACCAAAGGCTCCAGTGAAAAAAAAAAATGCTACAAAGGCATAGAGTTCGTGGCAGGATGTGGGAATAGAAACACATGTGAAATGAAAATGGTGTTACAGTCTACTCAAAAGTTGAATAATAAACCTTACTCCATCTTTGTGTTTTGTGCTTTCCTTCAATCATAAATCATATGAGCTACTAAGAATCTTCGAACTCTCAGATTTCGTCAGAATGAGAGAAATTGCAAAGCGCAATGGAAGAGAATGCAGTCTGAGTTCTACCCATGGCTGTGCTTGAGGACGTCCACCCCAGCACAGTGAACTCAGCCGAAAATTCTAAGCGAGGCATCTCGTCTCACAGTCTGGTATGTGGCAGGCGCGGGGGTTGACGTGTCCCATATGCTGACATGATGAAATAGATTTTTACCTTTAAGCTTTGCATGAGGCTCAATGGTGTGCGGCAGCTGATGGTTCATTCCCGGCTGGGTGGCTGGTGAGCGGCACGTCTTGCTTTGGTGCGTCCCTGGTGATCTCCGGGACTCAGTCAGACAGTTCAAGCCGCACGCTGTTCATGACGAAAATACTCCGTCCATAAATTCTGCCGCATCGTCACTGGCAACACTGGCGCGGCAGTTTCCGCACGAATGAGTTTCCCTGAATAAAGCAGAAGAATAATCCACGACGATCGCCTGCACTCACTGCACTCATCCTTATCGTCCGGAACTTCCAACACTTCCAAATATGTATGAAGCTCTACATTTTATTTCATTGTTCGCTTATTGGATTATAACAGCTCCAACTGAATAAATAGAATATGTTTCAAGATGCAGCACACGTTCAAACGTTCAAGGAAGAGCGGAAAGAACCACAAGTGCTACGTCCATTCCGGCATTATGAAACGTGGCTCGTGGATCAGGATGCTTGAACATTCTTAGATCACTACTAACTAATCATCATTTTTATTCAATTTTCTACCAAACGTGGCAATAAAGAGGTGTAATAACAGCTGACAAACAAATTCGTAACACTTCAACAAAATAATACGAAACTCATGAGGCGAGGTTCAGCAGTGGAGCGCCAGCGCAGCTGGAGGCTGGACGGACAGACAAAAGATAAAGAGATAAAAAATAAAATAAAAACGGCACACTCCGCCACGGCAAAAATTTGCTATTACCTGCGAAGTGATGGTGGCCCAGATAGCAGCGGCTGCGAGATATCCAAGGCCCTGCCTCCCTCAACTAGGGGAGGGGCTGCAGCATAACTCCGAGAGGCGAAGCGCGCTGTCGGCTGGACGGAGCAAGATACGTTTTTATGGTCTTGTTTCTCTGATATTGAGACGTGGAGAGGCGCGGCACGTACCTTCCCCCAGACACGTCTTGCCTTCAACGTGCCAGCGAAGACTCACTTCAGTTACCAAACAACTTCATTCTCCATTTCACCGAACAAGATGAAGATACTGAGACATATGATAGACAGAGTGATAGTCATACCCAACTGAGCAGAGAGCCTTTCATGCGATGACCAAGCCACAAGCAGTTTTGAAGGATGTTGTCTGCTTCTCAGAGTTCTCACCAATACTGTGCTGTGACGACATCCACACTCAACCGTCCTTTCCTACATGCCGCCACAAGACCAAGACCCTTGCTTGGATGGCTCAACCAGAAAGCGAGGAATGGTGAAGGCGAATCTGGAACCCCAGGATTGGGATCCAAGGCGGGAGGATCTTCAGGATACTAGAATATGCACATATTTGGCCTTGTCAAATGCTAATTATCCTCAGGAATTGGAACCCACCGACTGTATATATATCAATACATCATCCAAGAAACAAGTGAGTGTTACCATGTAATCAATATACGTTCAGAAATTTAAATCACTGGAAATAAAGAACATTCATCTGTCCCTTCCCTGCACGAATTGCTGGTCAAACTCATGCCACTCGCTTCTTGTTTTGATCTGCTGACACTCTGCCAGGAAAAATAACTGTATTTACGCAAGGGAAAGGTGGGAAAAACAACATTTATGTATGAGCATTTCCTTCTCATCTCTCCTGTGCCCCTCTAGCCTGCCATCGCTCCTGCCTTCCGTTCTTCCCTCTCTCCATCCATCCAGGTCCAACTCTCTCTACAGTCTTCAAGTCTTTTGTCGAATATTTTACTCAGATGTCTTCTTCCCTTTTACAAACTCTTGCTCCCTACTATTCTCACGCAAAAGATGTACGTACGTATGCATATATTTATGTATGTAAGTACTCGTATGTACCTATATGTATGTAGTATAAGCATCTCGAATGGGGAAAGGAAAAACATTATATGAAAAGTAAATAAGAAGAGTATATGGTAAAAAGTTGCCACTATACAATGCCACTTGTCACCAACAGCTTCAACATACAACAAAAATGAAAAAAAAAATTGAAATCAAACAAAACTATTTAAATTACATACAAACAAAAGCCAGTGACCGGATGAGGATATCGGGACACCATGGCAAACCATTGCTGGACAGTGCATTAACCTGACAGAGATAAACTAATTGAAATCATTGACGATGATTGCAAAATAATAAGTTGTATGTTAAGGGAACATAACGACCATCGTCACAACTTTCAGCTCTTCACTGATAACCATCTTCTATATACCAGTGTTTTAAATCCACTGTGACAGAGATTAAAGGAAGTAGTATAATTGTCTATAATATACGAGAGAATATCTTAACCCTTTAATGCATGTCAGCACTGAAAAAAACACTATTGAGATATTCTAAGTCATTGAAGAAAATACATTTCTCTCTCTCTCTCTCTCTCTCTCTCTCTCTCTCTCTCTCTCTCTCTCTCTCTCTCTCTCTCTCTCTCTCTCTCTCTCTCTCTCTCTCTCTCTCTCTCTCTCTCTCTCTCTCTCTCTCTCTCTCTCTCTCTCTCTCTCTCTCTCTCTCTCTCTCTCTCTCTCTCTCTCTCTCTCAACATTCTTATATTGAGTCACTGTTTAATGAGTCTCTCTCTCTCTCTCTCTCTCTCTCTCTCTCTCTCTCTCTCTCTCTCTCTCTCTCTCTCTCTCTCTCTGTGTGTGTGTGTGTGTGTGTGTGTGTGTGTGTGTGTGTGTGTGTGTGTGTGTGTGTGTGTGTGTGTGTGTGTGTGTGTGTGTGTGTGTGTGTGTGTGTGTGTGTGTGTGTGTGTGTGTGTGTTTGTATGTATGTTTCGGGTAAGCGGATGGATGGGGTAGTGAGTGTGCGCGCCAACGTGTATAAGATGCATGGGGCGTGGTGCAATTTCTTCACAGATGAATGAGCACAAATTGGCAGGGAGTTGTAGTAGTGGTGGTGGTTGTGGTGGTGGTGGTAGTGGTGGTGGTAGCGGCGTGAACTGAGTTTGGCAGAAAGTAGGACGTACACAATGGCACTCCCATCATACACACACACACACACACACACACACACACACACACACACACACACACACACACACACACACACACACACACACACACACACACACACACGTAAACAAATAAACAAACACTCACTGTATACCAACAAAACATTATTTTTTTCCTCTCTCACCTCGAAACATTTCACGTTTGTTTGATCGCTTAACAAAAAATATCACGGGTCATTGACAGTAATTATATAGATATGTTTTTTGCTTTGTTCTAACACACACACACACACACACACACACACACACATTATCCCTCACTTAGTACAGGACGCAATATAGAAAATCCTCTGGTACCTTTTCTTCCTCTGCCTCCTATTCTTACTCTCCTCTCGTTCCTCAAAAGACACCCATGGAAATTTGGAGATCCCCGTTTAATGCTGTACTAAACCCCGTGTTTTATGAGGACACGAGAGCGGGTCCGGGAGGTGAAAAAGTCTAGAGGTTGGGAGGAAAAATGTGCCCTTCCTTCTACTTCCTTCCTAATGTGGTAATGTGTTTGTGTCCCGCTTACGATCAGGGAGAGATTACTTAAAAGGGGCGTGTCTCTTGGGAAGGGAAGGGCGAAGGGGGACAACTAATATGTGTGTTGGGGAGGAGGCGTCAATGTATCGTGATGGTGTGACTGTCGTATTGCTGGCCCTGATGGTTTGACGGTTTGGTGGTGGTGGTGGTAAGTTTGCTGTGCGTCCCCACTTCCTCCGCTATTGTAATGTGTGTGTGTGTGTGTGTGTGTTGAGAGAGAGAGAGAGAGAGAGAGAGAGAGAGAGAGAGAGAGAGAGAGAGAGAGAGAGAGAGAGAGAGAGAGAGAGAGAGAGAGAGAGATTATAAAGTGCAAAGTGCTGAAAGCATCTCGACTGAATTTTGCTAATGAGAACTCTTCCTCCTCCTCCTCCCCCTCCTCCTCCTCCTCCACCAACTTCTCCTCCTGCTCTTTTTCCTCCTCCTCCTTCCCATACCCCTCTTACTCCAGTCCTCTTTTTCTCCTTCCGCTTCTTCCTGCTCTAAACGGAAATAATGTTCGGAAGGAGCTCAACAGAAAATACGAAGCTAAAAACGAAAAAAGAAAAGAGAATTGAAAAACATGAGGAAAATGGTGAAAAGTTTTGATAGTGAGAAACATACACAACAGTTGAAGACTCGAGCGGCAGAGTTGAACTGATGCAATGAAGATACTGCGTAGTAATTACGCTGTAGCACCAATCCCCAATTCCTTCATAGCGTTTATACTACTGACGCCGCTGAGAAGGAAGATAAAAAGGAAAAAAAAATGAAAGTTAATAACATTACGAAAACAGCTTGAAAAGAATTCTTGAAGCCTTGAAATCATTAGTAAAATCTCTCTCTCTCTCTCTCTCTCTCTCTCTCTCTCTCTCTCTCTCTCTCTCTCTCTCTCTCTCTCTCTGGAGTCTGCCCAAACTTCACGACTTCTACTCTTCTCTTACTTCCCTGGAGGACATTCAGCAACCCACTTCTCCAGTTTTCTTTCATGCCAAGGCAAGTATAACATTGTGTCTCCCGTGTTTCACTCTGGCTTCCCAGCTCTTCTCGTTCGCACACACCCCACTCAACAAACACACCCATCTGTTTCTGCTGTCCCCGAGCTTGTTCTTCGTGTTCCGCCAACTCCCAGCCCCTCTCGCTCTCCTTACCTCAATCTTCTCGTTTTCTGCACCCTTCCCCTAGCAGCTGACACACTGTATACCTCACGTCCTGCCATCCCCGCTCCTCAAGTCCTCCCCGCTGATCTCTTTCCGTCCTCCTAGCTTCACTCATCCCGTCTTTCCCCAGCCTTGTTCCTGCAGCGTCCTCGTTTCACTAAAGGGCTTGCCACCACCTCCAGCCGTCGCCTATCAAGTGAGAGTGCCTCGCTCGCTCAGCATGGCGCACTTCTTCATCATAATCTATTAGGTGACGTTTATGTTTCTATTTACAAAAAGAAAACGCGTGAATTAGTAAATGTAAATTTGCAGGAGAAACTGCGAAAATTGATGTGCCAAGTTAGTGAATATGAACGTAGTCATTTCATAAACTTTTAAGTTTTAACAATAATTTTGGCAATATGGGTTAGTGAAATAGGACGCTTTATTGCAGTTTAGGATAGTCCGCTTATTAAGCATTTATAAGATGTAATTCATTAGGGCCATAAATTATTATAAACATTGATTTGACTTGGATGTACTATTAGATTCTACCTTTAACTTAATGAAGGCGAGATACTTACGCGAACATGTGTGTGTGTGTGTGTGTCTTTCACTGTTTGATCTGCTGCAGTCTCTGACGAGACAGCCAGACGTTACCCTACGGAGCGAGCTCAGAGCTCATTATTTCCGATCTTCGGATAGGCCTGAGACGAGGCACACACCACACACCGGGACAACAAGGTCACAACTCCTCGATTTACATCCCGTACCTACTCACTGCTAGGTGAACAGGGGCTACACGTGAAAGGAGACACACCCAAATATCTCCAACCCGGCCGGGGAATCGAACCTCGGTCCTCTGGCTTGTGAAACCAGCGCTCTAACCACTGAGCTACCAGGTGTGTGTGTGTGTGTGTGTGTGTGTGTGTGTGTGTGCGCGCGCGTCTCTGGGGACACTCCCACCTGACAACAGTCGTCCGTCTTGAGGCATGTTTTCGATGTGTTCTGCTTGTTTTCAAAGAGATGAGGTTTGTAGTTTGACGCCAAGCCGCGGAAGAATTGTGAACGCTACCATCCGCTATGTGTGTGTGTGTGTGTGTGTGTGTGTGTGTGTGTGTGTGTAAGGATTACCTTTTTGAAGGTCATGTTTCCCACAGTTCCCGATTATAAAAAGCAGCAAGAATGCAAGTGCCGTCTAATATAATGTGACAGTGATGTCAGCCGTACAAGACACGAGCAACGCCTGCCTCACTGCCACGGAAAAGAATAGCCCGCCCCGTGCAGCTTTTCTTCTCTCTGGTAGGCACGTGGCACGTAAAGATCTATCTACACCAACATGTAATTAAGTAAAAAAAAAAAGTATCCTTAGTTAACAAAGACTTCTCTAGGACTATTAAAATCTTTCAAAAGTAAATTGTTTATTATTTTTTCCTGAAATATCGTGAAAACTCAATTTCACCAAGTATTTTCTTTTCAATTTTTTCACTCTTAATTATCTTCTCGCATGAACAATACTCTTGTGATCTCTTTGACAGTCCATACCGCACGAGTCACAAGGAGTTGGTGCGGTACACACTGGCTTGGCTTGGCCTTGCCTGGCTTGGTATGGCATGGCTAGGCTCGGCTGGCGCATCTAGGTTCAGTATGGCTTTGATGGCTTGACTTGTCTGCCTGTATAACCCCGCCTGCTTAAGTTAGATGGCATCTGTGCCTGCATTCATCCCACATCATCAGGTCTGCTGGATATCTGGTTTCCTCGCTTTGAACCGCCACATCTCACTTATTAAGTTTAACATTATTTCATTTTATAACATACTCTTTTATAAGTTTTTTTTCTTTATACCAAAGCAGGGAAGAACAGTACAGAGCGGCGCTCCGCAACTCCTACCCATTGTTCTTTCTTGAAATTTATCTGAATAACTAATACAATAGTATTTTTTTTGTCCCTAAATTCATAATAACTTCTTCTTGAACATCATATAATATGTATACATATATATATATATATATATATATATATATATATATATATATATATATATATATATATATATATATATATATATATATATATATATATATATATATATATTGTAACAATGAGAACAGGTGGGTTGGTGGGTGGTGGAAAGAAACTCAGGAGTAGCAGGAGTACTTTATTTCTCCAACGTTTCGCCCATAGGGCTTCTTCAGAGAAGAAGCCCTATGGGCGAAACGTTGGAGAAATAAATACTCCTGCTACTCCTGAGTTTCTTACCACCACCAAACCCATATATATATATATATATATATATATATATATATATATATATATATATATATATATATATATATATATATATATATATATATATATATATATATATATATATATATATCATAATTATATTACAATACCGACATGGTAGTGCGCCCTCCTTAGGTATAGCAGACAGCTATGAATAAGTCGCCCACGGCTCCTCAGCATTCCTGCCTTCGGAGCCTCAGCCTCTGTGCACGGGAACAGCGGCTCTGATGAATACTAAAAAAAATCTCCTGTCTGATCTGTTTTTTGTTCGTATGTTATCTTACGTTTGGACATCAATTTTTTCCAATTACATTAGGTTATGATTTAGAAACATGATAGACGGAAATAATCCCCACCCAAAAAAAAAAGTAATGCTTGGATGACGTTTTGTTGCCAAAGGAAGACCCACGAAGCATTCAGCAACACCACTTGAACGGTACGTACGCAATAGACAGACGTTTCGTTTAAGTTAAAGAAGATACAGCACAACACGCAAGCCCTGAAAGTTAATCTCTCTCTCCTCAGATTGGAAATGACAGAGTGTTAACTTTCTCTCCTTATATAAGAGATGCTTTCCTTCTTGTACTATCTATGTTATCTGAGACATATATGCTCAAACTACTTTCAGAGATAGAGTGGATTCTAAAGCTTTACATCTTATGAACTCTCCTCTGACCAACTGCCTTCAGTCTTTTTAAACCGCACAATATTGAATCTTTTGCTATTTTTAACCGCTATTTTCATAGCAACTGCTCTTCTTATCTTGAAAACTGCATGCCTCCCCTCCTCACTGCACAAGACTTTCTTCTTTCTCTTGTAATGGTGGGTCACCCAGTGGTGTTAGTGTTCTTAGATCAAGACTGGCAACGCAATATTAGGCCAGAGATGTCCCGAGTGTAGAGTAACATTGTATGAGTACAGTAGTGTATTTTGACAGCCAAGATACAAAACACAAAAGGCCGAAACGAACGAGAGGGAGTTTGGTGGATTGGTTCGTTACGACACACAGCCAGACGCAAAGGAGACGCCAAGCTACTGTCTGGCGGGGGCTGGAAATACACTTCCACAGTGCAACTGCATACAAACATGATATATATAAATTATACAAACATACATATAAATATGTGAATGAATATACATAAATATAATGCAAAATAATAACAGTAATAATAGTAAACAAGTAAGGGGCCACCCTCACACTCTCATCATATTTTGTCCACCTCTCAACTCTGTATTTATTATATACCTGAACTAATTTAAGAGGGAGGTTTCAAGACATTTATCCCGTTATTCGGCTAACCCTCTCGGCCATGTTCTGAACAGGCATCTTAGTGGGACATTTTGTTCAATGTTTTTTTCTTCTTTTATTATTGCCTTGGCCATTTTTCCTCTTACTTAAAAAAAAAGAGAAAAATGATGGGCAACAGAGATGATTAACTGATTTATTATGAGTGCCATTATTTTAAAAGAAAACACGCCTAAAAATTACAAAAATATTCCACTTCAGTACTTATGATTTCATGATAAGACGCTTAGGAATAATAAATTCATATACCTAACATTACATTGAGACAAGCAAGATAACAAACGGTGCTCCGCTATCAAGGAGGGTGGATGAACTCGTTAAATATTTATCCACATCAGCAAGGGAATCTGAGAGCAAAAGAATACCAACCTAAAGTCAATCGTGTTTATCAGAGAGAGACAGTAATTGTGAAATGAATTCTACTACCGTGCAATTGTGTTGTCAGTATACAACAACAATACCTGCACAACTGGCAAACACTTATGTGGAAACTAATTTGCTGAAAACTCATTTTCCTACAGTGACGTAACTCTTACATGTTCGACTTGAACATATGTTGACAGCTGCACAGATAAAAAAAAATGAGATCTGTTTGTTTGTCTGGCTGTTAGTTTGTGTTTGTCGGTCTGTCTTTGTGTCTGTTAGTTCCCCCCTCTCTCTCTCTCTCTCGACCAGCCGAGCTGATACACAATACTCTGCCACACAACACATTTGCTGCCAAGTCTGCTATGAAGGTGCCACCAGGAATAGTGACCCGGGATGATGTTTAATTTCCAATGCACAATGTTGACGTGGCGTTACGCTGCATCAATGCGATTTCCTCATGAACCTCTCTGTGCGCTGCAATCAATTTAAGAAAAACTGGCGTGGAAACAAAGGAGAGGCGACAACAACTACTTCCTCGTCTTCTTTCGCGAGTGCGTTTCAGAATTTCACCAATTCACTGATGATTTACTGTCGTGAAGTTTGGGCGTTTGTTCGTCAAATAATGCTCCGCTATTTCTCATCCCGGGAACAGCACGGCACGGATTTCACCGCTACTGCCGCCACCGCCGCCGCCATATCGAAAGTCCGTGAAGTGATGTGAAATTACCGCGACATTTTCAATTAAGAAGACAGTAATGAATTTAACTGAAGATTCCAGACTTATGAGACATCAAGAGGATTCAAGTTCGATCTATTCCTCATATTCTCTTTCCCTTTCTCCTCTTCCTTCTTTACCTTCATTTTCTCTTTCCCACTCATAAATTTCATCCTTCTTCTTCTTCTTCCTCTTTCTCTTAGTCAGTCTCCTCATTTTCCTGCTCTTCAAGCTCCTCCTCCTCCTCCTCCTTTTCTTCCTTCTATTCCTCTTCCTTCTCCTCCTCGTCTTCCATCCTCTACCTCCTGCATTTCCTCCTCTTTTTACTTTCTCTCTCTCTTTCGCTTTCTTCTGCTCCTTTTTCATTTCATTTCTCCTTTTCTCCTCACACTACGAAAAAAAAAAATCTACAACGCAATTGGACAAAGGTTGAAGTTATACACGACTGGAAAATCTTGGCGTTTTTCTTTGAGGCAACACGAGAAGAAAAGGCGCTTCCTTGGGGGACGCGGCACCACAACCACAACCACAACCACCACCACCACCACCACCATCATCACCACCACCGTAGTCATCCTTTCACAGCTTACCATCTGGCCGACCCTCACCCTCCATTGCCGTGAACTATGGAAGGGAGATGTTTTTTTTTTTCTTCTTCTTTTTTTCTTCCCAACACTTAGACTGCTTACCGCGGGAAATCAAGCTTCCTCGTCTGTGTAAAGGCGAGACGTGGAATTCTCGGCGCGCGCTTCACCCTCCCTCGTCACCGTCGCTCAAGTCTGGGCCTTTTACACACTCTTACTGCACAAACTTTCCTGCAAACTTTCTTTTCCCCGCATGAAGTGATGTCAGTCACGTCAGAAGGGGGAAGTCAGAGGGATGTCAGGGGTCAGAACGCATGCGCGGACAACCTTACGATCATAAAACCGTCGCGACTCTGCCTGTTGATTCAGTATCTCCTGATGTTCCGCGTGGGTTTGTAGCGCGCCGCCGCCCCTCAGTTTCCCTAGCCACGCACTCCCCTTGCTCTACTCGTCTCCTCGCGAGTGTGGCCGTATGATCACGCCTTTCCCCTCTTCCCCCTTCAGCTCGCCAGAACCCTAAAATATGCGTGGATGCTAAAGATAATTAGTCTAGTTTTATTTAGTCTAGACGAAAACTTTAGTGGTTTAGTTAAGTTGCCCCTGCGGTGTGTGGCGGGCCAGTGGTTCGCGATGGTCAGGTGTGGTGGTCACGTGGTGATGTGGTTCGCCTCACTGACCCTCCTCCTCCTCCACCAGGTGACGTGTGAGACAGGTGAGTGCTACTGCTGGTGCTGGAGGTGTGATAGTGATTGTGCTGGTGATTGTGGATTCTGCTGTGACAAAAAAGACGACTTGAGAACGTTGTCGGGAAAGCATGATGACAACTGTGGTGGTGTAACAATGGTGGCTCTGTTTAGTGCCGGTGATGCGTAGTAATAGAGAAAGAAATTCGAATTCCTGTTTCTGATGGGAGAACTGACAGAATACCCGATGGAGACGTAATGCAACCTGAATCTGTTTGCCTTTATTCATGTCGCACTCCTGTCAGCAGAGAGGGTGAGAAAAAAAAGAGGGTAAAATAATGCAAAGCACATTCATGAATTCTCGACTTAAAATGGAGGATGAGATGGTGTAATTCACTATGCTGGAATACTTACCGTGTTACTCCTCAGCTCTCGTTTAGTGCTTCGGGACAGCTTCTGAAACAGTGAGTTGGAATAACATTAGTGATGAGAGGAGGCGCTCCGCTCAGCTGATGAAAATATGCTCTTCTTTTTCTTAAATCTCCCACGTTCAACATCCTCTCCTTTATATCACACTCCCACAGCCATCCTACGCTTTCTGCCACTCCCACTCGCACCATTCTCACTATCACTCCCTCCACGCCGACATCCTCCTCCTCTTCCTCCTCCTCCTCTTCCTCCTCCTCCTCCTCCTCCTCCTCCTCCTCCTCTTCCCCAGTTACATACAGATCACCCTTTCCATCAATATGAAGTTCATCAGCCATACTGACGAAATATCACCGAAATGTCATCACGAGTACTAAGAAAAAAAGAGAAAAAAAAAACAATCTCTCTCTCTCTCTCTCTCTCTCTCTCTCTCTCTCTCTCTCTCTCTCTCTCTCTCTCTCTCTCTCTCTCTCTCTCTCTCTCTCTCTCTCACACACACACACACACACACACACACACACACACACACACACACACACACAGCAATGCAAAGGCAAAGCAAACAACGCCGTATAACAAACACAAGTAAGGGAACACCATAACACCGTTCAGATTTTTTTTCACAACAATCACAGAGGGCCAACACACCATCAAACCATACCACACACACAACCAACACCAAAACAACCACCTCGCCCACGCTTACATCCGCGCTCACGCCAACCACGCTACGCCCATCCACTCCCCATGATTGTGCCAAGCTAAACATGAGGCCACAGCTTAACGAAAGACTACAAACACAGACACACACACACACACACACACACACACACACACACACACACACACACACACACACACACACACACACACGGCATCAGTCCCCAATCACAGCTCAATCTTCCCCCCTCACTTCGACTCTCTGCAGTAGGTTTATCGTCAGGCAACACAACAACAACATTCTCACTCCCGCAACACCACAGTTCACTCACACGCCCCATGAAACATAGCAACGCCAACTCGTCCCTCCTTCATATCTCTCCCCAACTCCTCTTCCATCCTTACCCTTCAATCCCACCCTCTCCTTATACTCGTACATTTCCCTTTTGTTTCTCTCTCCTTATTCACTGTTCCCTTCCCTCCATTCCTCCTCTCTCCCAAGTTCAATGCTGTCCGTCACTGCTGTCATTTTGTCACAGGGATGCTGACCCACCCACACTACCTGTCCGCTGGTACACACATTTTCATCTCACTCATTTGCTGCGAAGACACCTTTAGAATACACAGCTAGATGTAGTAAAGAAAAGTATAGATGAAAATGAAATTGAATTCAACAAAACACATGCATTGCAAATACTACAACAAAAGAAAAATCATATATGCAAGTCGAAATATGTTGAGGAAAAGTCGACAGCTATGCAAATAACATGCATTTTTACAAGGGCAACAGTTCACAACATGAAAGGACTCAGCACAAGTCGCCGCCTCCACCTCCACCTCCTCCACCACCACCACCACCACCACCATCACCACCACCATCTCCTCTTCCTCCTCCTCCTCCTCTTCCTTTGCCACCTTTCCCACTCCTGAGGCATATTTCCCATGAGTCTCAACCAATACCTTGCAAGCGTTTGCCTCTCCAGCCCTTCCCTCCAACACACTCAAGACAACAAGAACTATATTAATATTTTGGACACTCAAAAAAAAAAAAAATTAATAAAAATAAAAGACATGTGGCGTTAAAGTGTCCTCAGCTGCGGCCAGTTTCCTCACTCCCTAACTGCGCGACGCTCCATTTTCTTCAATGAGAATTACTGGCGACGCAAGAAGACTGGAGGTCGCGCCGTAATATCGTGTGCATGAAATTTCACCTCATAAATATCAATTGCATCCTGCAGAAATAAAGAGGAGGAGAAGGAGGACGATGAGGAGAAGAAGGTGAAAGTGGAGGAAGAGGAGGAGGAGGAGGAGGAGGAGGAGGAGGAGGAGGAGGAGGAGGAATATGAAGAATATATATATATATATATATATATATATATATATATATATATATATATATATATATATATATATATATATATATATATATATATATAAGGCAGATCATTATGTAGAATATATACCCCAAAACTCATGTAAATGAAATAAAAAGTAAAATTAAACGAAAAAAAAAGTCTTCGAAGAAAAATAACTTATTAGAGAGAGAGAGAGAGAGAGAGAGAGAGAGAGAGAGAGAGAGAGAGAGAGAGAGAGAGAGACTTGATCCCAGGTAATAATATACACATGAGAGATAATTAAGGCTCATAGAACTTATCTCCGAATGACAGGTCCTGATCAAAGGGCGAAGCAATTATGATTCAATAATATATTTTCGGGAGGGAGACTCGGCGCCTGGGAAAGGGAGAAAGGAGGGGAAGGAAGGGAGAGTGGCGATGCAGGGCGTGGAGTGAGGGAAGCGGCAAGAGGGGAGGGAAGAATTGCGACAGAAATGCTTCACAAATCAAGTCGAAAATAATAGAAAAGGCATCTATAAATGTGGATATTTATGTGTGTTGCACGCAGACCACAGCTCCGCCCTGCCACAGCTGTCTGCCTGCTGCCCTGCCTTGCCCGTTCCTCTGCTTTTCCCTTTGCACTCATTTCACACACACACACACACACACACACACACACACACACACACACACACACACACACACACACACACACACACATAAACACGTTTAGCTAGCTCTGTGGTACCGATCATATCTATACTTTAACACATTAAGATTCACTATATGATCACTTTATTTTTGCACTGATAAAAATGCAGTTCCTATCCACCTTCAACGAGGAATTGATTTATATGATGCATAAAAGGACTGTGCTATGTGAGCTAGCGTTATTCACCAAAGGCAAAAACTGACTTTTATTGAAGAGACCATCATGTCAATTCGAAGCCAAGACATGGTAAACTCCTTTATGGCGTATTCTTCTTCAAGCCTCAATAAAGCAGACTCCCCGATCCAAAATAATAGGAGTATTTCTGCCACGATACTCGCACAGTTAAGCCATGAAGACTTTCGCTAACACCATCAATGAAAAACACAACAAATCAGCTTTAAGAACAATAACAATCACAACCAAACACGCACACACACACACACACACACACACACACACACACACACACACACACACACACACACACACACACACACACCACATGTCACATTACACAAAACCCAAAAATGTATGTATAGAAAAGCAAATCATTTAATAAAACAAGACTAATTGGCTTGAGGGAAAAATAAATAAATATGGCTAATACCATCAACATAAGACAAAATATATATCACGTATAAGATGTGCATCGGAAGGAAAAAAAAAAATTGTGTACACAGGGTATCAATATTTCCCGGGATAGATACGGTGTTGCAGTCAGCTTAGGTTTGGTTTTTGAGACAGACTATTGAGGATTGTCGAGAATAACCCACTGGAACTTCGACTAAATACTTTTTTATTTTTTTTTCCCCCAGCCAATAATCCGCTTGCCTGAATATACCGATAAGGCTGCATTTTATTTCCGCCTCTGAGTGTTTGTTTTCATATATATGTGTGTGTGTGTGTGTGTGTGTGTGTGTGTGTGTGTGTGTGTGTGTGTGTGTGTGTGTGATTTTGTTTATGTTATAATCTGCAGTGAAAAGCAAAATGAAAGCCAATAACTGTTATGCGAGGAACGTATGGCGCAGATAAGCTTGGCGCGCCGGATTATAGTGCGCGATAAAACTGTGATGATGGTGATGATGGTGACAATAACAATAATAATAATAATGACAGTAGCAGTAGTAGTAATAGCTGTAGTAGTAGTAGTAGCAGCAGTAGCAGCAGTAGCAATAGCAGTAGTACCAGTAGTAGTAGTAGTAGTAGTAGTAGTAGTAGTAGTAGTAGTAGCAGCAGTAACACTAGTGGTGGTAGTAGCGGTAGTAGGAGTAGGAGCAGTAGAAAATCAAGTTGTAGTAGTAACAACAATATCACCACCACCACAACCACAACGAAAACCAAAACAACAAGCAGAACAACAACAGTAGCAAAAACAACAATAACAACAACAACAACAACACCACCAACA
>NC_059291.1:27893319-27925819 GCF_017591435.1 Portunus trituberculatus
TGTGCAGTAATATTTCACTTGTCAAATTAGGTTTCAGTGCACTAAGTTCCCGTGATAGTCTTTGTACTTGGGCGTCGTCTGGCTTTGTTTGGGCACTTTTTCTTTCCCTCGTCCCTCGTCACTTCTTGCTCCTCAGATCCAACTCGTTTCGTATCTCCTCATCATCTAGATAGATAGATAGATAGATATTTTATTGACCACAAACCTGATGGAATACATAAAATGCATAAATAGATTCATAAATGGTCCAATTATATACATAGCTTCGGTTAAAATAGTTGTGTGTAGCGCAATCATTCACATATAAGAATTATTAAAGTTGAACATTCAACTTCATATCAAGTAAAAACCGTAGAGACGCAAAAAAAAAAAAAAAGATAAATAAATAAAATAAAAATAAAACAAGAAAAAAATATATCCTGAAACATGTAACTTATAAAAGTACACCAAATGCATCTTAAAAGCAGAACTTTAATATAAAACTGTGATGACTGTAGGTTACCATTGCAACTGTAGGTTTTATCAGCGTAGAACTAGTTGTATTAGGTCAACGGTTTTTGGTCAATTTACATTAGGTTAGGTTCCGGTCATGAAGGTTTAATTCGTGTTTAAAATTCCAAATTTTCAATGTGGTTGTTTTTCTTCTAGCATGAGCATCTGCACAATTCACTGAGATGTATTCATCGATTGGACACGATACATAAATTATTGAAGAACGAGGAATGACCGTGAATATAATTATTCTTTAATCTTAATCGTATTAAAGAATCCCTTATTTCCTTTATAATTAGATTTGTTTCTAGCACGCTTGTCTACAAAACTTGGCTAGATGTGTTCAATGATTGCACAAGACTTAGACTGCGGAGAAAGGAACGGAGAACAATGTCCTATTCATACCAAAGACTCACATTTTCCTTGGAATTAGGTTACCCTAGCATTCACATCTGTATAATTGAGCTACATTACATAAAATCTATAACTGAAGGAGAGGACCATTGTTATGGTGAGCGAGTTGATGGATTTCTATTTGTATATCATTTTATTTTTCAACGCCGGGAAAAAAAAAACTTAATACATTTTTTTTCTTTCATTTTGAGCAGATTATTTATAATTTGTAATGCGCTTAAACAACTCTTTCTTTTCTGCTGCGGTACTCTGATGAGTTTACGAATTATCTAAGTTTGAAATATACATCTATTTTTATCAAATATATCTATTTACCTCCTTGTAACCATTATTATTCACTTTTCAACGAAGCACTAAAAGCGAGAATGTAGGCGTAGTGTCTGCGGCTTTTCCCTTTCCACCTTCCCACGCAGGACTAACCTTCCTACGTCAATGAGATCAGCGGCAGCCCAGCACAGCCGCCCTTCATCATCTCCTCTTGCTTTCCTTGCGCCTGGCAGGGCCGGTATTCGAGTCTGTTATTGGCGTGGGCAGATGCATGATAACACCCGCGTAAAGATCCTGCCCACACGCCATGCTGCCCATTCCGCCTTTCTTGATACAGCGCCATAAAGAAGATACGGCGTAATGAAGAGCAGGGTGGAGGTGAACGTCTCGCCAGGTGTTGATTGCTGAGCGGCTGGTGCACTGTGTGAGCCGTGAACCCATCACACTGACTCACGACCAATGCCATGCGTCAATGTGCCTATAAGTTTTCGGCATACTCTGAGGTAACAACGCTCTTCTTCAATAAACTCGTCAAAAAGAAGTTCTATCCGAGAGCATATTCGTACATGAGAACACGTTACAGTAGATCTGTACATGACAATACTATTCTTGAGCATAAGGAACACTATTCTTCAGCATATTCATAAGATAGTAATAGTATCCTGTATCATATTAGTAAAGGGGCAACACATTCTTTTTAGCATGCTAATAAAATAGCACAATTTTCTTTCGATATACTTATAAAGAACCAACACTCTTTCCTAGCATACAAGTAAGGATACAAAGTAATTTTGTCACTATATGCCTACGGGAGCACCTATCTTCCAGCATACTTCTACATGAGTAACATTATCCTGACCAGCACCATCTGTCACCATACGTAAGTGACCTTTCCTTTTACAAAACAGAGAACACAAAAGGGACCGCGAGTGTTGCATGTGATGGGCGGTTCTAGGAAAAAGAACCTTAGGGGAAAGGATGGACATGGGCATAAATAATGGTGGTGTGTGTCACGGCATCTTTCTCAGCATAACACCATTACCATCGTCACGTCAAAGTTAATTCTTCCCGTTAACTCTCCTCTCCATTAACTGACTTCCTCCAGTATCTCACAGCCCACAGCAACAAAACTTCTCCTACTTTCTTCCGAAGCTATTTTCATGGGTGTTGCTCTCTCTAAGTTGGTCCTAAACTTGCTTGCTACATGCCTTTCCCTCGCACAAGATCGCTTGCATTAAAGTTGCTACTCATTCTCACACCTATTTGATTTCCCTTCCCGCGCACGAATGAACCAATAGCTTCACAATTTTATAAATTTTGCTGAGGAACTCCACAACCTACCGACTCTCACTTTATTTTTACATTACGTCTACGCCTTAGCCTCTATTAGGAGTTGGGTATCAGGACAGTATATAAGAAAATAATGCTGGAATTTATTTTTTTCTCGGTCTCCACGCATGAAACAGGTTATGGAAAATGCATTTTTAAACCCATTTTCAACCCCAGACAAAATTCTACTTCATGTATAAATAAATGTTACACCAACCAAAGCTTCGACAAGAATGAAAATATAAAAAGTGCTTGCCAATTATAATAAATATCAAATTTCGACGGAAAATTCCTTTCTTAGGGACAACTTTGCGGGCAACTTACGCCATCAAGCGACTCTTAGTGAAAAGTGTTGGTGTTACGGAAGCGTGGCCCAAACAAAGTGGCCGCGCGGGTAACTTTTGCAACTCTTCGACATTAAGTGTCCGTTAATTTTCTAACCTGTCTGAAAAAAAAAGGAAAACATCGTGCCACTAAAATAACCTGTCCACCAAAGTGTGTCTGATGGATATTGAATTAGGCGGTGAGTGAGAGAGCCCGCCCCAGTGTGTGTGTGTGTGTGTGTGTGTGTGTGTGTGTGTGTGTGTGTGTGTGTGTGTGTGTGTGTGTGTGTGTGTGTGTGTGTGTGTGTGTGTGTGTGTGTGTGTGTGTGTGTGTGTGTGTGTGTGTGTGTGTGTGTGTGTGTGTGTGTGTGTGTGGTGTGTGTGTGTGTGTGTGTGTGTGTGTGTTTGTGTATGCCTAGACTACCGTTAGCATGGGGCGGCAATATTCGGGCCATTAATTTTGGAGTTAACTAAACGAGTGCATACACAATGTGGGGCGCGACATTTAATATTTATCAGCGCTAAGCTCGCCGACGAGAAATTCTTTCAGCACACATGTAATTTTATATTAGACAACACTGCTGCCGCCGCCAACACCGCTGCCTCCACCACCTCCAGCACCACCTCCACCACCACCACCACCACCACCGCAGCCCAGCAACCGCGAAATATTACCACAAAAAAAATGTATTTAAGAGCAGAGTTGAAAAGCGACAAAACAAATATTAGGTAAAAAAATATATATCACATGATCACAAAATCGACATTGGCATGGAAAATAATATCATCAACAACAACAACAACAACAACAACAACAACAACAACAATACCATCACCGCCACAAATCAACAATAAATACTGAAAATAACAATCCGAAAAGGACATCGCCATTATAACAACAAAAAACACCACCACCATCACCACCGCCACCAACAACAACACCAACACCACCACCAACAACAAAACAACAACAACCCGACAAAAGAGACGTGTCAGGAGCAACAACAAAGGGGGCAATGAAGTTATGTGTTCAGAAGTCAATGGCAAAGAGTGTGACGAACAGCCAAGCAGATGGATCCTTACTTCTCTATTTCCCTCACCAGTCTTTCCCCTCAGTATTTTTCTCCCCTCTATGAATGCCCCCTTCTTGACTCCCCCTCCCTTTCCTCCCCTCTCATGGGCGTCTCACCCTTCCATCCCAGCGACCCAGAGTATTCAATGCTTTCCTTTTTCCCAATTCTCTAGGCCTTACCTTCACTTCTCTCCCTCTCTCTCTATCCCATCTTTCCCCAGGGTTTTCTCTCCCCTTCCCTCTCGCGGGACGTTCCTTCCCTTGACACGCTAGGAAAACAGGCTCTTTGATTGTTTTCTAAGACAAAATTTCCTCTTTTGCAAAAGGAAATTCCACCCACATTACTTTTGTGGACCTAATTTTTTTTTTTACATGTAGTTCTTTTTCGCCAGTCGTGTTACCGCAGCTCGACAATTCCCGCCTTGGCCGCGATGGAACCATTCGTGATATTGGCGAGCTTCGGCAGCCTGTATATTGTTGGGAAACGCGGAATCACGATACTTAAATGTGCAATACTCGCGGGCCTGTCTCACTCGACCATACCAGGAGACAACTGAGCAGGGATAGGGAGGTGGGTGGAGGAAGAGTCAGAGACGCAATTTTTGGGAGGTGGCGGGATAAGGTCGCACTTTTGGGCTGCTGTATGAAGGGACTAAAGGGTTAAGAGGGGAAGCAGACGAAGGGTTGAACAGAGGAACGATGAGGGGGAAGAGAAAAATGCGTACTTAGAAAAGATCAGTGTTGACTATTTGTGGCGATGGCAAAGTGGGGAGAGGATGAGGGGCGTTATCTATGTTGGGAATCCTGAACGTGGGAGTGTGTGAGAAGCTGATGAGGTGAGGTGATGGAGGGGTGAAGGGACACACATAAGGAGGAGGTGAAAGGGATGATGAGAGAGTGCAAAGATGTGACAAACTGAAAGGATGAATGTTGGAATGAGTGTGTGCGTGGAAGAGGAAGAGGAGGGAATGAGGAAAAGTTGCTATGATGAAGTGAAGGGTGAAAAGGCGAAGGGGGAGGTGAAGGGGGAGATTTGTGGGACTACAGGAGAGAATGGTTTAGGAGAGATAGAAAGTTTCCACCCCGACCGACTACCAACTCAACGATGAAGTGGGAACATTGCTGAACATCAGGTGCATCCCAACATGACCAAACTGTAAAAGATTTAAATGAAAACTGCAAACATTTCCTCTTGTTTATTACTCAAAGGGAAACATAAAGTCGCTATTTGTACATATGCAGAAGAGGAAGAATATTGGTCCTCTTCTCTTGGGTTACAAATCACAAAATCCTCAGTTTACATCCCTGTGTTAGACAAGCAGCGGATAGAAAATAAAAGGAGACAAGCTGAAATTGTCTCCTTCCTTGCTGGGGACCTGACTGTGAAGGGAGCGAGGCAACCACTACACCACCGGGTCGCTATGAAAATAAAAACAAATGAATAAAAACATCTACACCCTTTGCAATCTTTCCAACGAGAGAGAGAGAGAGAGAGAGAGAGAGAGAGAGAGAGAGAGAGAGAGAGAGAGAAACCACCAAACCACATTCTAGCTGTTGTCATGGAGCGAAGGATGGTGTCGGTATCATCAAAAGCGCAAAGAAGTCCTCCACACGAAACCTTCCGCGTCATAACAACCAGACTGTTCTTATTTTTATATATTTTTTTTTCTTCGCATGCATAACAAGAGACAGAAATACTGTAAATCCCAGTACGGGGGAAAAGACCGAACCCTCCATATAAAGGGGACCGAGATACAAGAGCGGCGAATTCTCTAGGCTCGGAGAGAGAGCAGAGTATTACCATGAGAAAGGAAGAGGAAGGAAGCGGAATGTTAAGTAATGTGGTGATGTATGGGAGTGTGGGGAAGAGGAAGGCGGGAAAGGAAGAAGAGAAGGAGAAAGAAGGAAGGGAGAGACAGGGGATAAGAGTTGGAGTAGGAGAGAAGCTGGAGGAGGAAAAGGAGAGGCAGGAGAAGGAGGAGGAGCAGGAGGAAAAGGAGAGTGGCGATGTATCGTTCAGACACAAAGACGAGGTGTACACGGAATAACAAAGCGATAAACATTACTGTGATAAAAAAAAGCAAGAGAATATGAAACGTTGTCGCAAATATAAAAAAAAAAAAGTTAAGCATAATTAATACACATGAGGACGTGTGCCAATGGAGGTGTGTGTGTGTGTGTGTGTGTGTGTGTGTGTGTGTGTGTGTGTGTGTGTGTGTGTGTGTGTGTGTGTGTGTGTGTGTGTGCTGAATGCCAGTATAATTTTGATAATCTCAGACGCAGCAGTGCAGTATTCTAATAATACAACCCGCCCCTCTCCAGTCTTGGCCCTCTGTGCAAACTGTGTGTTTCATCAAGGCAAAGAAATAAATACGAAAAAGCGTTCGACAATAAAAACACAAACAAACCAATAACACAGATAGCAAGAACTTAATTACACTGCATAATATACATGTGCAGGAATCTCTCTCTCTCTCTCTCTCTCTCTCTCTCTCTCTCTCTCTCTCTCTCTCTCTCTCTCTCTCTCTCTCTCTCTCTCTCTCTCTCTCTCTCTCTCTCTCTCTCACACACACACACACACACACACACACACACACACACACACACACACACACACACACACACACACACACACACACACACACACACACACAAACATACCTATTCCTTAGCAAAGCACAACCACCTCCTATCACCTTTTGCTTTTGGTGTCTAAATTTTGTTACCATCCAGTGAACGAAGCTGATTGGCTGGCGTCTGGCTGAATGAGGGGAGTGAATGGCTGATGAATGAGGAGGATGAATGAGGCTGTGAGTTCTGGAGGATGAATAAACATGAGACGAAGCTCTAACCAAGGCTCTTCAGAAATAGTAAAGCTGATTTGCAGAGGTTGCATTCCTGAACAGTGATAGAGGCGGCGTGACGGGGCTGGGAAGGGCGAGCAAGAGGCGGGAGGGGGCTAGGACACCGAGTAAGGGGCCGGGGAGGAGCTAGAAATATGATATAGAGTTGAATGCAAAACGAGTTAGGTTTCGAAAGCGGCTTAATGGCTGGATTCAGGTTAACAGTGAGTCGCAGTAGGTAGGTGTTGACGTGTCACGCTTTGTGCTATAGCCGCCTCCGCTTCCGTCACCGCCGCCTAGACATCATTGCTTTTGAGAGAGAGAAAAGAAAAACACGCAAAAGGAGACGATTGGAGGAATACGAGTACAAGAGAAGTGTGTTAAGGCTAGGAAAAATTGCAGCAGCTACATTTCGAGTTAAGGAATAAATAAATAGAAAGTGCAATCCTAACAATAAAGAACAGCAACAATAATAAAAAAGACCTCATTCCCTTGAAAGGTACGTAGAAAAGACAGCTGGATAAGATTAAGCAGCGGTGGTAGTTTGTTTTCTAAAGGTTAGGGAGAATACGTAATAGAACTGGGCCTAAGAAAAAAAATATGTGAAGCAATACCAACAGACAAGTAACTGGAGGAAAACAAACGGAAAGGAATAACCAGCAGAAACAATAAAAAAATAAATAACACCAATAACAGTGAATTGATGAGCACAGACAACATTCCCGGGATGAATAAAACATTACGACCAAAACAATATTACCTGATATCGAAAATTAACAACAATAATAACGGCAACAACAACAGTAACAAAAAATAACAACAACTTCGAAACAAAAATGACATATACATGAATAAAACCTGCGGCTTTTGCTCTCTCTCTCTCTCTCTCTCTCTCTCTCTCTCTCTCTCTCTCTCTCTCTCTCTCTCTCTCTCACACACACACACACACACACACACACACACACACACACACACACACACACACACACACACACACACACACAGTTCACTAATAACATTAATACATAGTTTCATTGATATCTTTGTTTTAGATCAACATTTCTACGATCTGCTTTTGTCATGTAATATCTCTCTCTCTCTCTCTCTCTCTCTCTCTCTCTCTCTCTCTCTCTCTCTCTCTCTCTCTCTCTCTCTCTCTCTCTCTCTCTCTCTCTGTGTCTTTGGAGGTAACTCAAAATTTGGAAGCAGATGGAGATAAAAGGTCTGGGGGTAAGGGGCAAGGGAGAGGGGAGAGGGAAGCCTTGTCTAAAATACTGGCGGCGGGGAGGGAGTAACGGGGCGAGGGAGGTGGCAGAGGGGAAGGGGGAGGCAGGGAGATACTAAGTCATGAAACGGAAATTAAATATAGTCTCCCATTTAACCCACCCGCCCAACCTCAGTGACATCCACACACACACACACACACACACACTACGAGAAGGATGGCAACCTGTTTAATGTATATTCGTGTTTGGCGTCACATGCTCTGCTCCTCAATAACAAATAACAAATCATCTCCCTTCTTATGCACCTCTAGTGATTTGGTGCCAATTCAACGTCTTCCACTCTGCTTTGTGTTCAATCCAGTGTGCCTTCCTGAGCGACTGACTCTCTGACTGACTGACTGACTGAGTGACTGACTGATTGTTTCTCTACTCCCGAGGGAACACTCACGAATAGATATCTTACCAAGTGTAACGCGTAGAATACACAGTCGTGTGGATTCAGTGTTGAATTAATAAAAATGAATATACTCGTTCCTGTCTTTAAATATGCAAAATTCAATACATATTTCGAATAGCTTGATAGTAAAAAAGACACACATGTGTAATGTCAGTTTAAAGTGGACTTATAATAAAAAACAAAAATACAAAATCAAATAGTAAAAGATTAAGATAAACAGAATTTCATCACTTAAAATCAATGGCAATGTCAAGATATTGTATTGGATAAATGATGTGTTTTTCTTGTTAAATATCAATACTATGAATACGACCTCATGAATAAGTACCAAGAGAGATGTTTCCTTAATGCAGTTCATGCTGTGGGATGTGGGCAGAATAGCTCGTCATGGACTTCACTTTTTCGATACAATAGTAGTTTGCCTTATCAGAATGTCAAAATAGCATCGACTCCTTTCACCTTACATTTAAATTGTCAATGATTAAGTCCATTATAATATGCGAGTGGTATACATCACCTCTAAAGCAACACATTAAATAGAAAAGTCATGAAGAATTGGCATTTAAATACATGCAGAGTTTCGGCAAAGATTGCTGAAGCAGTCCTGGTTGTGTCTAATTTTCGTGGAGTAAATGTCAAGACAGATCAGGAAAAAAATCCACATTTGCACAAACAAAATCATAAAAAAGAACAACAATAGTCTATCTGTCAAGCTACAGACGGCACTAACAACACACTACGAACACAAACACCAGGAATTGTGAGGATGGTTAAACATACCTGTGAAAAAATATCTATAAAAATTAACTCTTGCAAAAAAAAAAAGAGAAACTATTAATATCCATTAAATTTTTCTAACAATGTTTTGAATTCAGTTACACCAACAAACTACTCGTGAAAAAAAAGGATCTAATTTTTTAAAGACCAACAAAGTAAGTTAAGTCTAGCATCAATTTCTTATTAACAGAACACGTTTCATTAAAAATGTACACCTCCTTCATTACCTGACTGTAAACAAGCTCTCCAGGTTATTAATACTAGTGAATGAATATGAGTGATAAAAGCAGACAGGCTAATGGAAAGAGACGATGTTGGAACGCATTTCATGTTATGCATAAAGCGCTTCATGTGACAAAAGAAAGAAGATTATGAAATAAGTAGCAGTTGAACGGGGACGGATGGAGTCTCATCTACATCAAATACCGGAATTCAATGAATATAATGAAAAAAAAATGTATATATAAAGCAAATCCTGATCTCGCTTGATGTAGAAAAAAAATAAGGCAGCAGAAAATGTTCTTTGTCCTTATGCGAGGGAAAAAGAAAAACATCACAGAGGATTTGATTGAGGTTATAAAAGTCAATTTCCAAGAATGAAAATTAATTAGAAGGAGCATAAGTAGGGTAAATAACATAAAAGATAGAGATGTAACACACACACAAACACACACACACACACACACACACACACACACACACACACACACACACACACACACACACACACACACACACACACACACAAGTGCTTGAAAATCCCACGTCAGTTACCTCTCTATCTCTCTCTCTCTCTCTCTCTCTCTCTCTCTCTCTCTCTCTCTCTCTCTCTCTCTCTCTCTCTCTCTCTCTCTCTCTCTCTCTCTCTCTCTCTCTCTCTCTCTCTCTCTCTCTCTCTCTCTCTCTCTCTCTCTCTCTCTCTCTCTCTCTCTCTCTCTCTCTCTCTGACTGTATCAATATTTCATTAGCTACTCGGATAAATATCAAGTCGAGGAAGGTCAGCGTTGTAATGAGTGAAAGGGCTTGGGAATGACAAATGAGGCATTGAGATGCACCAGTTAGGATGCGAATCTCAGAACACCAATACTCGCTTAGCACCTTGTCCCATTAATATATAGAGGAATAGATACCTAACTTAAACTTTTTTCACATCTCTCACTCTCTCTCCTCTCTCTCTCTCTCTCTCTCTCTCTCTCTCTCTCTCTCTCTCTCTCTCTCTCTCTCTCTCCTTCTCTGTCGTTATTGATATAAAACGAAGGGGCAAAAAAATTAAACGAGGGATGCAAGGAAAGGAAAGGAAAGACAGAATAAAAAACAAACAAGAAGGGAAAGATTGGAGGAGGGAAGAGCTGCGAGGTGTCAGAAAGAATGGAGCGTTATTTATGGATTAGCGTGAAGACATGGCGTTTAGAAGATATGTGTTGTGAGAAGAAGAGGTAGTAGTAGTAGTAGTAGTAGTAGTAGTAGTAGTAGTAGTAGTAGTAGTAGTAGCTGTAGTAGTTTTAGTAGTAGTCGTAGTAGTAGTAGTAATAGTAGTAGTCGTAGTAGTCCTCCCTTTTCTCCCATCTCTCTCTCTCTCTCTCTCTCTCTCTCTCTCTCTCTCTCTCTCTCTCTCTCTCTCTCTCTCTCTCTCATGTTTCTTCTTTATCCCCTTGTCCTTCATTTTCTCCTTATTTTCCACTCATCCATTACTTATCCCTCTCTCACTCATCTTTCCCCTTCCCTCTAAATATTTATTAGCGACACACACGCCGTCATTCTTCATTTTCCATTAGATTCTCTCTCTCTCTCTCTCTCTCTCTCTCTCTCTCTCTCTCTCTCTCTCTCTCTCTCTCTCTCTCTCTCTCTTGTAATCCAAGTGACACTATCATTAATCATATATATTTTTTTTTTTTACATTTCTCTTCTACCTATCTAACATCAATCTGTCTTATATCTCGTTACCTTTTTTCCACGTTAATTGATATTTTACCTGAATAGTCCTCATGTGAATATTAACCTGGTGATGTTGTAAGTTGTAACCATCTGGGCCCTTACAGGTTTGATTCCCTTCACTCTAACTTGGTCTCTTCCCTCCACCAGTGTTGGCTTCTCGCGCCTTCTGCTGCCCTTCTCTTCCCTTGTCTCCCTCCGAGGTACAAAGCAAGGCTGGATTAGTTCGACTCCTGTTTCTCTCAGAGACTCGAATAAAAGTAAAACAATATACGCCAAAAGGAGGGGAAGGAGAGAGAAAGCAGGGCGTGTGTACATATATACATGTGTGCGTTGCCTTGCTTTCTCTTCTGTTTCTTTATTCCCTTCCAATCTTGGGAAAGTTATTGTGTCTTTTATGTTTAACTTATATCAGGGTATCAACGCTCTCTCTCTCTCTCTCTCTCTCTCTCTCTCTCTCTCTCTCTCTCTCTCTCTCTCTCTCTCTCTCTCTCTCTCTCTCTCTCTCTCTCTCTCTCTCTCTCTCTCTCTCTCTCTCTCTCTATATATATATATATATATATATATATATATATATATATATATATATATATATATATATATATATATATATATATATATATATATATAAGTATGTATGTATTATATGGAAACGTGGAAGATGATGGGGACCACGATTTTCAAAGGTTTGGAGGAAGGGGAAAAAAATATGAAAGAGAATGTAGGGAAATGATAGGAGGGAAGAGAGGGAGGAAACAGGATAGAATGGAGGGAGAAAAGAAGAGTCGATGAAGGGGAAACTAGGAGGACAGGACGAGACAGGGAAGGAACAGAGGGGTGAGAGGAAAAGAGAATAAAAGTGAATAAATAGGAGGGGGCCAAAGTCACAATCACGATGTCCATCCACTCGTCTAGTGTGTTTTATCACGTGCGAATTTTTCCTGCCGACTATACGCGCATGCCTGCCTACATGCCTGCCTGGCTGCCTTAATGCCTGCCTGCCGCTACCAAAAAACACTTACTCACACCCACACTCGTGCACGTTACAAACACGTAGCGAAGAACGGGAAAACAAATAAAAACATCATCCACGAAGGGTTGTGGTGGCAAGCCCTGGAAACGGTGATATAAAGTCATTGATAAGACGTTCAGCTTTAGAGAGAATATTGACAAGGGTTGTGAGGGTGACGGCGAGTAGTGCTGGCTGATGAGTGTGTGTGTGTGTGTGTGTGTGTGTGTGTGTGTGTGTGTGTGTGTGTGTGTGTGTGTGTGTGTGTGTGTGTGTGTGTGTGTGTGTGTATACAAAGGAGAGACAGAGGGAGAGAACATCATTTAATAAATGCGAAGTGAGTTTGATTAGCAGTGGACGGTGTGCTCTGGTTAGTTTGTGGAGAGCAGTGAGTGTCTAGCCATGAACCAAGTCTTGTTTATTAGAGGGTGTTGCGTGTGTTCAGTGGGCCTCCAGGTAATCTACAATAAGAGGTGTGGGCGGGGAATCTTTGGCAGTTAGAGATGAGGAGATATTGGTGAATAAACAGGGGAAAAGAAAGGGTAAAATTAAAGATAAGGCGATGATAAGAAGCATGAGAATAAAGATAAAGATGGGGATCAGGATGATGATCAGAAGAAGGAAGAAGAGAACGACGACGATAAGGATGGGAAAAATGAGGAAAACAACAAACAGAAAGAAACGAATGATGAAATGTCGTAGAAAATAAAACATAGTAAAATAGAAGATAAAAAACAAAACAGAGAAAGAAAAATCAAATAAATAAAAAAAATAAATATAAAAGTAGAAAAGAAATAAGAAAGGTGAAAATGCAGGTCAAGGTATAATACACAACAGAAGTGTGTGAATAAAAAAAAAAATAAATAAAATGCAACAAAAAAAAATCAATGGAGAAAGAGGACAGAAGTGAAGATAGAAGATGAGGAGGATGAAGAAAGAGGAGGAAGTGGAGGAAAAAAAACAGACAGAGAAAGACCTGGTAAAGAAAAAAAAAACACTGAAACAAAGGAACAGTAAGAAAAGCAAAGGCAAAGAAAAAAGGAAATAAAAACGAAGACAAAAAAGAAAACACACAAGAAGGTTCAAAAAGGGACAAAACTAAAGAAAGAAATAATGAAAGAGAAAAAGAATGTCAAAAGAATAAGAAGCAGCAGCCGCCCTTTCTTTCAGGTGATAATGGGACACTTTTATTTAAGGGCGGGAGATGGGTGGAGCTGCCACTTCTCCCTCTTTGCGCGACAGGAAAGTTGCCGATTAGAGGAGAGTGGCAGCAGCGAGGCAGGGGGCGCAAGAACCGCCGAGCCTTAACAGACCTGCAGCTAGGAAGTCTTTAGGGAAACTTGAACCCCATCGGTGGAGAAGTTTGAGGTTTGGGAGGAGAATCGTCCGAGTGAAGGAGAAGGAGCAGGGGGAGGAGGAAGGGGAGGAGGAAGAGGAGGGAGAGGAAAGTGTTAAAAGAATGGAAGAAGGACGAGGGAGGCACCTTGTGAAACTCCACGAGACAATAGAGGGCTCATTTGAACTGGACTGGTCTGTGGATTAAGGTGGTTCTGTTTCTTCTTCTGCAGTATACAGTATCTCTCTGGTTCTTTTTCATTAGGTTATTTCTTCCACTCTTCTCCTCTTTCGTACCCCTTTTTTTTCTTTTGTCTCTCTGTTCATATAATGTCGCTATTCTCCTCTCCTGTCTTTTTTATAAGTCTTCTGCATCCTCTCCACTCAACTGTCTCCTTGTGACAAATTATCTCCAATGCCCTCCTTCTATCTCGTTTTCAGCCTGCCTCGTCTTATGATTCCATACACCTCAGTATGTACCATTCTTCTTAGCAGGATGCGATGGAGATGAATGATTGTTCTTTGAATGGGAAAAGAGAAGAGTGAGACTATTGTGAGAGAACGAAAAAGATGAGAGTGGGTTCGTAAGTATGCGTGTGTGTTAATGCCCGTATGTACCCAGATGAGACACAGAAGAAGGAGATGGTACTAAGGAGAACTTTTCTAGCTCCACTGGGAAAAAAAAAATAGTCAAATGTCATCTTGAAATAGTGATGGTGATGGTCATGGTGGTGATAGTGGTGGTAACAGGAACTGTAGTAATGAAAAGCGAAGCGGAGTGTTGAGTCAATATATGAATCCTTGGCCAGTGCCCTTGTAATGTAAAAAAAAAAAAAAAAAAGGTGTATAACTGACTAGGTGAGTGACTGACACACCGACACTTACTCACTGATTCCGTGACTAAGAGAGAAAATGAGTGACCAGTGAGTGTGAGAGAATGAGTGAGCAGTGTTTCACAATCAGTTAGTGAGTGGACAGTGAGTGAAAGTGTGTGGGAAAACAAATGAGAGTGTGAGTGACCGAATGAGTGGGTGAATGAGTGGGAGCGAGTTTAAAACTACCATAAAAGTGATAAATTCTGCCGTCAGCCAAACAATACTTCACTTTAAATGTGTCGTGAAAAAATGTCAGATAATGTTTAATTAACTGCACACTTACCAATTATATATTCCCGCTGGTGCTGTTGGCTTACTGTTATGACTATTATTATTATTACTAGTAATATTGTCATCATTATTACTATTATTATCAATATTAATATTTTTATTAAAATCATCATCATTATTAATATCATTATTACTATAATAATAATAATAATAAAAATGATAATAATAATAATAATAATAATAATAATAATAATAATAATAATAATAATAATATAATTATAATAATAAAAACAATAACAATAATAATAATAATAATAATAATAACAATAATGTTAATAATAATAATAATAATAATAGTAACAATAATAATAATAATAATAATAATAATAATAATAATAATAATAATAATAATAATAATAATAATAATAATAATAATAATAATAATAATAATAATAATAATAATAATAAAAATAATAATAATTATTGTTATTATTATTATTATCATTATTTCTATTATTATTATTATCATCATTATTATTGTTACTATTATAATTATGATAATAATAATAATAATAATAATAATAATAATAATAATAATAATAATAATAATGATAATAATAATAATAATAATAAAGATAATAGTCATAATAATAATAATGATGATAATAATAATAATAAAAAAATAATAAATAAATAAATAATAATAATAATAATAATAATAATAATAATAATAATAATAATAATAATAATAATAATAATAATAATAATAATAATAATGATAATAATAACAAAAAATAATAATAATGACAATAATGATAATAACAGTACAATATCAGTTGTGTTGATGTTATAAAACTTGTCATACTCATTACTCTAGTTGGCTTTTCCTACACACACACACACACACACACACACACACACACACACACACACACACACACACACACACACCCACCCACCCACCCACTCACCCACCCACTCACTCACTCACTCACTCACTCACTCACTCACTCTCTCTCTCTCTCTCTCTCTCTCTCTCTCTCTCTCTCTCTCTCTCTCTCTCTATTAAGCCACATCCGCAAGTGTCCCGTGTCCCTTCCTTGCCTCTGTACCCATCCGCTTCTCTCCTTGTCCCCAGAGGCGGTGGTTCCCTCCTTTGGCTCCAATGACAAACAGGAGATCGTGGCCGCCGTGGGACGCGAGGCAGTGTTCCGGTGTACAGTCAAGAACATTAAGGACTACCAGGTGGGTGCGTCTGCCTATCTGTTTCTCTGTCTGTTTGTATGGAAGTCAGTCTACTATTTGCCTGTATGTTCATTTATCTGTCTACTTATCTTTTTGTCTGTCTGTCTATCTAATTATCCTTTTCTTTGTGTATTTGTCTGTTTGCCCGTATATCTATTTGTTTGTTCTACTGTCTGTCTGTCTGTCTCTCTCTCTCTCTCTCTCTCTCTCTCTCTCTCTCTCTCTCTCTCTCTCTCTCTCTCTCTCTCTCTCTCAACGTATATCTGTCTCTTTATCTTTTTCTTGGTCCCCTTATCTCTGCCTAGCTATCCATCTTTCTGTCTGCCTGTAATTCCATCTGCTCGTCTCACTGTCTATTTATAAATGTCCAGGTACAACATCGACATCTCTGTTCATATGTCTGTGTTTCCGTCTGTTTCACTGTCTGTAAACGAGTGTCTAGAGTGTATATATTTATCTAGCTTTGTTGATACCTGTCTCTCTTTCTGCACCAATGTTTTTGCGCCTGTCTTTCTGTTTCTCTGTGTAAATTTGTCCGTGTGTAACCGTTTGTCAGTATTTCTGCGATCGTCTGTCTTTTTTTGCCAATCTGTTTAATTATATTTCTGCACCCATGTCTCTCTTCTTGCGCCTATCTGTCTGCTTTCTGTGTTTATCTCCGTCATTATCGTTTTCTCTGTCATTTTCTCTCTCTCTCTCTCTCTCTCTCTCTCTCTCTCTCTCTCTCTCTCTCTCTCTCTCTCTCTCTCTCTCTCTGCACTCGTAACTCTGCATCTTCCTCTATAGTTCCGTGCCTCCATCGCACCTCCCTCGCCGCCCATTATCAGCCCTGCCACCCTCAGTCACAGCGCTCCCCCTTCATCAACGTCCCTCTTGTTAATAAATTACCTGTCTCATCTCAGTGTCATTCACCCTTCTGTAGAATAAATGAAAGGCATATGTAACACGCTGGCATGCAAAAAACGGGACTGAAGCAGGACAGAAAAAAATTATGTCTGAAAATAAACACAGTAAAGGTTATGGAAGGTTAGAGAGAAAGGAAATAATAGAATGATAAATCAGTAAAAAAAAAAAAAAAGATGAATCCGGTAATATTAAAAAAAAATGTTTTTTTCATGATTGTCGTGAGTTTAGATTCAGTAAAAATGAGTCAGGAATATCACACTGTAATTTTTTTTTTTGCGCTCTTAAATATATATTCGCCGGCAGGTATTAATTACAGGGAGAGTTCAGTACTGATGCAGTGTTGCTGTGACACACTTTATGAAAATAAGATCGCACTTAAACTGAAGCCTCATATTAAAAAAAAAAAAAGAAAATGTGTCAGATCCCAAAGAGATTAAAATCAGAGCATAAAAGACCTGGCTGGGTTCCGCTTGTCTGTATGTATGTCTACATGTCTGCCTGTCTGAATGTTAGTGGTTCTTTGTTTCAGTCCGTCTTCATATTTGCCTATCTGTTTTTCTGTCAATCAATTATTTCTGCATATATTGTATTCCGTCTATCTGTTTGTCTTTTGTGTTTCTTTGTTTTCATGTGAAACACACACACACACTCTCTCTCTCTCTCTCTCTCTCTCTCTCTCTCTCTCTCTCTCTCTCTCTCTCTCTCTCTCTCTCTCTCTCTCTCTCTCTAGCCGGACAGGTCAAGAGAACACGGCAGAGTTGATGGTGGCTGTGTTCTGCACCATTATCTCACCTGCAGATAGTTGATTCCACAAAGCCTCTCTTTGGGATCATGTCAACACCAAAGTATGAAGTGGAGGAAATTTGGTTTACCTTTCTATTGTTTATCCTCCTCCATATGTGATTGTTCTAGTCAGACACCATTTTAAACTATTTATTATTTCATGTCTTTTTTTCACTTTACAGACGGCGTGGCTTGGCATGAAAAAGGGCATCGTCTTCGCCATGGGGGAAGATCTCTTTACGGAAAACCCTCGCGTCTCAGTGCACCATTCTCTCACTCTAGCGGGGGACGAGGCGTGGATCCTCACCATCAAGGACGTGACAGAAGCGGACGCAGGAGAGTACATGTGCTCAGTCAACTCAGCAGACAACCTGAGAAAGTACTACCTTCTTACAGTCGTCGGTGAGTGTACAACCACGTTTCAAACACACACACACACACACACACACACACACACACACACACACACACACACACACACACACACACACACACACACACACACACACACTCTCTCTCTCTCTCTCTCTCTCTCTCTCTCTCTCTCTCTCTCTCTCTCTCTCTCTCTCTCTCTCTCTCTCTCTCTCTCTCATACATATTCTTCCCTTATCCTGTGGTGCTGCGGTAAGTGTCGGCATGGGTAGCCCTTTGTCACCACACATCCGGCCCGTGGTGGTGTTATGGTGGTGGTTGTGCTATTTTGAGATGCTACTACTCCTACCTCGGCCCACAGCCTTTCTACTTCACGTCAGGAGTTGTCTCATTAGTTTATGCCTTATTGTCCTCAACATGAGGCTTTATCCATTCTTCTGACGCAATTTACCTTCCTCGTGTGTCCCGTTTTCCACCACGTTAAGCTGTCTTCACTATCCTCAGCCTTTGTATCGTTGTAGGCTTTCGCTCAGGCAATTTAGTATCTCCCATTTTATCTCCCTCGAAACGTCCGGCAGAGTTGCGGCACATGCAGGGAGAAGTGGCGACTGTTAAGTAAATCAACGCCTGGTGGACAATGTTTCACTATAATGCTTTAGTGAGTTTCGATGCGCTCTTTCTTGATAGAATTTGAGCCTTACAGAACATTTCATCCTCAGCATCCTGCCATTTTACTCTGCTTAATTTTTCATTTCTCTTTAATCATGACTTAGTGGATAGGTTACTGCGTTACTGCAGATGTTTTTATTTCTATCTTATTTTCTGTCGTGTGTGTGTGTGTGTGTGTGTGTGTGTGTGTGTGTGTGAGAGAGAGAGAGAGAGAGAGAGAGAGAGAGAGAGAGAGAGAGAGAGAGAGAGAGGATCTCTCTCTCTCTCTCTCTCTCTCTCTCTCTCTCTCTCTCTCTCTATCTATCTATCTATCTATCTATCTATCTATCTATCTATCTATATATATATATATATATATATATATATATATATATATATATATATATATATATATATATATATATATATATATATATATATATATATATATATATATATATATATATATATGGCGATCAAAAGCCATGCTGATACAAAACTTTTCAAGGAAATGGACACACACCAAAACCACATTACAGGCACAGCCACCACATCTTTGTTGCCAACTTTAACACAACCAAGAGAATGCAAGGTTGTGCGATAAGGATTTTTCCTACATTTATTTATTTTTCAATGTACCACAAAGCTTCACCCACCACCTGCGGCCAATCGACTCGACGCTCATTACTTTTGCAGAAGCTTTTGGACCTGAGGACGTCAGATTACCAAAACAAAGATCGATGAGATAGCATGCGATCGCGACAAAATCTATTGCGTTGTTTATATAATAATTCAACAAACAATGCTATTTTAAAGGGTGATTAAGTTTTAGCGGCGGTAAGTTGTCTCTCCGTTATTTGGATGAGGTGATGCAAAATAATAGTTAGGAGAAGCACGAGGCTGTTGTTTGGAAAGAAAAAGGGAAAGGGAAGTTGTCAAAGCAGAGAAAGGAATCTCTTGCTTTTATTTTTTTACCTTTATAATGAAAATCTCAATTCACCGTGTTATCTTTTCTCTAATCTTCATTCTTACCCCGCCCCTGTAAAAAATAAATTGTTTTCTTCCATTTCTTTCGTCTCCCTCGTTCTTTCTTTGCATCATTTTCTTGTTCTGCAGCCTTTTTCCTTTCTCTTGGTTTTATCATATATGTTGATATATTTTTATTGTTTTCCATAATTTTCCTCCTCTACTTCCTGTTTCCTTCCTTCCTCCTCCTTTCCATCTCTCTCTCTCTCTCTCTCTCTCTCTCTCTCTCTCTCTCTCTCTCGCTTGCTCCTCCTCCTACAACTGCCTCCTCACTATACGTCACTGATCCAAATTTACTTTTCTCTTCGTCCGTAAATTCGTTACCGAGATGCCCTTCGCCTTCAGATCAGATTTACCTTCCTCCTCCCCACCATCATCCTCCTCAACTTTATAACCCCATCGCGGAGGCTTTATATTGTGGCGGTGATAAGATAGAGTCACTTCTTCCCCACCCTCCCCTTACTTCCCCTCTTCTTGCTTTCCCTCGCCCTCGTCCTCGCTCTCTCCCTCTCTCTCTCTCTCTCTCTCTCTCTCTCTCTCTCTCTCTCTCTCTCTCTCTCTCTCTCTCTCTCCTCCTCCTCCCTTCCCTGTCTTTGCCTGTCCTGTCTTGTTACTACTATTGCTTCTCTTATTTTTTCCTTCTTTTTTTTCATTTTTTTCTTCTTCTTTGTCCTCCTCCTCCTCCTCCTCCTCCTCCTCCTCCTCCTCCTCCTCCTACTCCTCCCAATACGTACTTCGGCAAAACAGTAACAAGTACATAAAGTTTTCCTTATTGTTTTCTGATTTGTCGACCTTCATAAAGACACACACACACACACACACACACACACACACACACACACTGCAGAACAGACTTTTTTTTCTCCCACCCACCTCTCTACGTATAAAGTCCAATGTATTTTTGCCTCAGACTTGAAATGATTTTTACCATCCTACGCTCTTCTCGTCCCCCTTCACACCACAAATTTTAACTTGTGTGCTATATGATGAAGTTCTAACACACACAAACTTTTCCCTCAAATCGTCTTGTCTGCTCGTCCCCAACTATCCCCACCACCAACACCACCACCTCCACCTCTTCCTACTCCCTGATACCTGGCAACCTTCCTCAACTGTATCTCACAATCATACTCCACCTGAACCTTCCTAAGACCGCATCAGCTACCCCTTCCTCCACCCTCCCATCCAGCCAGCCAGCCTTCCTGACCATCCCCTTGCCCACCCACCAGCCCATCCTCCAAACACCTCCTCTCTGCGCCTTTACGCACTCGAGCTCAACTTTATCTCCACTTTTCCACCATCAGCACTCCAGAAATGTAATTATTAAAACTTTAGCACATCGGAAAACCCTCTCATTTTTCCCCCTCTGTCCATCCTCACGCTACTCATTTCCTTCTTTCCCTTCCCTTCCTGAGCCGCATCCCTGTAGCTACCTAGCCTGCCTGCCGGGAAAATGCAAATATCAGAACTTCACACAACACAAACCTCTCCATTTTTCTCCTCCCCCCCATGCTCTCTCTCTCTCTCTCTCTCTCTCTCTCTCTCTCTCTCTCTCTCTCTCTCTCTCTCTCTCTCTCTCTCTCTCTCTCTCTCTCTCTCTCTCTCTCTCTCTCTCTCTCTCTCTCTCTCTCTCTCTCTCTCTCTCTCTCTCTCTCTCTCTCTCTCTCTCTCTCTCTCTCTCTCTCTCTCTCTCTCTCTCTCTCTCTCTCTCTCAGGCTACATGTTCCTGCTTTCCTTCCTACCCTTTCTATTATTTCCTTTTTTCGCTTTCCGCTGGTGGCTTCCTTCCTCCCTTTTCTGCTCTCTCTCTCTCTCTCTCTCTCTCTCTCTCTCTCTCTCTCTCTCTCTCTCTCTCTCTCTCTCTCTTTTTCTTATTAATACTGAACTCTTCTTTCTTTTTCCTCCCTAATGTTCCCTAGTCAAGCTCTCATCCACCTTTACACTGTGATATTCATAAAATTATGTCACTCTCGCCACTTCATAACGCGTCACAGCACGTAAAAGTGTGCCCGAGGTAAACACAAAACACCAACGCTTGCTTCAAACTGGCCGCGCTCTTGTCTAGTCTTTTTTTTCCCCCTATTTTACTATTTCCATTTTTTGTGTGTGTGTGAGAGGGAAATCGATGAACGCAGAAGGAAGTGGTGTTGTAGGGAACGGAGTGGGTGATGTAGTGTTGGTGGGATAGATGGAAACACGACGCAAAACGGTGAAAGAGAGAGAGAGAGAGAGAGAGAGAGAGAGAGAGAGAGAGAGAGAGAGAGAGAGAGAGAGAGACTATGACAAGAACATGAAGGGGAAGGAAGGCTGGCTGAGGGAGGAAAATATGATGGAAAATACAAAGGAATAAAACAAAAATAATCATAAAGGAATACAAAAGAAGACCAAACAAGAACAGACTCTGAGTTCCTTACCGGGCTGTTTGGAGAGAAGGAGGAGGAAGAGGAGGAAGAATAGGAGGAGGAAAAAGAAAAAAAAAAGAAGGTGGAAGTGAAGCAAAGAATGAAAATGTTAAATATAAAAGAAAAAAGGAAAAGAAGAACGGATAAAGAGAAGTAAGAATTGGAAGATGAGGAAGAGGAATATGAGGAAGTCTAGGAGGAGGAAGAAGAGTTAAAGAGGAAGAGAAGGAAGAGAAATTATCTGAAGAGGAAAAGGAAATCAGACAGTTCTTATAAAATGTAATTCAATAATGGAGAGGGAAAAGGCAGAGAGAGGAGAGATGCAGGGCCCGGAGGGAAAGAGAGAAAGAGAGAGAGGGAGAAGAAAGAAGGGGGAAGGAGGGAGAAAGGGGGAGAGAAACGGATGAGATGTGGAGGAAGAAGAAAGAATAAGAGGTGAAGGGAAGGAGAGAAAGGAACATAAATACTGATAAAAGTGCAGATTCATGGGAAGGTGGAAGAGGACGGCGATGGGCATGAAGACAAAAAGTAGTAGTAGTAGTAGTAGTTGGAGGAGGAGGAGGAGGAGGAGGAGGAGGAGGAGGAAGAGGAAGAGGAAGAGGAGGAGGAGGAGGAGGAGGAGGAGGAGGAGGAGGAGGAGGAGGAGGAGGAGGAGAAGGAGAAGTAAGAAGAGTAGGAGGAAAAAGAGGAAGAATAAGAGAAGGAGGATTAGGAGTCGATGACGACGACTACGACATCTACGACGATGAAAACGACAAAGGCGACAATGACGAAGACGAGGAGAACGACAACGGAGACAAAGATTACAAAGATGGCGGTAAAGACGAAGACGGAGGAGAGGAAGGCAAAAAGGCGAAGACGAAAACGAAAAGGAATAAATAAAAGAGGAGGAAGAGGAGGAGGAGGAGGAGGAGGAAGGGGAGGTGGAGGAGAAAAAGAAATCAAGAGCGATGGCCTGTTTTGTGTTCACGTCAAAGATAATTGAATCTGATTTTGATCCAAGAAGAAACTTTATTTATGGAAGTGCTTGGAATCTCTCTCTCTCTCTCTCTCTCTCTCTCTCTCTCTCTCTCTCTCTCTCTCTCTCTCTCTCTCTCTCTCTCTGAAAGAAATCTTAAAATATTTTCCCAGACTTCAAGTTCTCCCTGATCCCTTTGTACTCCTCTTTAAGCTCCCTTCCCACCTTCCTTCTCCTCCTACTCTTTCTTCTTTCCCATCTTTTCGTCGCTGTCCTTCATTCTTTCCTCATTCTTCTTTCCCTTCACCCCTCCTTGCCTAGCCCGGCTCACTCTCTTCCTCCCTCCCTGCGTTCTCTCTTTTCCATCATCTCTCAGTAATAAATGATGATGCTGGGAAGAGGCTGACACTCCCGTTTGTTTAGGTTACTGTGTCTTGCATGGCTGACTGGCAGAGTGGTGGGCGGGTCTTGTAGCAGGATGGCTGGTTGGCTGGCTGGTTGGCTGGCTGGCTAGCTAGCTGGATGTGTTATCAGTTAACCGACTGAATAGCTGACTGAATGGCTGACTGAATGGATGGCGGTTTGGCTGGCTGGCTGGCTTACTGGATTTTGGGTTTGTTCTTTGGTAGGTGGCTTACTGGCTGCTTGGTTAGTCGGCTCACTGGATGTCTAACTGAAGTGCGAGCTGTGTTGCTGGCTAGTTAAATCATAGATTGGGGTTGTGGCATACTGGCTGGTCTGTTGGCAGCGCAACTAACTAGCTGGATGGCGTACGAGCTATCTGGCTTTCTAAGTGACTGATGGACTAGATTTATGGATGAATATGTATGTGGATGGCTAGCTGGTCGGCTGGATGGGTGCGGGAGGGACCGGCGATGTGGCTGTGTGAATGGTTCAATATCTTTTCGTGGTTCCCTGGTTGACAGCACTAATGATTGACTGGTTGGGCGACTGGCAGAGTGGCTCACTGGTTAGTTGGCCGTTTGATTTGATTTGTCGATAAGTGAGTCAATTTGTGATAGGCTGTTTACTTGCAACCTGACACATTACAGCAAGAGAACTAACTGAATAACCAAGCTGAAAAGTATATTAGCAAGTAGGATTACCTGCTGACTCATTACCCATTGACTTATTGGCTGAATGACTGAGTGTTTATCAAACCAAGTGACATCAATAAACTGAATAGATGAATGACTGCACGCTCAGATTAGACAGCAATTAAGGATGCATCATAAGGCATAAATGCATATTAATTCATAATAACTCTGTATGCCTGTTTCAATACACCCATCCACTTTTACCACACACACATACATACATACACATATGCATACACAAATATACGTACACATCCTGCACCGTTATTAAGCAAACGGCTTGGCTTAAGGGTAAAATGGTTACAAATAGACACGCCCAATAGATTACTGGGATTCCAACTCTCCAACGTGGTATGTGGATGGCTAAGAAGAGAGGAGTGTGTGTGTGTGTGTGTGTGTGTGTTCAGATGCATTGTTACTGACCGTGTAGCTCAGTCACCATTCTGTTTTATCGACGAAGACTGATATGGATAAAAAATGCATGAACAAATATTCTCTCACGTAATCAATCCTCGTGAATTGATCCTCTCTCTCTCTCTCTCTCTCTCTCTCTCTCTCTCTCTCTCTCTCTCTCTCTCTCTCTCTCTCTCTCTCTCTCTCTCTCTCTCTCTCTCTCTCTCTCTCTCTCTCTCTCTCTCTCTCTCTCTCTCTCTCTCTCTCTCTCTCTCTCTCTCTCTCTCTCTCTCTCTCTCTCTCTCTCTCTCTCTCTCTCTCCATCCATCTGTATAGTTCTGCACTTACTACACTCCACTCACTCTCGCTCTTGCTCTCCTGCTCCCCCTTCACCTCAGCCATCAATATGAGGGACGGCCCCACTTTCCACCACGCTGTAATGCCCCGCTGTGCCCTTCTCTTGTCTCGTGCCCCTTCAATTTATGAGTCGGAGAGCTGCTGCTGCTGTTCGCGACATTGTGACGACATGAGATGGGCTGGGGTGGTGCTGCGGCGGCGCTTGGTGTGTTCCCCGCCCCTCAGTCTATGTCTTTGTGTGTGTGTGTAACTCTGCTCAGTTTTTGACGCCTTAGTTATAATAATCCTCCCCGCGTCTGTGTGGAGAGAGGACGTCAGCTTATACGTAGACGAGCCAAATAGCTACCCAAAACTCTGCTCCGCCGCGGCACAAACGTCTCTTTTTTCGCTACGAGATAATTGAAGCTCCGGCACAGACCCAAGAGGCAGCTTGACTCCTGACGCGGGGAAGGCAGCGTCTCTAAAAGCTTACAAAGAGAGAATTTCGAGACCAACGTAAGACCAGGAGATTACAGTAGAAGTCTCAGAACCAGAGTCAGGCTTCTGGGACCAGACAAAGAGTCTTGGCCAGAGAGATTCTCGCGCCTTTTGCGAGATCACCGAGTCTCAGGCGAAGGTGAAGCGTCCTGGTCATGCAAGACTCGAGACTAGGAAGATCTTGGTGCAGTCAGGAAATGATTTACGAGGCCGAGAAAAGCCTCTAGGTCGGCAAGACTCGCGAGGCCGAGGAGAAAGAGCTTCGTTTCCCGCTTCGCGAGAGTCAGATAATCCGGTTTTGGAAGGTATAAATTTTCGCGTCCGTCTCCCGCCAAATGATGAGTCTGCCGAAGTATCTCTCCTTCCTCCATCTCGTCTCCCCGCCCTCCCGCCCCACCTCCGCCCATCATGCGCCGAGCCCTAGAGACAAGGAGAGCATTCGGCAAGGCTCCACTTCGTCTCCCGGCCCGGCGCGGCACTCGGCGGACGCACCTCAACACCTCGGCGCCCGGAATTGACGAGTAATTTACTAAGTGCCACTTCGAACCTGACGGTCACCTTTAAACAACAATCCGGTTTGGCAGCGTCCGAACAGCGACGACAGCTACAGCCACGCGATACGACAGCTGCTTTACGGATGAGACTGATGAGGATGAGGATGATGAAGATGGCAATTATGATGATAATTATGAGTGATAATACAAATCATAACAATAGCTATAACACTCTAAATAAGAGAAGCACCCTTTGTTGTTAATCCTGCCACCCCAACCTGACACATTAATTTCAGCTGCCTCATAAAAGTACCTCTGCCAAGATGGACGCCCGCTGCAGCAAGGCGCCACATGTTTACCGGACTCGAATACTCCAGGCAGTGCGTCCCTCTGATGGAGTGGTGGCGCAAGGCTCAGTGCAGATCGGGCGCCGTCCCTCTAGAAGCGGAGTGCAGGGCGGGCGGAGGGGAGCCGTCGGCGGTACATTCTTGTAAAATATGATGGAGGTACAGCCCTTCCCGGAGCCTTCGTCACAAATTATACATTTTGCTGAACACTTTATTCATTCCAGACACGTTGCTCTGCCTCAGTCCTCCCACTCCGCCTGCTTCCTTCGCTCTGCCGGCGAGATATTCAGAGTCACGTAATTCGTTTTGTTTAATAGTGAAAACACGCACGTCCTCTGATTCCGTAGGCGAGTTAAAGGAGTCATCAGAAGCCACAATCACGTCTTTCAAAAGGACGCGGCATGAACCATCACTTCCCTTCTGCCTCAGATAGTAGCCATGTACATGGACGCAAATGCTGCTTAAATACTAGATGAAACTGTAATATGAGTAAAAACTGCATAGGAATTAAAGAAAATCTGTCCCGCATTGTGCATTAAGCAACACAGCTCTTGACGAAGTATAAAACTGGACTGAAATAACTTATATTCTTTACTTCAACCTCCTTCCTCTCGCCGTCCTTCCCCCAACAGTCTTTCCTCCCCCTGTCCTCCACCAACTCCCTCTCCACTTCGCGGTGAGATACGATGCCTCATGTGTGACACAGAACACCGGTGTCTTGAATTATAACTTGGAATCCCGCATCATCATTCACTCAGACATGAATGAAAATTTTAACCGAACTGCCCTGATGCATAATGGCCGCATGTTTGCTGCTCACGGCCACAACCACCTTCACCACAAGCCTGTTGACACTGCCACAGCGACTTTCGCTACGCCACGGCACAGTAAGAATATAGAGGATCACGCATCAATAAATCAATAATCAGGAATAGGAAAATGAATGGAAGCAGGCAGGAAAAATACACGTAGATGTAAGCTGATCAAAAGTATGTTCAATTCAACATGAGAATAATTAAAAAAAGCAAGTTTCATGCCACGTAGAGACACTCATTGCCGTAAATAGCGTTCTTCAAATGTAACGTGAAGTTAGTGAGAGGCGCCCTGACTAACGACCGGCCAAAACAAGAAGAGTCTCTTAAGCCAAAGAAAAGAAAAAGAATAAAAATGTGAGGCAGCGAAGGGAATGATCAAACCCATGAAGAAATTACAGCGGAAAAAAAACGACATTCGAGGGCAAGAAGAGGAAAGGAAGAGACTTTTGAGGCTAAGAGGAGACTCTCTAAGCCGAGAAGAAACTCTCGATGCCAAGAAGAGACTCTCACGGCCAAGGAGAGATTCTCGTGAGGAGATAATCGTCGTGGAGCACAGAGTGACTTACATTACCTCTTGCTCTCGGGTGCGTCACGCTAGGCTGGGTCGGACACATTTCAGAGCAGGCTCCTCGCGCCCCTCCTCGACCTGGGCCGCGGCGCCACACACCCACAGGCGCTTTATAGGACCGTGTGTTATCATCGACAAACACACCCGCGACACCGACCCAGCCTCACTTCCTCAGAAGCACCGCGCCGGAGGGAGCGTCGGGTTGTTGTCACTGCCAGGGCTGGGAGTGTGGCGCGGACCCGGCGAGGCGCAAGGCGAGAGCAATGGGAGGATTATGCAGCTGAATGTACCGAACCGTCGACTAACACCAGTGGATAAGTACACCGGCATTAACATATTGGGCTCCGGCTAAATACATGCGTGCTATTTTAACACAGAATAAGTAATAGCAGCGGATAAATAGACGCCGTTACCGTAACAGTGCAGACTAAGCAGGGAATGTAGGTATGCCTGTCTCAGAGAGAGAGGGATATATATATATATATATATATATATATATATATATATATATATATATATATATATATATATATATATATATATATATATATATATATATATATATATATATATATATATATATATATATATATATATATATATATATATATATATATATATATATATATATATATATATATATATATATATATATATATATATATATATATATATATATATATATATATATATATATATATATATATATATATATATATATATATATATATATATATATAAAGTGGAGTCATATCCAGAGAAGTGTCATTCTGGAGTGGCTGTGAGGAAGAGAGAGAGGAAAGCGAGTCATGCAGGCAAAGAAACAAGGTAAGGCAGACAAAAGTCAATTGATGTGAAACAAGAACCACTGAGGGTGACGTGGCCGTGAGGAGTCATCAGTCATGTATTCCGTCACTAAATGTCAGTACTGAATATCAACAGCTGACGTCAGAGTGAAAGACCAATGACAAGGAGTGTTTAGCGGCCCCATTGGGTGGCGTGCTGACCGTGTCCGCGCTGGTAGTAATCGCGTCGACAAAAGAAGAGCAAATTAGCGGACCTAGAGGGGGGCGGGGGTTGAGTAATGGGGGAGGGTCGTCGTCTTGGGAGAAATATTGATGTGTCAGCCGATGAAAAGGAGGGGGATATGGCAGCCGCAGGGGAAGGGCAAGGGGAAGGGGGAACTTTTATCCAAGACTGTCCTTCCAGCCACGGAACAAGGACACCCCTGCAGTAGAGGAGGAGGAGGAGGAGGAGGTTCTAACGGGTGCAGAAGAGGAGATTTTGAGGGGAAGTTGCGGTGCGGACTGGAAGCTGAGGTCGGATGTCGTGTTCTAGTAAAGCCAGAGAAAGGAGCCGGGGAGGCGGTGTGAGGCGGGGAGGGGCCATGGGGGAGGTAGGAGGAGCGAGAATCACAAAGGGTGACTAAAAAGATAAGAGCAGACACTTTAGAATGCTTCGGCTAGTATATGTGGTGGTCGTTCTGCCCCCTACCCGTGCCTCCCTCCCTGCCCTCCTTCTCTCCCTTTTCTCCTCTTCCTTCCTTCCCTCCTTCCCTCCAAGACGCCCCGCCACCACCGGAAAGCATCGATCTCTCCCCTCCTTCCTCCACATATCATACCCCTTTCTCCTTCCTTCTCTCCCCCTCTTTCTGCCTTATTCCCTCCCTCTCTTCGTATTTGCATTCCTACGGTTTTTCTCCCTGCTCCGGCTCTTTTACAAACTTTATTCACCTTTGAATTTTCAACACAATAATCATTTCAATGATTTTTCTTTTATTGCAACTGATTATGTCTTGTAAGATCAAAACACTGCCGCTCTCTCTCTCTCTCTCTCTCTCTCTCTCTCTCTCTCTCTCTCTCTCTCTCTCTCTCTCTCTCTCTCTCTCTTATATAAAATATAGAAAATCAAAGATTGATCAAAGATTGATACAGGTATATATATATATATATATATATATATATATATATATATATATATATATATATATATATATATATATATATATATATAGAGAGAGAGAGAGAGAGAGAGAGAGAGAGAGAGAGAGAGAGAGAGAGAGAGAGAGAGAGAGAGAGAGAGAGAGAGAGAGAGATAAACAGATAGATAGATAAATATATGGATAGGTATGTAGCAAAATTACTGGATAGACAGAGGGATAAATAGATAAAGACAGAGATAAAAGAAAGTTTATCAATAGACCAATGAAATACTTAACATATATACACGTAACTACACAGAAACTGTCAAATAAATAATACGGCAAAGAGTAAACACATTACTTCATTATCTCTCCATCTGTTGCGTTATTGAATCCTGTGCTTTTTTTGGAGGATTTATTATTTTTTTCTTTTCATCGAGCCGCAAATTTATGTGTTATGTACGTCGAGCGGTGAATCAATAGATGAACGAGTGGCCTCCGTGATAAAAAAAAAAAAAAAAAAGTCGGGCGGCGCCATAGATGTATGTGGCGTATAAGTATGAACGGTATTCATTTATGCATATGTATTCGTGTATCCATGTGCTGAGTCTTTCCGGGGGAGGGCGCCGCATTAAGACTTCTGCTCGTCCCTATTGGAGCCTTAAAAGCATCGGGATTAATAGTTCCCATCACGAACGGTAATATATCAAATGAGGAACAAAATACAGAGGAGAAAAAAAGCATCTCTCTCTCTCTCTCTCTCTCTCTCTCTCTCTCTCTCTCTCTCTCTCTCTCTCTCTCTCTCTCTCTCTCTCTCTCTCTCTCTCCTTCATTACCTGCCTAACCACTCGTAAGGTCCGTTTTCTCTCTCTCCCTATCTCTCTCACTCACACACTCTCCCTCTCTCTCTCTCTCTCTCTCTCTCTCTCTCTCTCTCTCTCTCTCTCTCTCTCTCTCTGGGAGGTAACAGAGTACTTGAAGCTTCCCTTAAGTTCTCTCGGACTAAATACTCTCTTTGTCTGTCTGTCTGTCTGTCTGTCTGTCTGTCTGTCTGTCTGTCTGTCTGTCTGTCTGTCTGTCTGTCTGTCTGTCTGTCTGTCTGTCTGTCTGTCTGTCTGTCTGTCTGTCTGTCTGTCTGTCTGTCTGTCTCTCTGTCTGTCTGTCTGTCTGTCTGTCTGTCTGTCTGTCTGTCTGTCTGTCTGTCTGTCTGTCTGTCTGTCTGTCTGTCTGTCTGTCTGTCTGTCTGTCTGTCTGTCTGTCTGTCTGTCTGTCTGTCTGTCTGTCTGTCTGTCTGTCTGTCTGTCTGTCTGTCTGTCTGTCTGTCTGTCTGTCTGTCTGTCTGTCTGTCTGTCTGTCTGTCTGTCTGTCTGTCTGTCTGTCTGTCTGTCTGTCTGTCTGTCTGTCTGTCTGTCTGTCTGTCTGTCTGTCTGTCTGTCTGTCTGTCTGTCTGTCTGTTCGTCTGTCTGTCTGTCTGTCTTGTCTGTCTGTCTGTCTGTCTGTCTGTCTGTCTGTCTGTCTGTCTGTCTGTCTGTCTGTCTGTCTGTCTGTCTGTCTGTCTGTCTGTCTGTCTGTCTGTCTGTCTGTCTGTCTGTCTGTCTGTCTGTCTGTCTGTCTGTCTGTCTGTCTGTCTGTCTGTCTGTCTGTCTGTCTGTCTGTCTGTCTGTCTGTCTGTCTGTCTGTCTGTCTGTCTGTCTGTCTGTCTGTCTGTCTGTCTGTCTGTCTGTCTGTCTGTCTGTCTGTCTGTCTGTCTGTCTGTCTGTCTGTCTGTCTGTCTGTCTCTCTCTCTCTCTCTCTCTCTCTCTCTCTCTCTCTCTCTCTCTCTCTCTCTGAAGGGGACATATTGATGCTCCTCTTTCCGTCTCTTCAAGGTGTCAGATACATCACTGTCACGTCCTTTTCACTCACCGCCTTCATCATCACATCGCCGTCACTGCTCTTCCTTCCTTCGTCACCATCATCTGTCGCTTCTCATGGCTATTCATGTCACTGATAAAAAAAACCCTAATTTTTCCAGTATAATTACAGTTATTTCTCTTATCATTATCAGTTACTGCACCAAAAGTTCACTTATGTATTCTTTTTACGTCATCACCATCAACACCATTCTTCTAGTTTTTGCACAATTAGCACAATCCTTCCTTTTCTTCCTTCCATCTATTCCTTTCCTTTCACGTCATCACCCTCACCACCACCTGACCTCTTCATTCTTTACTTTTTCTGTTTACCCTTTATATATATATATATATATATATATATATATATATATATATATATATATATATATATATATATATATATATATATATATATATATATATATATGAGGAAGAGGGCCAGCCAAGGGCAAAAAAAAATAATTATAAATTAATTAAAAAAAAGGCCCACTTGAGTGCTGGCTCTCTACAAAAAGGAAAAGCGTCAGCCAAAATTACGAAGCAAATGCCTCGATACCTCCCTCTTAAAAGAAAACAAGTCGTAAGAAGTCGGAAATACAGATGCAGGAGGGGAGTTCCAGAGTTTACCAGTGAAAGATATGAATGAAGGATTGAAAATAGCGATAAAAGATAGAAAGAGATGCAACATTTCGACGATGGGAAAGATGCTGAAGACAGTTAGTATGAGGAGGGGAGTTGATAAGACGAAAAGCTTTTGATTCCACCCTATCTAGTAAAACTGTGTGACATGCTAAGAGTACTCCATACAGGGGCGGATAAGGCCCTTATACAGAGTAAGCGGAGAAGCCTCAGAACGCCTAATTTCATAGAAGCTGTTTTAGCAAGAGATGAGATGTGAAGTTTCCAGTTAAGATTATGAGTAAAGGACAGACCGAGGATATTCAGTGTGGAAGAGGGAGACAGTTGAGTGTCACTGAAGAAAAGGGGATAGTTGTCTGGAAGGTTGTGTTGAGTTGATAGATAGAGGAATTGAGTTTTTGAGACATTGAAAACTACTAGATTTTGTCTGCCCCAATTGGAAATCTTAGAAAGATCGGATGTCAAGCGTTCTGTGGCATATGGTTATTATCTCTCTCTCTCTCTCTCTCTCTCTCTCTCTCTCTCTCTCTCTCTCTCTCTCTCTCTCTCTCTCTCTCTTCTTCAACACCACGTCA
>NC_059291.1:27935819-27948319 GCF_017591435.1 Portunus trituberculatus
AATAGTGGTAGTAGTAGTAGTAGTAGTAGTAGTAGTAGTAGTAGTAGTAGTAGTAGTAGTATCCCTAACACTACCACCAAAGAATCATCACTTACTTATATGAACAACTACTTCAATTAGTCTTATCTCTGTCATCACCACCACCACCACCACCAGCATCACCACTACTACCGCCATTACCAGCATCGCCACCACCAGTAACAATAACAAAAGTGCATCCAGTCCATGAGTTTCAATAAAAGCAATAACACAGCGCATTTCCCTCATAAATTCGTGCGGGAAATGAATCCAAGCATGCCACGCACCACCGCCAAGAAGAGTCCACCACGCCACGCCGCTATTAGTGCGCGGTGGACAGCCCAGACCGCAGATTTATCGACCATTAATTTGAACCACGCCAGGCAATATGCGTCTCTGTCTCCCTCTGTCTTTGTAAACTACTGTCTCTCCCTCTCTGTCTTCCCCCGGAGCGCGCGCGCGAGCTCTCTCTCTCTCTCTCTCTCTCTCTCTCTCTCTCTCTCTCTCTCTCTCTCTCTCTCTCTCTCGTTCCTCATAGTTCCCACCCTTTTGTCATAATCCCAAATATACACACCCGCCATAAACACATCCAGTGATCAAGGATGCTTCAAAAATTCTCATTCGGAAGTGCACTCTTGTCCACTTATCCCCTCCACGTGTTTTTTTTTTTTTTCTCTCCAACAGGAAATCTGGTACATTATGAGCTGGAAAACTCACGAAAGAGCCTCTTAGTGTGTTATTGAAGCCATATTTCAACCATTTACCGGATCATGTGAATTTTTGTATCATGTCTAGTGCGTAACTATAGCTTTTCAATGAACTTGTCAAGTTTGTCATGGTACGTAATAATTCACGGCACTGAAAGCAAAGTATATTTTTTATTATAAGCATCTTTTAGGAAAAAAAATGAAAAATAATGTTTTCCCTGCAATTTATAGGCGATACAATGTTTGGAGGTGGCTATGAAAAACAGAATGATATCTCAGAACAATCAGAATATTGGGAAATATGGGTCAAATAACAATGAAAGGTTAGATATGGATGAACGATCACAACTGTTATTTTATAATTGGCGTTGTTAATATGAAGAAACGACCAAAGTTGTCAGTTTGTTTCTTTCCTGTCTGTATGACTCAGTAAAACAAATGTTTTCTTAACAACTTCATTGTCTACAGTTTCCTTTGAACTTGTTTCCAGACCTAGTATATAAGAGTAGCTTTTTCCATAGACTTGTCAAAATATACAGTTTGTCATTTTTTTTCATGCTTGAATGGGTTACTGTAATAGATGCAGATCCCTTATCAGTCATATTTGTATGTATGAATGGCTGAAACTGTCGTGATCTTTTCATCAGTGTAGGTAAGTTACCATAGTAATCAGAGCTTTACACTGATCTTGGAGCAAATGGTTGGAGTTGCCATGTTGTTCTCATCAGTCTGTGTTTGTTGGCGTAAGATCAGGGCCTCCTCCAGTGGTTAGGGTGGGTGCTTTCACTCATATACATCACCACGGTAGCTTAGGGTGCCTCGGTGGAAGTTGTGTGATGTCTTCTCCTTACTAATGCCTTGAGTGTCTCCAGTCATCGTGAGTCTTTGGGAACAACGCAGTTGCAACATGATTTGAAATATTTGAGTTATGGAGTGGGATAGGGGTGGTTTCAAATAAGAGTTTTTCATGTTGTTTAATATCTCCTCTAATTCATCATTTAACTATTCCTTCTTTCATGGAGCTCTTCTATCAATCATTCTCTATTATTCTCGTCTTACATCCTTCCTTGTTAGTGGCCCGTGTCACCATCTTTCCTCTCTTCTCATCCTTTTCTTCCTCTTCTCCTTCCATTGAATGGACAAGTGAACATATTCGCAAGAAGATGAGGTATTCTATGATACTATTCAGGAAGGTCATTTAGTATTCTGTGAAAGTAACACACAGTTGAAAGGGAGCCATTTGATTTAACTTATTGAGGGATGAAGAGGTGGAAGGAATAAGGTGTGAATGTGATTACCAAGAATGTGTTTGAAGGATGGGAAGTGAGGGTGAGGGAGAGGGTGAGGATGAGGGTGGTAGTGGTGGTGGTGGTGGTGGTGGTGGTGGTAACAATAGTAGTAATAGTAGTAGTAGTAGTAGTAGTAGTAGTAGTAGTGTAATAGTAGTGATATATTATTGATAGCAGTAGTACGTAGTTGTAGCTGGAAAAAATGTATATATATATATATATATATATATATATATATATATATATATATATATATATATATATATATATATATATATAGAGAGAGATAGAGAGAGAGAGAGAGAGAGAGAGAGAGAGAGAGAGAGAGAGAGAGAGAGAGAGAGAGAGAGAGAGAGAGAGAGAGAGAGAGAGAGAGAGAGAGAGAGAGAGAGAGAGAGAGAGAGAGAGAGAGAGAGAGAGAGAGAGAGAGAGAGAGAGAGAGAGAGAGAGAGAGAGAGAGAGAGAGAGAGAGAGAGAGAGAGAGAGAGAGAGAGAGAGAGAGAGAGAGAGAGAGAGAGAGAGAGAGAGAGATTTACACACACACACACACACACACACACACCGCGTAGTGTAGTGGTTAGCACGCTCGGCTCACAACCGAGAAGGTCCGGGTTCCGGGTCCCGGGATGCGGCGAGGCAAAAGGGCAAGCCTTTTAAAGTGTGGCCTCTGTTCACCTAGCAGTAAATAGGTACGGGATGTAACTCGAGGGGTTGTGGCCTCGCTTTCCCGGTGTGTGGAGTGTGTTGTGGTCTCAGTTCTACCCGAAGATCGGTCTATGAGCTCTGAGCTCGCTCCGTAATGGGGAAGACTGGCTGGGTGACTAGCAGACGACCGTGGTGAATTACACACACACATACATACACAAAAAAAATACTCAACGCAAATCTCCACGAAAGTGCAAAACAGTATCGAATAAAAATAAAAGAATACTTAATCAAATATAAACAAAACAAGAAGAGCAGGAAGAGGAAAGCAAACAACAGTAACAAGAAGCACAATTAAGCAGAACAGCGAAAAGACACACACAAACACACACACACACACACACACACACACACACACACACACACACACACACACACACACACACACACACACACGCACGCACACAAACAGTCGCACATGCAAACAATGTAACCTGCAAATAGTACATCGGAAGAAGATGAGGATTGAAAACTTTTGCTAGAGCATGAGTAGCGTGTTGGTGTTGCTGGCAGCAGACAGAACAAGAACGGTGGCTGGTTTAATGTTTTGGTTTGCTACATACGCCGTGCGAGAAGTGAGTCGGGGCGGGTCGGGGAAGAGGGAATGGCAGCCGCAGGCATTATGTCACGATTAAGTACGGTCAATCTGAAGGTCTGCATTTTATGAACGACAAATTAATATAGTTTTCATATACGTATATATATATATATATATATATATATATATATATATATATATATATATATATATATATATATATATATATATATATATATATATATATATATATATATATATATATATATATAGAGAGAGAGAGAGAGAGAGAGAGAGAGAGAGAGAGAGAGAGAGAGACAGCGACTGGTCTTTGTGATCGTGGATTCCTGTTGTAAAGGGGTGTGTCCAGCATTCACTGAAGGACGAGTATGAACGGAAACAAGGAAGAAATGGTTACGGAGAGGGGAGGGAGTTTCTGAATGAATAGGCAAGCCAATTACCGAACAGTGGAGTCTGACGAGGAATTCACGTCATTCTTGTAATTACAAAAGTGAGAGGAATACTGAGGACTGGTTGTAAAGAGTTGTGTCTGTGGAAACATGAGTCTTTGTGGTGACTAATTAATCTGTTTCTGTTTTGTATTCCTGAATGCTTAAATTTTTTCCAGTCTACTTCCATAAGGCGTATGTGGAAGTGGTGACGATTTTAACCGGTATCTTTATGAATGTAATGATAAATTAAAAGATTATTCTGACAGATAGAATAAAGAAAAATTATAGTAAATATTTATAAGTTTTTTTTTTGTTTTTTTAACACTCTTTTATGAATATATGTTGATCTACAAGGTATAAATGAACATGAAAGTTTAACTTTTTCCGTTCCCAAATAAGAAGGATAATTTAACACACACACACACACACACACACACACACACACACACACACACACACACACACACACACACACATACACAACACAATAGTCAACAAACACTGATTGATATATTGTAATAATACGCACGTAAAAGTCTTAATAATGTACATAGACAAATAATATTTTTATTACTAAAATGTTAATATAGAATAATAACACATCCATCAATAAGATCATATTGCATCACTAAGTATTAATTGATACAGCAGTATATAAAGATGAACGCAAATCTACGCAACAGTAACAGAAACACTTAAAAATACGTACTGAGAGAGCGCGTTGTGTTCATGCTGCATCTCACGTTACGGGGAAAAACAAAAACTCGCGCTAGGCAGATACTGGTATGTGTGGAAGAATGGGATGCTGAGGGAGTTTTCGAGAGATGGAAACAACATAATAAAACAACTGAACAGTGGAAAAAAAAAAAACGGGAAGAAATTATATATATATATATATATATATATATATATATATATATATATATATATATATATATATATATATATATATATATATATATATATATATATATATATATATATATATATATATATATATATATATATATATATATATATATATATATATATATATATATATATATATATATATATATATATATATATATATATATATATATATATATATATATATATATATATATATATATATATATATATATATATATATATATATATATATATATATATATATATATATATATATATATATATATATATATATATATATATATATATATATATATATATATATATATATATATATATATATATATATATATATATATATATATATATATATATATATATATATATATATATATATATATATATATATATATATATATATATATATATATATATATATATATATATATATATATATATATATATATATATATATATATATATATATATATATATATATATATATATATATATATATATATATATATATATATATATATATATATATATATATACATAAGTAAAAAACATTCATCAGTAGCAACAGCAGAGAAAACAAAAAAATAAATACAGGTACAGAGCTCAGAAAAGTAAATATCATGTTAACTGAAATAGCTGAAACATATGTAGAGAGTTTTAAAGACCAAGGGGAAAACGCAAGGGAAAATATGCACACACACACACACACACACACACACACACACACACACACGCCCGGTAGCTCAGTGGTTAGAGAGCTGGCTTCACAAGCCAGAGGACCGGGGTTCGATTCCCCGGCCGGTTGGAGATATTTGGGTGTGTCTCCTTTCACGTGTAGCCCCTGTTCACCTAGCAGTGAGTAGGTACGGGATGTAAATCGAGGAGTTGTGACCTTGTTGTCTCGGTGTGTGGTGTGTGCCTGGTCTCAGGCCTATCCGAAGATCGGAAATAATGAGCTCTGAGCTCGTTCCGTAGGGTAACGTCTGGCTGTCTCGTCATAGACTGCAGCAGATCAAACAGTGAAACACACATACACACACACACACACACACACACACACACACACACACACACACACACACACACACACACACACAGATACACACACAGACATATATATATATATATATATATATATATATATATATATATATATATATATATATATATATATATATATATATATATATATATATATATATATATATATATATATATATATATATATATATATATATATATATATATATATATATATATATATATATATATATATATATATATATATATATATATATATATATATATATATATATATATATATATATATATATATATATATATATATATATATATATATATATATATATATATATATATATATATATATATATATATATATATATATATATATATATATATATATATATATATATATATATATATATATATATATATATATATATATATATATATATATATATATATATATATATATATATATATATATATATATATATATATATATATATATATATATATATATATATATATATATATATATATATATATATATATATATATATATATATATATATATATATATATATATATATATATATATATATATATATATATATATATATATATATATATATATATATATATATATATATATATATATATATATATATATATATATATATATATATATATATATATATATATATATATATATATATATATATATATATATATATATATATATATATATATATATATATATATATATATATATATATATATATATATATATATATATATATATAGTAGTAGTAGTATAGTAGTAGTAGTAGTAGTAGTAGTAGTAATAGTAGTAATATATTTTGCTTTTGTTGTTGTTTTTCCTAAAGAGGTACTAGTATGGCGTTACTAGTTGTAGTAATATCACTTTAGACGATGATATTATTATTATTATTATTATTATTATTATTATTATTATTATTATTGTTAATATTATCATTATTATTATTGTTAATATTAGTATCATTATTAATGTTATTATTGCTATTATTATCATTATTATTATTATTACTATTATTATTATTATTACTATTATTATTATTATTATTACTATTATTATTATTATTATTATTATCATTATTAACTAGTAGTAGTAGTAGTAGTAGTAGTAGTAGTAGTAGTAGTAGTAGTAGTAGTAGTAGTAGTAGTAGTAGTAGCAGCAGCAGCAGCAGCAGCAGCAGCAGCAGCAGCAGCAGCAGCAGGAGGAGCAGCAGCAGCAGCATCAGTAGCAGCAGCAGCAGCAACAGGAGCAGCAGCAGCAGCAGCACCAGCACCAGCAGCAGTAGCAGCAGCACCACCACCACCAGCAGCACCACCACCAGCACCAGCAGCACCAGCAGCAGGAGCAGCAGCACTAGCAGCAACAGTAGTAGTAGTAGTAGTAATAGTAGCAGTAACAACATCACCGTCACCACCACCACCGCCGCCGCCATCACCAGTAATCACGTCTTCGCCGTCAGTACAAGTTAGAGGCTCTGGGAGGTCATTACGGCAGCCTCAGGACGTGGTGGGCGGCTCACGGGCGCCATGACCTGCGTCTTGACATCACACAGTTATGAGAAAAAGGAGTAATGGGTAGCGGGGAGGCAACTTTAAGCCATTTGATGTGTAGGAAGGGGACGGGAGCAAAAGCTGGAAGACTAATTATGATAATGGCGATGATAATGAAGTAGATAGCTTTGTCGAGGATTGAAAAAAGTGTGCGCTATGATTCTTTATTGACATACTTCGAATGGTATTTCTGGAGTTTAAGTCACTACTACCAAAGTGAGACATAAGGACTGCACGCGTAAGGTGAGGCACACTTCCCTGAACCGTGCCCAACGAGCATTCCCAGCAGTCCTTTCTTCACTATAGCATAAACTGAATTGTAACAAATATTCACTCGATATTAGAGCGTCACAAGGCAGAAAAAATCAGAACACATAAGAACTACAGCATAACAAGGAATAAGGAAGTAGGGATAGAGATTACCGGAAAGTAATGTCGGAAGTAACTATATAAGTATACAGGAAACGTTGCATGACTGACATGATACTTTAGCGCAGTGTGAAAGCAAGATTCGAGCGGATCTTCTGTTCATCATTCACTTCGTTGGTCACGACACGATGAGATGACTCCCTCTCTTGAAGGAATTGTTCCTGCGGTGACTCTGATACGACACAAGGCAATACCGACCGAATATGTGCCGCCACCCATGTATGAGTGAGGAAACAATGAAAGTTAATATTGTCCTGATGTTTCACCCAGATTATTTTTTTTTCTGCACCTGACTAGGAAGTGCTCTATTTTTTTTTTTTTTTCATCACAGCAACAATACCAGAAGGAAAAAAAATATATATGAAAAAGCAAGTTAGACAAGACTCTGATGAACAGATAAATATGATGAAAAACGACAAAAAAAATCAGAAAACAACCACGTGGACTATGATTCCGTATCTGTTCACAACAGCGAAAGAGAAGCTATATGTGTGCACCATCACAAACGAGGCAGTACGGCATTATTTAGCACGGTGGCGCCACAACCACTGCCTGAAGTGAGCACACCATAACACACTCAGGCAAAACACTTGTCCGACCAACGATGAAACACGTGCAGTGATGAAACATTAAGAGGAAATTTGAGCTACAGTAATGATTTCGGTGGTGGTGGTGGTGGTGATGAAAATAAACAATAAGAACAACAACAACAATAATAAAAATAACAACAACAAAAATAAACAAAAACAACAAAGATAACAACACATCCAACAACAGCAACAACGAAAGGTGATATTTGTTGCATACCAATCACCCTTCCGTCCAAACGCGAGATGTCGTCCAAAATGGCAATAGAAATGAGAGAGAAAAAAAATATATATATAAATAAAACTGGTTCTTACTTAAAAACTCCAAAGTTTCTGATGGGGAGGCCGTCAGCTGTCCTCCCACGTCCTTTTAAAGTCGCTCTTCATAACTCTGTAAAGGTGAAAGGTTGCTGTGTCCGACGTGCTTTGTCAGCCAAAACTATATAGCAATAATAATGCTAATTCTACTTTTTCATTCATAATATTAACGCTAATACTAATACCAGTAAGGATATTTATGGTTCTCTCTCTCTCTCTCTCTCTCTCTCTCTCTCTCTCTCTCTCTCTCTCTCTCTCTCTCTCTCTCTCTCTCTCTCTCTCTCTCTCTCTCTCTCTCTCTCTCTCTCTCTCTCTCTCTCTCTCTCTCTCTCTCTCTTTTACAAAGCCGCACTCTCAGATTCACCATCTTAATAAAAAAAGATGCTTGAATCATGAAATATGGTCAAGGTCACTAACAATAAAACAACCAGTAAAATATACTAACAGATGCATATAATATATGCATCTGTTAGTATATCGCATGGCTGTCCTCCCAGGCAAGATGGGTAGCCAAGACAACGCATACAACATACAAATTATGAACGAAAAATGTGCTATCAATCTTGAGTTAAACAAGTTCTCAGTGATTTATATGAAGTTTGCTTCATTTGTTTGTCTTTTATATGGTGCACACCGTTATTCCTGCCACCACCACTCAAATCATTCCGGCTACAGAAATTTTAACTCTTAAACAGGCAAAACAAAATTAAGAATTATTTATCATGAGATTAAGAATGATGGAAATAAATAAATAACAGTATCTAGTAATAAATTTTATAAAACGGACAGCCATAACACATATCATGGCGTAAAGAGCTGAGTCACTTGTTGTTTTATAAGTATAGTGAAAACTGACATTCAGTCGCAGCAAGGGATGAGGAACTGTAAGAGAGTTTATCTGCATGAAAAAAAATAAATAAAAAAAATAAGAAAATATACGAAAGACATGAGTGACGTGATGAAAGCACAATACAATATATGGATAATTCAACGCCTAAACACTAAAGTAAGTTTCCATGAGACACAACAAGAACATCTGCTTCAAGTGTAAAATTCGGAATTCGAGATTTGAAAAAAAAAAAAAATGCTTATTCTTACAATATCGGTCTCATGTGAATGTCAGAGTTTCATTAGGGCTGCTACGTATATTTTGCAATCCTCCTCCCCAAGGAAAAAAAAAAAAAAAGGAGCAGCTGATGATGTATACGATATTAGATGATATTAGATCATCAATGAAAATTGAATACCAGTTAAGATACGAGTAATATGTAAAAACAGATTTTTACTCCCCAAAATAACATCAAACAAACATTTTGTTATTAAGATATAATTAACTTTCAATCAATTATGCTATGAGGTCTTCTGTGAGAAAGCAATGAAGACTTTCAACGAACACCAGCGAGGAGAGAAGTCTAAAGTGTGTTTGTGTGTGAGTGTGTGTGTGTGTGTGTGTGTGTGTGTGTGTGTGTGTGTGTGTGTGTGTGTGTGTGTGTGTGTGTGTGTGTGTGTGTGTGTGTGTGTGTGTCTGTCATATCCAAAAACATCTTCACTCTCAATAAAAAAAAAAAAATATGGTAGATTTTTGTGTAGGATGAGAACCTGCCGAGGCCATATATAATATAATATATATATATATATATATATATATATATATATATATATATATATATATATATATATATATATATATATATATATATATATATATATATATATATATATATATATATATATATATATATATATATATATATATATATATATATATATATATATATACATACATACATACATACATACATATATATATATATATATATATATATATATATAGAGAGAGAGAGAGAGAGAGAGAGAGAGAGAGAGAGAGAGAGAGAGAGAGAGAGAGAGAGAGAGAGAGAGAGAGAGAGAGAGAGAGAGAGAGAGAGAGAGAGAGAGAGAGAGAGAGAGAGAGAGAGAGAGAGAGAGAGAGAGAGAGAGAGAGAGAGAGAGAGAGAGAGAGAGAGAGAGGGTCGTTTGGGTGCAGTTATTTACTAATTAATTAATGACATTCTAAAGGTTACATAGATTCATAGTTCACGTTTAGTTATTTTTTCTTGCATTAGATAATTATACAATAATATCTATTTTAATGAGACTGCAAATCTGCGTCTGAAAGTAAATAAAAGTAGTTCAATAGATTTCCACAAGAAAATAGAGTTTGTTTGGCAAAAATTAATAAATTGTACGAAGAATACATAGAGAAAATACTAAGATGGATAATGTTGTTGCTGCTCTTGATGCTGTTGTTGTTATTGCTGCGTCTGCTGTAGCTGTGATGATATGATTACTTTACAGATTACACTGCTACTTTTTTATTTGGAACTTGTCACATACATAGTTAGAAATATAAATAAATTTATTTTTAAGGTAATGGCGCAAAGCAATTTGCAGTAGTAGGCGAAAACAAGAAAAGAGGACATAACCGTGTGATTTACGAGTACTCTTTTGGGCGAAATGTAGAGTCCACTATTGCTACCGACAGTAACAAAAACAACAACAACAACAACAACAACAACAATACCATCATCATCAACAGCAACAGAAGCAACATCAATAACAATATCCACACCAGCAGCAGCAACACCAACATCATTAACAATAACAACAACAACAACAACAAATCATCATCATCAACCCTGCGCCTGACTGACGGCCGATGTTTACCATCAGGTCTCGGATGGTTCTCAGCCAAAGTGAAGCTGCACAAAACCGACTGAGTGTCGCGGCACGTTAGCGCCATGCCTCGATCCTCTTTCCATCCTATTAGCCGTGAGTGGCTCCAGCGGGCCCCGCCTCACCCTGAATCAATGTACACATTCCTGTTCAGCTGACACTAAATTTTGTTAATGAAGGGTTTGTGTGACGGACAGGATGGTTTAGTCGAGGCAGCAAGACACGGAAACAGAAACACACACACACAAGCCCACACACACACACACACACACACACACACACACACACACACACACACACACACACACACACACACACACACACAGAAACTTGTCGCAAATGACGCTCGACTTCCTTTAAAGAGCTTACAGGAAAGCGTAAAAGTTAGAAAGTTTGGTGGCACAGATAAGAAGCGGAGTGGTGGCGGCGGGTCGGCAGAGTCGCTGGGACAATGGGTGTTGGGTGCAGCTGCTTCCTGAACGCCATGCACTTGAGAGGAATTATCTTCTGAGTCAAGATACGACCGCGTGAAAAGCTGAAAAGAAAGACTGTCGACAGCATACAATTCCGCAGGTGAAAATAAAAAGTTCACCAGAAAAGAGGCTTACCACACCTTTTAGTGGTAGTCGGACCACCGGAGAAATTAAGTGGATGGATGACCAGAAAGGTTTTGGGATTCTAGAAGATATGTGGAAAAAAATAAAGTTACCAAATAATGCGAAGAGATGAGAAGACTGCCCTTTATGAATCCTAAATTATTAAATTAATAAGTATACAAAAAAATAGATATATAACAGCGCCTCACGAAGTAAGAGAATCATGCCATATCCTCACTGGAGAAACGAGGGTATCACCTCGCGCTCACAATCACAAATGATCCAAGGAAATGCACGATGCGTGCCAGGATATTACAAAGACTAGTACAGTTACTCCGCCTGAGTGGCTTAACACATTTACTGAGCTTGAGCACTGGCACCGGAAGACGGCGAAGCCACACGCAAGGAAGTGTTGTGTGGCACTGTGAGTGTTTAATGGTGTGGAGATCACGCAATGCCGCCCAGTCCTGGGTCACACAGTACTGCTGACTCGCCAAGTTTAATTGCTGCCCTAATTGAGGAGAGAGATTTATTAAGTAACCAATATATATATATATATATATATATATATATATATATATATATATATATATATATATATAT
>NC_059291.1:27960819-27965819 GCF_017591435.1 Portunus trituberculatus
CCCTATCCACTCCTTATTCCCTAATGGTAAACCCTGGAATTCAACCGTTCCGACCCCAACCCCAACTTAAATCTTTCAAAAGGGAGTGCAAGGACCCCTTAACTTCTGGATCCTTTTAATTTTGTTTTTCTTTCAAAACCTTTTTTTCAAGGGCCTCAAAACTAATTTTTTTCCAACACTTTGGCCATCCCTTGAAATATTTTTTTCAAACCTTTTTTCCCTTCCTCCCTTTAATTAAAAAAAATTTATCCTTATAAAAATTAAATTAAAATTTAATTTATTTCTAAATATTAAAATTATTTATTTTTATTTTTTTTATTTTTTAACCTTATTTATATATTTATTCTATAAAATTTATAAAAATAATTAAATTTTCCTTATAATTTTTTAACTATTTTATTTTTAATAACCCCAATTTCATTTTAATCTTTTTACCCTTTTTATTTTTTTTAACTTCTAACTATCCTTCCCCTTTCCCAAAAAAAACCCACCCCACCCAACCCAACCCAAAACAAAAAAAACCAAAAAACTTATTTAAACCCACACAAAACCAACCCACCCACCACCCCAAAAAAAACCCAAAAAAATTAAACATTTATTAATATTTTTAATTTTTTTTTTTTTTTTATTTTTTTAAATAATTAAATTTTTTCCCTTCCATCCCAATTAAAAAAAAATATATATAATATATATATATATATATATATATATATATATATATATATATATATATATATATAAATATATATATATATATAAATATTTATAAAAAATATATATATATATATTATATATAAATATATATTTTTTATATATATTATTAATATATATATAAATAATATAAAAAAAAAAAAAAAAAAAAAAAAAAAAAAAAAAAAAAAAAAAAAAAAAAAAAAACAAATATTATTTAACTTACTTTAAATAATTTTTTAACATTAAAAAATTTTAAATTTTTTATATAAATATAAAAGAAAATATAAAAATTTTTTTTTTTTTTATTATAAATTATATTCTATTATTATTAAAATTTAAAAAATAATTAATTAAAAAAAAAATAATAAAATATTATTTTAATCAAAATTTTAATTTATTAAAATAATTTATTTTTTTTAAAAATATTAAATATTTAAATTATTTTTTAACCAAACCCAAATTATATTATTTATATTTAAATAAATTTTATTAATTTTACTTAATAAAAAACTTTTTATAATTTATTAACAAAAAAAATAATTTAAATATACATTTATTTTATTAATTAAAATATACAAAATTAATTTTTATTAAAAAAAAAAAAAAAAAAAAAAAAAAAAAAAAAAAAAAAAAAAAAAAAAAAGGAGAAAAAAAAAAAAAAAAAACACACAACCTGGGATTAATGTTGAACCAAAATTTTATCCAAAAAAATTGGTTGCCCGTTCAAAATAGCTGGTAACAAGGAATAAGTTGAAATTGGGTTTAAGTTTCATAGGGATTTTGTTCTGAAACCAAAATGTTTCCAAAGAGGGAATTTGAAAAAAAAAATCTTGTTTTTAACGTTCCCATTGAATAAAAGGACCTTATTTTGAAAAACATTTCGGAATTGAAATAAACCAAGAAAAAATTAAGAAACAAAATAGAAAATTTTATAAAATAAATGGACAAAAAATCTTTAGAATTTAATTAAAGAATGAAAAAAATAAAAAAATTTTAAATGATTGGGGGGGGGGGGGAAAGAAGGGGGAGAGAGAGAGAGAGAAAAAGAGAGAGAGAGAGAGAGAAGAAGAAAGGAGAGAAAAAAGAAAAAAATTGAAAAAATTTTGGGGAAAGTCTCTTCCAACAAAATTAGCAAATTGAGGAATTTCCAACTAACGCTGGATTAAAAATTTATAGGTTTCCCATTTGGGGTTCCTATTTGCCTTTAAAAGGTTTTTTCAGTTTAAAACAATCTTTTTTTGGCATCAAATTCAAGTTTATTTTCCCAAATTTTTGGTTTCCGGTTTCCCGCAAATAAAATAAATGTTATTTATTTAAACTTTTTAATTAATTAAGGTTGGATTTCTTTTAAATTTAAATTTTTGTCTATTTATCCTTAGATGAAATTATTTCTAAAATTTGTGTGTGTGTGTGTGTGTGTGTGTGTGTGTGTGTGTGTGTTGTTTGTGTTTTCTGTTTGACCTGCAGTTCCACGACAGCCACAGTTACCTACGGAATGAGCTCAGAGCTCATTATTTGATCTTGGATAGCCAACCAAAACACAACAAGGTCACAAATTCGATTTACATTGTACCTACTCACTTAGCTGAACACTACAGTGAAAGGAGAACAAAAATCTATAATCGAAGGTCCCTGGGGAAAGGAAAGAGCTAATTTTTTGTGTGTGTGTTTAAAAAAAAAGACATTTATAAGCTAAAACATTTATCTTTTTCATATAAGATTGGATGAAGTAAAAAGAGATTGAAATTATAATACATAAAAAAAGCAAAAGATAAGAGAGAGAGAGAGAGAGAGAGAGAGAGAGAGAGAGAGAGAGAGAGAGAGAGAGAGAGAGAGAGAGAGAGAGAGAGAGAGAGAGAGAGAGAGAGAGAATTGGCTATAAATTAAATATCCATGTGTGTAATTCACCTCGGTCGTCTGCTGGTCACCCAGCCAGTCTTCCCCATTACGGAGCGGGCTCAGAGCTCATAGACCGATCTTCGGGTAGGACTGAGACCACAACACACTCCACACACCGGGAAAGCGAGGCCACAACCCCTCGAGTTACATCCCGTACCTATTTACTGCTAGGTGAACAGGGACCACACATTAAGAGGCTTGCCCATTTGCCTCGCCGCCTCCGGGACTCGAACCCGGACCCTCTCGAGTGTGAGTCGAGCGTGCTTGTGTGTGTGTGTGTGTGTGTGTGTACACCCAAATATCTCCACCCGGCCGGGGAATCGAACTGCGGTCCTCTGGCTTGTGAAGCCAGCGCTCTAACCACTGAGCTACCAAACCACACTGACATTTATCCAAGTCTCTAACTGTGCATTTATCTTTCATAACGAAGTTAGCGATAGAAGCTGAAAAGAGAGAGTTGCATTTATCCAAGAAAAGCAGCTAACTTTAAGATTTATCTTTTCAGAGACGTAGAGAGAGAGAGAAGAGAGAGAGAGAGAGAGAGAGAGCAAATTAGAATAGAGAACAGAAAGAGAGAGAGAAAGAGAGAGAGAGAGAGAGAGAGAGAGAGAGAGAGAGAGAGAGAGAGAGAGAGAGAGAGAGAGAGAGAGAGAGAGAGAGAGAGAGAGAGAGAGAGAGAGAGAGAGAGAGAGAGAGAGAGAGAGAGAGAGAGAGAGAGAGAGAGAGAGAGAGAGAGAGAGAGAGAGAGAGAGAGAGAGAGAGAGAGAGAGAGAGAGAGAGAGAGAGAGAGAGAGAGAGAGAGAGAGAGAGAGAGAGAGAGAGAGAGAGAGAGAGAGAGAGAGAGAGAGAGAGAGAGAGAGAGAGAGAGAGAGAGAGAGAGAGAGAGAGAGAGAGAGAGAGAGAGAGAGAGAGAGAGAGAGAGAGAGAGAGAGAAGTTCCTGGCTATCACCTAACCCTCGTCTAACCCTCACTCTCCACAGTCAAGCCAGAGGTACGGGTGCAGCGGCCGCAGGAGTGGGTTACCTTAGGGTCCAGCGTCAACCTCTCCTGCGTGGTGGACGGCTACCCGGAACCGCACGTCCAGTGGCTTAAGAGGAACAACGAAGTCCTCTCCTCAGGACCCTTCGTCTACCACCTGCCACACAAGTTACTCCGGGTCTGTCTGTTTGTCTGTCTATCTGTTCGGGGAGGCATGGCACTGTAAACACCACGCAGTCACCATACCTAACCCATACCTTGATTCTCCTGTTCATCTTCCTCTACCACCTGCTAAACCTGCTCCTCGTGGTCTGTCTACTCACTGAAGCATTGTACTGTAAATACAACACAGCTACGACTACCGGCACACCCAAATTCACACCTAACCTCACCATGCTTCCTGTACTTCTCATCCTCCTCCTCTTCCTCCTCCTCCTCTACCACCTGCTAAGCCAGCTTCTCAAGGTCTGTGTATCATTGAGGCACTACAGTGTAAATATCACGTAGCCGCGGCCACACCTAACTTCACCATCCACTTGAGCCTCTTCCTTCGCTTCACGTCTTCATCCTTTCCTGTAATCTCCGTCTGCTTACTCCCCCCACCAGCTTGTCACCTGTCGCTAGCACCTGTACCGCCCTCACCTTGATGGAGCCGCTCCCAGACACTTCATTAGTCGAGTGTAAACACCCGGGAGCGAGTCTCTCTCTCTCTCTCTCTCTCTCTCTCTCTCTGTGTGTGTGTGTGTGTGTGTGTGTGTGTGTGTGTGTGTGTGTGTGTGTGTCTGTGTGTGTGTGTGTGTGTGTGTGTGTCTGCGTGTGTGTCTGTGTAATTCATTTCGGTCGCCTGCTGGTGACCCAGCCAGTCTTCCCCATTACGGAGCGAGCTCAGAGTTCATAGACCGATCTTCGGGTAGGACTGAGACCACAACACACTCCACACACCGGGAAAGCAAGGCCACATCCTCTCGAGTTACATCCCGTACCTATTTTTCTGCTAGGTGAACAGGGGCCACACATTAAGAGGTTTGCCCATTTGCCTCGTCGCTTACCGGGACTCGAACCCGGTCCTCTCGATTGTGAGTCGAAAGTGTTAACCACTACAATACACTACGCGGTGTGTGTGTGTGTGTGTGTGTGTGTGTGTGTGTGTGTGTGTGTGTGTGTGTGTGTGTGTGTGTGTGTGTGTGTGTTTGAAAGCATTATGATGAAATAAAAATATAGAAAGGGAATCGAGGAAGAGAACCGGTGGTGAATGAAATTGAAGACAGAAAGTACTGAAAAAATAATAAACGATAAATAAAAGACTTAGTTAAGACGTCATCACCTAAAAAAAAATGTGACATCAAAGCACCTTGAATGACGATGCAAACTTTATCCTCGACCTTTTCCCCCACCTTTTTAATTTAGGGCTCGCTAAGGAGGGAAGGAAG
>NC_059291.1:27978319-27990819 GCF_017591435.1 Portunus trituberculatus
GTGTGGAGAAGGAATAGGAGAATGTAACTCCCTGGGATAGATGGCTGAGGCATGGCATGTGAGAGGATGTGTGGGAACAGGAAAAATAGAGCCATGGTAGGACAAGGCAAGGCAGGTCAAGGCAGGGTTGGACAGAGTAGGTCAGGGCATGGCAGGACAGGAAAGGTCGGCTGAAGAAGTCTATTTGTTTCGGGAGGGTAAAGAAAAAAAAGAAAAAAAAGGTTGGTATGTTTTAGAGGCAGACGGGAAGGGAAATGGAAAGAGAGGGAGTGGTGAAACAACATCAGGGGCTGGATGTGAAGGCCATAAGCATACGATTACGGGGAGCCACGCACAGGATATGGGGAAACTCGAAGAACATGAGCACATAAATTACGATCGTGTCAAGAAACCAGACAAAGAACATAAACATGGAGCACTCACTCTGCATCGACGCACCATCGACAAAGGGAAGAAAAAAGAACACCGCACCAGTCCGTCGTTTCGTAAGATAAACAAAACAGCGTAGGTTTGTTTTCTTGCATAAACAATGTATAATAATGTACATCAGTGTTCTGGGCCATGAGAAACATATGGGAGGAATTATACACACGCACGCATATTCCCCTCATGACTTCACAATATGTTCTCGATACAAAAAATCGTGATATGTGTGCGTGTGTGTGTGTGTGTGTGTGTGTGTGTGTGTGTGTGTGTGTGTGTGTGTGTGTGTGTGTGTGTGTGTGTGTGTAATTCACCACGGTCGTCTGCTGGTCAACCAGCCAGTATTTCCCATTACGGAGCGAGCTCAGAGCTCATAGACCGATCTTCGGGTAGGACTGGGACCACAACACACTCCACACACCGGGAAAGCGAGGCCACAACCCCTCGAGTTACATCTCGTACCTATTTACTGCTAGGTGAACAGGGGCTACACATTAAGAGGCTTGCCCATTTGCCTCGCCGCGCCGGGACTCAAACCCAGCCCTCTCGATTGTGGGTCGAGCGTGATAACCACTACACTACGCGGTTTGTGTGCGTGTGTGTGTGTGATGACGGAACAGAAGTATCACTGCGGTTGAGAGGAATATGGAAAACGTGAACATGAAAAAGAAAAAAAAAATAGATGAAAAGATAAACATCCACACACACACAAAAAAAAAAACAATCTACAACCCAATGAGTACAACCTCCAAACAACAATACATCAATCCTTTAAGTCACATATAACAACAAACACGCTCACTATTCCCTGCAGGACACCACCTACCAGTCACTAACAGTATCACCACCACATACTGACCCTATTCACCTTGCACTCTCATCTCCTTACAGCACAATCCCTTGGTTACCCAACACTCTAGCACTGCCACGTTCGCACACTTTCAGGGCTGACTTACATTTAAAACAATACTGGCAGAGAAGCTCTTTCGTGGCTGTTATCACTTCAGATGCATTGGTGTTCTCTTAAGTGTTTCCAGGGTGTTACGTAAGCTAAATATACAAGGATACGCGAAACTAATAGCTAAAGCTTCAGAAACAAAGGGCCACCATGCAACTCAACGCTCTTACTGCTCCTTTTACCCACTACGTCTTCCTGACTAAGTTCTTTCCTTATCGCTTTACCTTTGATTAAGAAAAGTGCGTGTGGTAAGGAGAGAGGCAAGAAGAGAGAGGGGAAGATAAAGGAAGAGGAAAGAAAGGAGGAAGAGGTAGATGGAAGAGAGAGGATAGGAGAAAAGGAGAATGGGGTGGTGTCTTAATCTGTCACTGAAAAATTAGTGGTGTTGTTAATGCAAATTCTGGTGGTGGTGGTGGTGTTGGTAGTTTAGCTGCAACTTTTCAACTATTGCTACTATTACTTACATTAAAACTAGTTGTTGTACTAGTTGCTAAAACAACTAGTACAACAACTACTACTACTACTATTACTACTCCTACTACTGCTACCACTACTATTACTCCTACTATTACTATTGTTGTTTCATCACTCTTCTCCTCCTCACCCTCCTCTCATCATCTCATTCCACAATCACCATCCTCTTCCACATCTGTCTCTCTCCCTCGCGTTTGTCTCTCCTGATCCGACTAATACTAGTGCTACCTCCACAGCTACCAACTTACAGCACCAAACAAATTAACAGTTGGCTTTAGTTTATTTCCAGAGGCAGTGGGAATCAGCGGGGAAATTGAAGGAAGATTACAAAGAAAATTTTTACAAGCAAATTTTTACGGCAATAAAAAATAAAGAGAATAATCTTATTTGTATCTCTATCTGAAGTTTTTTTCTCTTTTTTTCGAATTTTACAAGTGTTATATGTTACTTATAATATACATACATTTTTTTCCCAATAATTAGTCAGTTATTTGAAAATAACAGCCAGGGAAAAAAGATAAGAAATAACCGGAATCAAATACAATACACTCCGTAACCCAATCCCTATTCTCTTATTGGCAATGAAATAACTTAGGCACGGTAAATTGACCTGAACTTAACAACCACTCTGGACATATTTACTGCTGTTATCTCCACGGTAGCGCCGCACACCACATTAATTAACAAAGTAAACACACGCACCAGTATAAAATTGTGTATAAACTAATGAACACCAAAGATGTCGCCGTAGAGAAAGCCAACACTGAGCTTCCTCTGTTACTTCCATCTTCCAGAGTTTTATTCCCTCTGAAGAAAAGCTTCGGGTAACTCCGAGAAATTGCTCCTGGAATATGTAACTCTCAGTTTACACGTTCCGGCGCGGCACATTGTAATTACTTTCACGTACCGAGTGCGCTTGATTCTTCTGTCACTTCACTGTATTGACATAGAAAGAGAAGACATCTTCCATAAGGTGCACTAGGCACGTAGAGGTGAAAATTGGATAACTTTTAGACTGTTTTTGGTTTCTGTTCACACTTACTCTAGGGAAACTTTTTACTCTTATAAAAAAAAATGTACTTAAAAGCAGATCAATTATTAAATGTTTACGATTTTTTTTTTTTTTTTAGAGTACAGTAGAGAACACGACGGTTAGTAACTCTTGGATTGATTAGATGTTCTCTTAACACTTAATAAAATTTTCTTTTACATTTAAAATAATTATCTAGGTACTCATATATTTAAAAGATGACATCGATATCAAAAGAGTTATCGAAAACATGTAGTTTTCAGTACCTGGAGTTTAAGTTTCACTCATTCAAGCTCCCTATGTTATTCAAACAGGAAATATTATATTATTCAGTATCAATGAGGTTAAATAAGCGATGTCCTAATGTATTTATCTATACTGCTTTAAATCGCACACTTCACTTTTCAATTATTTAACCTTCGATCACTTAAACTGACTATGACTAAATAGGTAAGTGACAATGTTATAGCGAGTCAATTGAGCAAAAGCACAGTGTTGTAAGTCAAATACACACAACGCTCGCTCTTTAGGTCTCGTTTCGTCCCCTCTCACCTGGCGTCACACACGGCTCTCAGGTGAGGTTTATCGTCATCACTGCTGTTGTAGGCGTATTTTCATATCATCTTTCAGTCTATCTGTAATCATTATCAGCACATTACGTCATTCCACTATGGCATTTCTATGGAGATTTTAATCACATGAATAAAACACAAGTTAATGAAAGTATTATGAGTCCTTTCTATTCAGAGATAAAAATATGTCGTAGTCTAAATTAGGTCTGCTGATGGGAATTAGTTTGTGAAGCGACATATAAATTATTTCTATGTAAATATATTCCATTTCAATCAGTACCCTTGCTGCTGTGTAAAGGATGATGGATCATCTGATCTGGCAAAACACTATCTTATAAAACTACCTGGGTGTGAATACGTCCCTTCGCCCATCCAGTGTGTGCCTAGCCGAGTTAGATAACACATCTGACCGCCGCCATTACAGTTTCCCGGACACAAAACTGTCACAAAACAAAAATGGAAACGAAGAAAACTAACTACAAACATTTAATTTCCCTTCAGACCCACGCGCCACATGACAAAGAAAGATTATCATCACAGTTCCTTTCTCCGTTCCTCTTAGTCCTTCCTCCTCCTCGACTCTTCCTTACCCCCGAGCGTCGTATCCCCTCCCTCTCTGTCCCTGTGTCCCTTCCTCCCTCACTCCCTGCGCTGAGGTAAAGACCCTGACCCATATCTCCCGGCTTGTCCTTCCTTCTATTTTATATCCCGTTTTACTCTTATCCTTTTCCACTCCTCTATCTTCCCCCACATCGTCCCTCTTCCCGAGTCCTCTTCTTCACCTTCTCCTCTTTCTCCACGACCGAAGTCCTCTTTCTCTTCCTCTTGGTCCTTCCCTCAAATCTTCAGGATAATAGTCAGGCCGCCAGAAATGGAATCCCCTATCATTAAATTCTCCGCGCGGGCGATTCTATACCCTGATGATGGAGCATCTGTCTGTGGTGTGTTTATATCTTAAGGGCTTCTGAGTGATTGTCGCAAGATGTCCTTCTCTTCCTCTCTTTTATTATTTCCTCTGGTTCTGTGTTCCTTTCCTCCTTCTCTTCTTCCTTTTATTTCTCCTCCTCCTCCTCTTGTTTCTCCCCCTCCATCTCTCCTTCTTCTCTTTTTCCTCTTTTCAATCATATTATTATTTGTTTTCTAGCATCATTTACTTTAACTGTATTTCTTAGTGGCTATCTTTTTCTTTACCTGTTGATGTAGTTAGTATACTGTTTTTGGTGAGTTTTAGTACATCTGTTTTGCGTGCGCTTCCTGTTTACTTCTAGAATTTTTCCTTTACTTTATATTCATAACAATATATATCATGTATACTCTGTTTCTCAATTCAATTTCCTGTTATTTCTTTTGTCTTCACTTAAACCGATTGCCTCCATCTGTCTATGATAACATTTTTCATGTATCTTTTTCTTTTATTTTTTTTACACAAACGTATATGTGGCTGTTGCAAACATCTATTATTTTTCTACCCGCTTCTACATCTACCGCTTTATTTGCGTCTGCCTGTCTGTCTGTCTCTCTGTGTCTCTTTGCGTACTGGACATTGATCTCAAATAATATTAGTCCTCCATTCTCATTCTCTCTAATTACACTTTCCCATCTATTTTCTCTTGTCCCCTTACCTCCCCCACACTGCACAAATCTCTCTCTCTCTCTCTCTCTCTCTCTCTCTCTCTCTCTCTCTCTCTCTCTCTCTCTCTCTCTCTCTCTATCTGTCTATTTATCTACCTATCTATCTCTCTCATGCGGTTCGTGCCTTCTTCTCCCTCCTTTTTTTCATCCTTTCATAACCTGAGGCAAAAAAAAATAAATAAATAAAAATAACCATTTGGCAAGCGTCTTCCTGTTTCTCGTAAAATCGGTAGTTTGGGGGAATAAATTAATGGAGGAAAATATGGTTTATGGGGCTGTCATTAGCTCGTAAATGGTGGACATGGGTGAGTTATGGGCGCCTTATTCTGCTTCTGGAGAGAGAGAGAGAGAGAGAGAGAGAGAGAGAGAGAGAGAGAGAGAGATACATAGATAGATGGTGGTGGGTAGCCGAGGAAGACAGGGCAACACGCGGCCAGCATGGTAATGTGGTCGGTGTGCAAGATGCGGAAGACACGGAGGATGGATAGTTCAGCTCACAGCACATCTCTCTCTCTCTCTCTCTCTCTCTCTCTCTCTCTCAATTCTATGTATTCGTAATCTCATATCCCGTGCTTCGTGTCATTCCCCGAACATCACTAACGCTCCGCACAACGCACCGCCAGTACATCCGTAATGGTAACACGTAACCTCCATTAGGTATTTGCTCTATTGCATATGGAACGTCAAGCGTCCTGTTTTGAAATTCCATGGCTAACATTCTCCTCTTTGACCTCCTCTCCTCTTTGTCCTCGAACTCCTCCTTGCACTATTATAGCTTAACCCACTTTCTACTCTACTTTGCCACTCTCTTCCTCTCGTCATTCTCCTCTTCCCCATCTGGCGCCCACACAGGCAAACATAACTATTTTTATGGAACATATGGTGTCTCTATCCAGCGTGGCTAAGTTCCCCAGACACCGTGGTACTGGCGCTGCTACTGAGGGAGGTACTGGGTCTAACTCTGAGGTGTGTCCCGCTCTTTTATTCTTGGTGTATGTCTGGATGGCTGGGTGGTGGGATAGTGGCCGTATCAGATAAGGGAAAACAATAGTACAGAGGTATTGGTAGTAAATTTTAAGGTTTGTTACGGTGGGGTGAGAAAACCATTGATGGGGAATGGTTATTTTGGTGTTCTTAGTACTAATGTTTACTGGAAGAGGAGAGATAACCCTTTTCCTTTTGTTTTAGTGGTAATGGTGGTGGTGGTTAGCAGTAGCCACAGTAGTAGTGGAAGTAATGGTGATTGTAGTAGTAGTAGTAGTTGTTGTTGTTGTTGTTGTTGTTGTTGTTGTTTTTTATGCTGCTGTTGTTGTTGTTGTTTTTATTGCTGCTGTTGTTGTTGTTGTTGTTGTTGTTGTTGTAGTAGTAGTAGTAGTAGCAGTAGCAGTGCCAGCAGCAGCAGCAGCAGCAGCAGCAGCAGCAGCAGCAGCAGCAGCAGCAGCAGCAGCAGTGGTAGTGGTGGTGGTAGTGGTAGTGGTAGTGGTAGTAGTGGTAGTAGTAGTAGTGGTAGTTGTAGTTTATTGTTGTTGTTGTTGTAGTAGTAGTAGTAGTTGTAGTTGTTAGTAGTAGTAGTAGTAGTAGTAGTAGTAGTAGTAGTAGTGGTAGTAGCAGTAGTAGTAGTAGTTATTGTTGTTGTTGTTATTGTTGTAGCAGTAGTAGTAGCAGTATTAGTAGTAGTAGTTGTAGTTGTTGTTGTTGATTTTTTTGTTGTTATTATTAATGTTTGTTTTGTTGTTGTTGTTGTTGTTGTTGTTGTACCAATAGCAGCAACTTTATTGTATTAGTATTAGTAGTAGTGGTAGCAGTGGTAGTAGTAGTAGTAATAATAATAGCAAAGAAGGAGTAGTACGTAGTAGTAGTTGTTATTTTTTTTTGTTTTTTCTACTGCTGCAGGTTTTATGTAGATAATATGGGATATTTTCTAATTCTGAGACCTAATTCTTGACCAGAGAGAGAGAGAGAGAGAGAGAGAGAGAGAGAGAGAGAGAGAGAGAGAGAGAGAGAGAGTAAATGCCTGTTGCCGCAGCAAAATTTGATAATGTTCTAATTTTCGTTATAGTCGACCTTATTAGTGAAGAAAATTGTACGTCAAAACGTCGTTAGTAGTAGTAGTAGTAGTAGTAGTAGTAGTAGTGGTAGTAGTAGTAGTAGTGAGTGGTGGTGGTGGTGTGCAGGTGGTGGTGGTGGTGGTGGTGGTGGTGGTGGTGGTGGTGGTGGTGGTGGTGGTGGTGGTGGTGGTGGTGGTGACAGTGGAGTGGTGGTAGTGGTGGTTGGTGGTGAGCAGGTGGTGGCAGTGGTGGTGGTGGTGGTGGTGGTGGTGGTGGTGGTGGTGGTGGTGGTGGTGGTGGTGGTGGTGGTGGTGGTGGTGGTGGTGGTGGTGGTGGTGGTGGTGGTGGTGGTGGTGGTGGTGGTGGTGGTGGTGGTGGTGGTGGTGGTGGTGGTGGTGGTGGTGGTGGTGGTGCAGCAGTGGTGGTGGTGGTGGTGGTGGTGGTGGTGGTGGTGGTGGTGGTGGTGGTAGTAGTAGTAGTAGTAGTAGTAGTAGTAGTAGTAGTACCAACGATTTCACTAGAAAGAGCATTAAGAGTGGCAGGAACTTTTAACGGATATTGCGTAAGCGTTGTCACAATAGTAAAAACAACAACACTGGCAGAAGCATTAGTACCAAATATAGCAACATAGTCTTTATCAAGAGGATCAGCCGCAATAAAGCACCACTTCGATATCATTGCGATGTATTTTCAAGGATTAAACAGTACAAGGTTTATCCTAGTGGTGGTAAAAAAAACCCTAAAGACAGAAGAGGCATGAGATGAGAAGACTTTCATAATTACTTGAGAGAGAGAGAGAGAGAGAGAGAGAGAGAGAGAGAGAGAGAGAGAGAGAGAGAGAGATTGTATGTATATGTGTGTGTTTATAGCAAAGTAGAGTCCCTTGCTATCAATATACATACTCTCTTAGTGTTTACATTGGCCTATAAGATCAAAGTACCGGCACACAGAGGGTATGTATCCTGTCTGCCAATGCCTATCATAACTCCTCCTCCTTCTTCCCCGCCTAGTCACGCAGGCCACGCCGAGGAGAGAGTAACGCCATAAAGGATCACGACTCGCTTTGCTTCATATACATTTTTTCAACGCAAACAAACGCCAACCCTGTCCTTACCCTACCCTACACCTTTCCCTACCACACCCACACACACACACACACACACACACACACACACACACACACACACACACATTTGCTCTGACAGTGAATGATAGTCTAGTTCTGAAAACATTATTAATATTCTGTGAAGCGGTGTTTGTTAGAGAGAGAGAGAGAGAGAGAGAGAGAGAGAGAGAGAGAGAGAGAGAGAGAGAGAGAGAGGAAAAAGAGAAATAACCCAGAACACCATGAAGCCACAAACAATACAACCGCGGCATAACACCAACGCGCACCGCATGCCAGCTGATATTAAGCAGGCTACAGTGCGGCATAACAGGCAGCTTGTCAGGAGAGTAGCAAGGCCTGGACCGGCATGGCGACGCGACACACCACGCATAACGACCCGTGCCACACGCTAATTAAAACAAATAAAGCCGAAAGATAAACATAAACCGTCCTACTACCATCCACCTACCAACCACCCCCCAATAAAGAAGAAAAAAAAAAACGAAGGAATGGAGGAGGAGAAGGAAGAGGAGGAGGAGGAAGAGGAGGAGGACAGGGCAAAACACATTTGGACATCCAGAGGAAAACACAAGGACAAAGAATGACAGGGAAACATGCAGGAAACATCAAATAATCGTCAGGGAGAATAAAATGCCAGAGGCGGGAGGCGTGGGGATGGAATGAAAACAGTCACATAATCGAGTCTCGTGACATTTACGCGGAGACACAAGGAGGCGGTGGCGGGAGCAACGGGGGTGGCATTCAATATGGCAATGACATGGCTGGGATAACACACACTAGGAGGACGACCAGGGCAATGGCAGGACAAGCCTACGAGCAGTACTGAAGAAGAGGAGGTACACACATAGGCAGATCAAGAAAGATAAATAAACAGAGAAGCACAAAACGATAAACAGACTGATACAAAAAAAAAAAAGAGAAAGACAGACGGATAAGTAAACTCACATGCAAACAGGGATAAATAAACAGAAAACACAGACAGACAAGCAGGCAGAGACACAGGCTGATAAACAAGTAGAGAAATAAACACACGTAATGAATGAAAAAAGGGACGTGACAGGTAAATAAAGAGGAGAGAGAGAGAGAGAGAGAGAGAGAGAGAGAGAGAGAGAGAGAGAGAGAAATAGGAATCGACGAGCCAGACGAGTTTACCTAAGAGAGGTACTTTGTTTCTCTCTCTCTCTCTCTCTCTCTCTCTCTCTCTCTCTCTCTCTCTCTCCATAGTAGAGCGCTTAGGTCAACTACGAGTCACTGGTCACTGTCAGAGTATGAGAGAGAGAGAGAGAGAGAGAGAGAGAGAGAGAGAGAGAGAGAGAGAGAGAGGCGAGGACAAAACTATGAAACGTCAGGAGAGCGGAGAGCGACGAAAGATAGCGAGAAAGTGATAAAGACCAACAGCTGAGCGATATTAGAAGACAACAGCCACGCTAATACTCGCACTAACAACGGCCAGAAATATAAGCCGGGCAAAAAAAATTCACTGGTGAGAATTATCCAGCGTACCCTCGAGCTAAATGGCCGGTGATGCTTGGATACTGTTCCGATGCATAGATAAACATTATTCACTGAGCAGAGAAAGAGAGAGAGAGAGAGAGAGAGAGAGAGAGAGAGAGAGAGAGAGAGAGAGAGAGAGAGAGAGAGAGAGAAAGAGAGAAAAGATTGCAGACTTAACTTCTTTCTCCTTTCTATCTTCTCTTACTCAAGAATTTCACCACCTGCCCTTGTCCCGTGTCCCCTTGCAACCCTTCTGTCTGTTTTCCCGCGCACCTTCCTCCCTCTTCTCCCTCCGTTCAACTGGTACACTAATACCTGCAATACATCAAGGCAGGCAGAGAGAGTGGCGCAAACGGGAGACACTCAACAGTGATCCGTGGCCTGTTTGGGGATATTAGCACTACTCAGAATAGGCTCATGCACGCCCACTAATGCGTCTGCACCCGTCGCTCATATCAGGCGGGAAGTGGCGGCGATATTGCCCTCCATCAGCCAGTCGTTGGGGTGATAACTGGCACGCTGCGTCCTGAGATGCTGCCGCGCCATCTGACGAGGCCAGTGGGAGTGAAGGTGCGATCCCAGGTTATTGCGGGCGTCGTTTTCTGTTAGGGAGGTGATGCGTTTAAGAGAATATCAATAAAAGTGTTGCTTCATTAAGTGGATAGAGAGATACTGATGCTTACGCGGCTACCAGGAAATGCACTTGTTCCCTCCCCTCTCTTCGTTCCTGCTGATGCTGCGGGACGGGAGGAGGAGGTGGTGAGAGGAGGGCGTGGGAGACACCGCGGCTGCCTTTCTCGTGTCCCGGCGAAACCTTTATCTCTGAGGCGCCGGACAGCGAGTGAAACCGAGGAACGCACTCAGCATCCGGCGACTTGGGGTTAGAGTGGCATTAGTGATTCCAGTAGCGGCCAACCCTTTGTTTCTTGTGGTTCTGGTAATAAGACTCAACTCTACCAGCCCATCGAAGTACTGTATGGAACTGAATTAGTACTATACGATTAAGACAGCACTTCTTCCTGGTACTTCATAAGTCTATATAATTTCTTCTTTCAGTCCAGTATTTTTTTTTTTATAGTACCAGTGTATAATGTAACTGGCAACTCCAGCCTGACTCTAATGCCACATTGGTTTATCATTTAATCACTCCAGTATTTCGAGCATTCTATCTGTCCTTTAGTCCAAGATCTTTAATTAATGAGTAGCCCTGCAATTATATATTTTTGTCCAAAGTAAATTCCAGTAACTCGATATTCATTAAGATTTCACAGCACGTAGCCTCGTAACAATCGAGCTTTCATGGTAGCAGTACGCAGTGTCTTATTCTAGAACTTTCTATATTTTAATTAGCATTGTTTTTCAAAGCTATAGACACGACTAGTCAGGTAGTCGTGATATTAATCCCAACAGGCGATGCAGTGTTAAACTTTCGCTGCAATTAAGAAAATGGCCTTGAGAACTCTAATGACTTTAATAGGCTAATTTTGGTAATTTCTCAGATTTCTCACGATATTTAATCAATTAGTGCTGCAAAACGCTAAAATATCATCAGAATTATGAAAGCATTGTTGAAAACCTTAATGAACTAATCTTTCCTTAAGATGGTTTACGGGGGGAAGAGAGATAACTTAATATGTATTCCCAATCTTTCCCAACTAATTATGTTGGAACCTTGTCAAATTAATACTAAATATATGAAAATGCTCTTAAGAACTTTGTAAGGTTTTCCTAATAACTGTTTTAAAAATGACACTGGAAATGACTGCTCAGGACCTTAATATATTTATGTTGCCATTGGTGATGCGGGATCCTTTCTAAAATATCACTAAAATAAGAAAGAAAACCTCTCTTGAAAAACCAACTAACTTTCGCTAGAGACTAAGGAAAAGTGTTCAGCTGAAATATAGAAAGGTTTTCAGCATGTGTTCCACTGTGGCAGAAGAGACACAGAGGACTACGCTGCTAGCATGGGGTGAGCCAAACCAGTGGACACAGCACTTTATCGGGAAAGGAGACGCCACCCAGCCACCCACCCACACACACACACACACACACACACACACACGCACGCACAGATAAGAAAAAAAAGAGTAGAGAAAAGTGCCTTCGAAAAATAATATTCCGACCAGGACATCTGGAACACAACTCACTTTCATCTGCAAATCCACGAGTGGACTGTCGGCAAATGTTAAAGAATCGCAAACGTCAGCGAGTGCCAGAAGGAGGAAAAGGAAGAAGAGAAGGAAGAGGAAGAGGTAGAGAAGGAAGAGAAAGTAAAGGAAGAGAACTTTATAGGAGAAGAAGGAACAAGAGAACATAATGATTAAAGAAAGAGAACAAAATAAGGGGAATAAAGAGAAGGGTGATGAGCAGAAAAATAAAGAAAAGGAATGTAATGATAAAGGAGAGCCAGAGAAGGAAAACGAAGTGAAACAAAAAGAAAAGGAAGAAAAAGAATAGAAGAAAGAGAAGGAGGAAAGGATGGAGGAAAACAGAAGGACTAGAGATGTTAAAAAGACAGGGATCAACAGTAATAAGAGAATGAAAAGGAGGGCAGGATGCAAGAGAAACAAAAGAATAAAAAAAAAAAAACAGGAAGAGCAAAAGGGAAAACATGAAAAGGGAAACAGAAGGACAAAAAAGAAAAAGATAAATGAGAGAGAGAGAGAGAGAGAGAGAGAGAGAGAGAGAGAGAGAGAGAGAGAGAGAGAGAGAGAGAGAGAGAGAAAGAGAAAAACGAAAG
>NC_059291.1:27995819-27998319 GCF_017591435.1 Portunus trituberculatus
CTGGCAGAGTTATAAAAATTTAATCAAGAAGATGTACAGCTCACTTAATCATCCGTTGCCTCTTTCCGGGAGACAAAGGGGCCGGCAGGTGGGTGAGCAATCGAGTTACGGTGAGTATTAGTTTCCCTGATGCTTTTATTATCCCTTTATCTCGCTCCCTCCTTCCCTCCTCCACCACCGGCACCCTTGCACCCTCCCCTTCCTTCCTTCACCTCTCGAGTGCAAGCAAACCAAACCAATACATAAGGGCGAGAAACATGTTCACCTGCATTTTTAGTTACTATGCACCGGTGGTTGTCTTCTTTCTTGCAGAGACTCCCACGACCACAACCACCACCACCACCACCACTACCACCACCACCACAACCACCACCCCCTCTTCCACTACCACCAGCAGCAAGAGTGTTATTGAGAAAGCGGAGGACAACCTAGTTTGGCCCAAGAGTAGAGGTAAGATATGTTTCTGGATGGAAAATGTTGCAGACTTTTAATGATGTAATCAGGAACTTTTGCCTGAGAATTGACCAATTAACATTTCGAGTAATAGTCTCGAGTGATCCATTAATGTGTCCCACTTCGTTTAGCGTCACTTTTTCACTTTATATTAAGCTTCTGTTGCTGCCACTACGCTTTCTGTTCAACACATCGCCCTTCACATTCTGGTCTGTTTGCCTTTAGTCACCGCCATGCCATCACGCCTCCATCATCCGCTTGCTTCATTATCTCACACATCTGACTTTGTATCACCTTAACGGAGCACCTGACAGTCTAATTAACACCACGACAGGTAAGGCTGTTCCTAAGACACCGTCAATAACATGCCGGACATGAACGACGTGTGTACTGAACAAATATACATGTCTGATAACTAAACGCTCGTTACATATTCCAGTCCCTCAACTGTCATAAAATCAATGCTGAGACGCAGAGTTTGTATATTCTTTTTACAGGTATAACAAAAGACTTCCATCTCACTAATATTAATCCAGTAGAGTATACTTTTATCTTTCAACAATTATCTTGACAACATCTTATTTCCGCTGTGTTTCTTCTCCAGATGGCCGCAGGGAAGACTCTGGTCTCGCCTCTCGTCACACGTCCAGCTCCATGTTGGCTTCTCTCAAGGACACAGGTGCGTGTAAGACGACAAGGAGACATAGAGCAAAAACTTACACGCTGCACAGTACAAAATATACACAACTATAACAATAACAGTCATACAACATAGAAACAAAAACGTGTATAGTCTCCAACAATACGATCAGTAAAACAATGCCACTACCACCTTTACCACCATTGCTTAACAACGGCAAGAACAACAATAACAATGCCAATAGTAATTATACAACAATATTATGATTAACAATAAATAAGATTATTTATATCATCAATATCAAAATTCTGAGGGGATATAATGCAGATAATGATGATAACCGGCAAGTCATAAGACAAGGTACACAAAAATACGATATCTCTTGTAAAATCACCTACGCCCTCCTTTAACTCAATAACATTTTCAATAAGAGCATTACAGTTTTCAACGAGACTCACAACATTATATTCAGCATATTTCCGGAAATAACATGCACATGAAATATAGTGTTAAAGTTGCTTTTCTTGAAAATTGAAGGCACTATGCTTTCTATTTATGGTCGTGCGTTGTGCCGGCCTGCTCGGGAAGTCTTCCTTATATTCCCCTCAGCAACATGAGAGAAGATCTATGCTCGTTCATAGAGATGACACTTAATACGATAATGCGACTCCGATAATCACATGCACATCGTGTTAATAAAGTAGAGCCACGAAAGTATTGAAAAGTGGTGATGAGCATTTTGAGAGGGGAAATTCAGCTGGATGTGGATTTAGACTGGTCAACAAATTCATTTTTACCCCATCTTCTTTTTTACTTTTGTAATATAGAATTCAAACAATGATTTCCTTCTTTAATAATAACGACTTTCTGTGTTTACTCTTCCGGGTGATGGCACTATCTCATGTTGCTGCAGTTCATGTATTTTATTCATCGAAAGGTCCACGATCTTGTACAGAAATTAAAAAGAACAAGAATTGAAAAAGAAAATAAAACTAAGAAATAACCTAAACTTTTCACATGCAACCCATAAATATATACCATTCGTCCAGTAATTTTATATAAGCCACTTCTCCCTGATGCAATATGTAATGGTTAAAAACACGCCCTGTCATTACACACCAGACACGATACGAGACACGAAAAAAGAATGAGTGTACGCTAGCCTTTAAAACATTAATTATTTCTTTAGTACCTCCTTTACTACTAAAAAGACCGTCATTTAAAGGGCGTAACACAAACTCTTGACAAACAATGCACACCAAACTTCAGAAATGGAACCAAACTTAAAGATCCCAATATAAGGGTTTAAAGAGCAAACATACATTCGATATCAAGTTCACCTCACAAGGAGGCAAATAGGTACTTAGAAATGGAAAAGTGTGGAAATGGCTGTCCTGTCAGTGTAGA
>NC_059291.1:28003319-28008319 GCF_017591435.1 Portunus trituberculatus
AATAAAACACACATTTTTTTCCCCATCTTTACCACACCACCACCACCACCACCACTCCCACCACTAGCACCACCATCACCGTCACCAATAATCGTGATAGAAACATAAACGTTTTCAGAAGGAGGTGGTGGTGCTGGTGCATATAAAAACTAGTACAAACTCCAAACACAATCTAGCCATCCTCCACTTCCATTGCTCCTCCTCCTCCTCCTCCTCCTCCTTCTTCTTCTCCTCAACCTCTTCCTCCTCCTTCTTCTCCTTCTCCTACTCCTTCTCGTCCACCTCTTCTATATCCGCGCGCCACTTCGCCATGATTGAATCTCCTGACCAACCAACAACCTGAAAGTTAATTACGAAAATCCATTAACGTTTGATAAAGTGAAGTTTCCTCCCCTCGAACCTTTCCGCCGGTATATCGCCCTGTTACATCTAAAGGTAGTCAGAAATTACAGCGGTTAATTAGCTCAGCCACTGAAAACATTAAATAGTCAGGGTTTTTTTCAAGGTTAAACCACCAGCCAGTCAGCAAGCAAGCAAGCAAGTAAGGAAGTAAGTAGGAACGTCGTGGAGGAAAGAGAGAGAAGCGAGGATTCCAGCATTGTGAAAGAGTAAGGAAGAAAAAAATAACGATGGAAGAAGGAATAGATATGAGTAAAGTAAGGGAAACATGAGAAGGAGACGGAAGGATAGAAGACAGACGAGATGAAAAAGGGAGATATGATTGCAAGTGGTAGATGAAGACTGGTGAAGGAGGAAAAAAATACTATGGAAGTTAAGAGGTAGAGGAGGTAGAAGTGGAACTAAGCAAGGATCACAATATCTGGAGCGGTGAACCAAGCTGCCTCTCTTCTTTGTATACGTGGTAAGTTTCAAATGAGAGACACAACAACCTATATAAAATTGCTGGTGGTGTGGAGAAGCAGCAACAAGAGTAGAAGTAGTCGTAGCAGCAGCAGCAGTAGTAGTAGTAGTAGTAGTAGTAGTAGTAGTAGTAGTAGTAGTAGTAGTAGCAGTAGTAGTAGTAGTAGTAGTAGTAGCAGCAGCAGCAGTAGTAGTAGTAGTAGTAGTAGTGGTAGTAGTAGTAGTGGTGGTGGTGGTAGTAGCAGTGGTGGTGGTGGTAGTGGTAGCAGTAGCAGTGGTAGTAGTGGTGGTGGTGGTGGTGGTGGTGGTAGTGAGTAGTAGTGGTGATGGTGTGGTAATAGTAGTAGTAGTAGTAGTAGTAGTAGTGGTAGTAGTAGTAGTAGTAGTAGTAGGTAATAGTAGTAGTAGTAGCAGTAGTAGTAGTAGTAGTAGTAGTAGTAGTAGTAGTAGTAGTAGTAGTAGTAGTAGTAATAATAGCAGTAGCAGTAGTAGTAGCGGTAAGTGATAACTTTAATAGTAATAGTCGTAGTAAAATGATACTACTACTGACAACAATAGTAGCAGTAACAGAAGCAGTAGCGGTAGCAATAGCAGTAGCTTTACCAGTAGCATCAGCAACACCAACAACAGTAGCAGCACCAGCATAAGCACATTACTATTATAATCATCATCTTTTAACACTCAACATCACCTTTTCCATTATTACAGTAAGCTGCACTGAAAAAGAAAGAGAACGAAAAGCAAAAAATGGCCAATATATATTCACAAACAAAAACGAATCTGGCTGACAAGGTTCTGTTTTCTTCTTTTCATTTGTTACGTACTGTACGTGTCCTTTCCTTTTTCCCTCAGAGAATGGTAATAATAAAGCCGCTAAGGTCAACCGAACATTCTGTGTCAGTGTCAGGCTCGGTGTATTATTAAAGTTTTAATCGCCGCACACCTGGTCTTTGTTATGTTGGCGCCAAGCGCTCACCCCGAGACAGCTTAATTTCGATATGTGAGAGTTACTAGCAAGTCATTTTTTTTTTAATGATGTTTCACTTTATGTATGCGAAGCCGTTCCTTTTGCACATATACTATAGACAGGTCATATTTCTACCGGTTTTTTTTTTTCCAAGAGACAAAACGTATTGATGAGAGAAGCTGGTTAGATATGCATATTCAACTTTTGACATGAAAATCAGACTAGATGATTTATAAATCCAAAGGATACTTCGATGGCTGTAAACATACTTTTATGCCTAAAAAAAAAACCTAAATGTGCCACAGTAATTATAAAAAAAAGTATTATAATCCTGATGTTGGGTTTAAATCCCAGTCTACGCTACCAGCTTGCAACAAACCAGTACCGTCATTGATTTAATAGCCAGTGAAGGTTAACCATCAAATATTTCCAACAAACACTTTCCATAGTATTACTAAATTAATGCATTTCAAGGAACAAATAAATGAACTTTCAATCTTGCTTCAACATCAGTTTTATCTTCTGCCTTTCATCACTAAAAAAATATCAGAATATAATCACATCTGCTGTCCTTAGTAACCACGATCACTTAATAACATATTGACTATTTAGATCTATATATATATATATATATATATATATATATATATATATATATATATATATATATATATATATATATATATATATATATATATATATATATAGATAGATAGATAGATAGATAGATAGATAGATAGATAGATAGATAGATAGATAGATAGATAGATAAATAGATAAATAGATACATACATACATACATACATACATACATACATAGATGAATAGATGGATAGATAGATAGATGGATAGATTGATATATAGATAGATGGATAGATTCTTATTTTTTTATGTGGGAGGACACCAGCCAAAAGCATCAAAACTACAATAAAGAATGAAGTCCACTGAGGTATGGACACGCCCCACGTTATAAAACTTCCAAATACAGCATATCCCTCAAGGCTATTCTCTTATATTTCCACATTGACGAGAACCTCCTTACTGTAACAAGAACCTGGAATAATTTTGATGCCTTGACATGATTCCTGTGTATTTCCTGAAAACAAAACTCATCAATCTCAAAAGTTCCCGAAACAAGCTAGAGGGGAAAACGACATGTTTGTATACCTCCCCAATCGCAGCAAAAGTGTGTCACCAAAAAAAGAAGGAATGCGTTGCACCCGTCTTATATATTTTCACTCACTATTATATGAAATCCCCTTGTCGTAAAATCCATGACACCAATGGAAAATCAATACGAGATTCCATGATCAGTGCCTCAATACATCAATCGATACCAGTGTAGGTGCATTTCATGATCACTTATATCAGTTGCATCTCTCTGATTGCTTTCATCATTTCATCATACATTTCTTTCAAAAATTACAATAATTTTTCATTTTATTTATTCAGCAAAAACTCACCAAGTAGCCGCACTGTCCTCCCATTGTTGGGCTCAACGAAACAAAGCCGTTTATATGAATGAAGCTGCATTACAAATGTACGTTCGGGATGATTAATAAGTTATATACTACATGAATGTAAAATATATAATGATTTAGGTATTTTACTTCGCTACTTTCAACTTTTATTGAGCTAACCAGAAAAAAAAAATGTCCAAATCAGTAACACTCTACCTTTCATAAGGAGACAATGCAACCTTTACTTATTGATTTACTTATTCATTTACTTTTTAATGCTGCATCTATAGGGAGTAACAGTTTCAATAACGGAAGCAGAGAGCAACAATATATACACATTTTACAGTAAACAGCAAAACATTTCCTGTCTCATTTTTTTTTCTCATTAGACGATCTGTCTTTCAATCTTCAACTAATTACACATATTTGTATTTTTGTTTCTTTTCTTTTCTCCGTTATTTCCATGACAGTCTGGCATTATGTGTCACCTGCAAGCCTCGGCGTTCTCCTAAAACCTGAGTGGAACAACTCTCCCTACTCACTCTTATCAATATTCTGTGGACTTTACTAACACATGAGGCGACTCTTTCATCCCTTCACCCAACAAATCTGCTTTCCTCTATTCTCACTCTACAACAATGAAAATGTATGTGATATACAAGTGTGTGTATGTATGTATGTATATATATATATATATATATATATATATATATATATATATATATATATATATATATATATATATATATATATATATATATATATATATATATATATATATATATATATATATATATATATATATATATATATATATATATATATATATATATATATATATATATATATATATATATATATATATATATATATATATATATATATATATATATATATATATATATATATATATATATATATATATATATATATATATATATATATATATATATATATATATATATATATATATATATATATATATATATATATATATATATATATATATATATATATATATATATATATATATATATATATATATATATATATATATATATATATATATATATATATATATATATATATATATATATATATATATATATATATATATATATATCCTTCAGAAAGAATAATGCTCAAGTTGCTATAGACTTCAACAACATGTATACTCAACGGCCTCTTCCCAATATATATATATACTATATATATATATATATATATATATATATATATATATATATATATATATATATATATATATATATATATATATATATATATATATATTGGGAGGAGGCCGTTGAGTATACATGTGTTGTTGAAATCTATAGCAACATGAGCATTATTCTTTTCTGAAGGGAGCGTTTGTATTTTTCACACAAGGATGCGCTTGTCTGATTGTAGATTCTAGAGAGGTGGCCGTTCTTTCAAACATCCACCCCTTAACCCCAGCCAAGCTGCAAACTGATTGGCTCTCACAGCCCCACACACCTACCGCGTCCGCCACTAGTAGTCTTAAGAAGCTCTACTGCAAAATGTTGAGAACATCGTTTGAGGATACAACATACATTACAGCAATATATGGTTGCGAGCACGAGACCGAACACAATTGGTTCAGGAAACCTATAAAGTATCTTAACAAAATTAACCCACCCTCTATTTTCACAAAATAGCACACTTACCAGGAATACCTACCTTGGAGACAT
>NC_059291.1:28018319-28020819 GCF_017591435.1 Portunus trituberculatus
TATACGTCCAATATGCGTTTGGCGTGAGGTGAGGTGCAGGGAGGGAGGCAAGCTTGCGTTCCCAGGTGCTCAGTCAGAGGTGCTCAAGACTCCTCCTTCCCCCGTGGACACAACATTGCTGCTCACCACATCACGCTCAAAAAGGTGATAAGGAATGTAAAAAAAAAAAATAATAAATAATAATAATAAACAAGTCAAATACTATGTCACGGTCCGTCTTCTAAGTGTTGCTTGATGTCCAGAGGTGCTCAGAGGTGCTCAGCCAGAAGGGAGGAATCAAGAGGGTGGTGGGAAGGGAACGGGTGTAAGCTATCGAGCATCTGTGAATAATATATGGCAGTGTTACAGTACGTGTCACTCCTGGCTATATATTTCAGTGTGGGGAGGAGTAATTAGAGTGTAACGATTGAACACGAGGGTTATTTGTGTGTGTGCGTGTCTGTGTGTGTGTGAGAGAGAGAGAGAGAGAGAGAGAGAGAGAGAGAGAGAGGCAGGCGGGAGGGAGTGAAAAGGAGCGGAGTTCATCAGAAGTACATTATGAAAGAAAAAAAAAAGGATTACACACACACACACACACACACACACACACACAAATACGATCAACAAAACCACAAAATTTAAAGGAAATGAAACAGTAAGATATGGACAGTTGAAGAAAACAAAAAAAACCTAGATTATGAAATGGACAAAGAAAATGACAAAAAATAAAGAAAGAGAAGTTGACAATAACGACAAAAACTACAACAAGAAACAATACCTATCTAACAAAGTAAGGTCGTGCAAAAAATACATGGGAAAACAAAACAATAACTAATAATAACAATAATAATAATGTGTCAAGATATATTCCTCCATCGTCCAAGAGATAGAAATAAGTGCTAGTCATTTAATTTCTATATATTTCCGAATTACGCTCTTCTTACTTGCTTTTCTTCCCCACATAACCGAATTATAATTTTCCGTTACCGAATTATCCTTTGACACTATCCAGCTGCCCTTGCCTCCCCCTCGGCCGCTCTTTCCCCTACTACTCCTCCTCCTCCTCCTCCCCGTTAAGTCTGGTTCAATATGCCCTGTACCCTCCATACATACCACACCCTCCTCCTCCTCCTCCTCCTCCTCCTCCTCCTCCTCCTCCTCCTGCTCTTCTTCAAGAACCAGATGGGGACTAAGACTCGAACCCCGCAAACTACAGTCTGTTTTTATCGTTTCTCTCTCTCTCTCTCTCTCTCTCTCTCTCTCTCTCTCTCTCTCTCTCTCTCTCTCTTTCGTGTTGTTCTTTCCACTTTACCTTCATTCACTCCAAATGACATTTATCTCCCTTTACTCTCCCTATTTTTAGTCCTTTTATCTCTCTGTGCTCTCCCTTTACTCTCCCTATTTTTAGTCATTTTAACTCTTTGTGCTCTCCTTCTTTATCGTTATTCTATCTATTCTATCTAGTCTTCCCTTAGTTCCCGCTTCCCTCATCCATTTATTTTTCTCTCTCTTATTTATCTCCTCTTGTCTAAAGAATTTCTCATTATCACTCCTCTCTTTTAACCTGTCTCTCATTCCCTTTTATTATGCACTAGTCTTCCTATGATGCTCTTGCACCCTCTTGCGTGATCTTTTTTCTTTTTTTGTTATCACTCTCTCCCTATTGCATTTCCCTATCGTGTTAAGTACTTCATGTTCCTCTTAGCCTTTTCACTATTTTTCATTCTTTCATATTTACATTCATGAAATCTTGAATATCGCTAATATCTTCCCACTCCATTCATTTATTCCACTCCGTTCATTTATTCTATTCCTCGTTCTATATTTGTTTTTTTTTCTAAATCTGTCTCACCTCAAGTACTTCCTCACCTACACTCTTTCCAATTTCTTTTCTCTTTTCTACTTCTTTTTATCGCATTACATTTCACTCCCTACGATCTCTTCCATCCTCATTCACTTGTGTTCTTCCCTGTTACTTCCTTTCTCTCTCTCCCCTCCGGTATTTCCTTTCCTTACTTACTCTTTCCTCCTTTTTTCCTTCTTTTTCTTTCATTTTCTTCATAGTTTCCTGCCTTACCTAGCCTACCTCTTCTTCCAAGCGTTGTTCCCAGCCGTTAAATAACAGAAGAATATTGTTAATTACTCTTAATGTGGTGTTGAATTATAAAGGAAATATATGTATAAACTCTATGTATATAAATGTAATAACTTAATGTATATTACACGTACTATAATATATCTTAATGTATATGGCAGTAGATTATTGTAGAACCAGCCAAGCGTATAACGACTGAAGGGGCCTTATATTTCGCGTCTATCTAATATTGAAGGAAAAAATAAATAAATAAATTAGTAAATAAAGAAATAGAAATTATATACATAAATATATATATATACATGCATACTATACATAATGACTTAATTAAGGTAACATTGTTTACTAGGCACGTGAATCATTCTTGTTTCAACGTATACATACTAAATAAACACTCATTGTAGGGAGAATATTTTGATGCTGCCA
>NC_059291.1:28030819-28033319 GCF_017591435.1 Portunus trituberculatus
CCGCTAGTCGTAAAGCTAACACTGTTTTAGGATTTATCGCACGTAATTTTGACTACAAAACACCTGAAATCATAACGCGTCTCTATACGTCATTAGTGAGACCACATTTGGAATATGCGGTTCAGTTCTGGTCTCCAAGTTATCAAAAAGACATAAATAAATTAGAGAGCGTTCAAAGACGAGCAACGAAACTAATCCCCGGAATACGTGGCCTGTCATATGAAGAACGTCTCAAAAGACTAGACATGTTCTCCTCAGAGATCGTCGCATCCGAGGTGACCTCATTCAAACGTTTAAAATACTTAAAAATATAGATAAGATCGATTATGAAAATCTTTTTGAGCTTTCGCAATCAGTAACGAGAAATAACGGCTTGAAGCTTAAAGGACAGCGATTTAATACTGATTTGCGAAGAAACTTTTTTAACGTAAGAATAGTTGAACACTGGAACAAGCTGCCAGCGTCCGTCGTCCAAGTTAACACGGTAGCTACGTTCAAAAGTAAATTAGACAAGTTTTATAAAGAAAATGGTTTCCGATAATTTTTTTTTCTTTTAGCGATAGTAGTAGTTACACTAGATACCTCTTTTCTTAGCGATAGTAGTAGTTCCATTAGTACTCTTTTTTCCCATCTTTCCTGTGTAAATTTCCCGATTGTCCTTCTCAACAGTCGGGGTGTATTTTTCGTCTTATTTCCTGCCGGGTGACGCCGGAGGGATTGGTGGGTGGGGAGGAGCTTCATCTGTTCTATCCTTACCTCCTACTAAGTATGTAGCTTCTGTACGTGTAGTTTAGTAAACGAGTGACCTCGTTATAGGTCGCAAGGCCTCCTGTCACTCGTCTTTCCTATGTATTCCTATGTATTCCTCTTTCCTCCTCGTACGCCAAGCTGACGAATATTTGATTGGGTAACAACATTACTTAGACAGTCACGCAGCGTTCTCCTCGGAGGCGCCAGGTCGCTATTATAGAAAACAAGGGAGACCATGTTTTTCTTTTTATCATCCCTTCTGCTTCTTTTCCCTCCACCCTTGTCTCTTTTCTTGTATTCGCCTCCTTCTTTCTCTTCCTCCTCCTACTCCTCTTCCTCCTCCTCCTCCTGCTCCTCCTCCTCCTCCTCCTCGGTGCATGTTGAGGTGGGTGATTGCATTTGACTTTCAACAGGTAAGGAAAGCAAATTGTCTCCCTAAGGTGGTCGCCAGGCAGCCCTCCTAGTCTTTGTTGCTCCCTCCGCCAGCTCAGTTCTCACCGCACCCACATGACTGACTGACTCTCTCTCTCTCTCTCTCTCTCTCTCTCTCTCTCTCTCTCTCTCTCTCTCTCTCTCTCTCTCTTTTTATCTAAACAAATGCATATACAATGAACGAGGCTTAAATAAAACCCCAAGTTGAGTATGGGGTTATTCCAAAAGCCTATAGTAGTATTATTTTTGATAATAACACATTAGTATACTGTACATTAAGACGTTATACATGAAAAATAAATAGATAAATAAAATACACTCCAATACAAAATAATTTCTTTACAATAAATACTACTGCAACACCAGCTGCGACGGGTGCCTGCCTCGCCACTTGTGGGCTGCCACTTTCACTTGCTGAGTAGTCATGCTCCTCACTTGGGAAGTGGCTACCACGAAAATGTTCCACAGCCTTGAGGTCCTGGCTGTGTAGGTGCGCTGGTGTTGGCTTGAGCGAGATCGGGGCACCTGCACTAACTCGTCACTGCGTGCCGCATCTCTGGTGCACCTATGTGCTGTGTGTGGCTGTAGCTTCAGAGGGTTGAGGTGGGAGACTCTCTGCACTTGAGTCTTGTGGTAGACTACTAGTGCCGATACGTCTCGGCGGTGTTCCAGTGATGTCAGTGGTGCTGGGTGCTGCTCTTCTTCCTCAGTGGTCACGAGTCTCAGGGCTCGCCGCTGCACAGCATCCAGTCTCTGCATGTGGACAGCAGCACTCGACATCCAAGACAAGGCACCATACTCCATACATGGGCGTATCTGCGCCTTGTACAGAGTGAGTGTGCCTCGTGGGTCGAGGGTGTCCGCCATCCTGCGCAGGGCAGAGACTCGGAGAGATGTCTGGCGGGCGATGCCAGCGATGTGGCGGTCGAAGCACAGGCTGCGGTCCACGCACACGCCCAGGATCTTGATGTAATCCTGGAGCGGCAGGCACTTGCCTCCAAAGCGCAACTTTCCTGAGACTGCGTGTGAGGCGTCTGGAGACCGCAAGATGACCATCGCTTGCGTCTTCTCTGGACCGAAGTTAACTTGCCACACTTCTCCCCACTGCTCTACCATTCTGAGCTGCCTGTTCAGCTCAGTGACGGCCTGACTGTCTATGCGGCAGTAAGAGCGTGAGAGAGTGCAGTCATCAGCAAATGCAGCCACAGATGACAGTTGCTGGAGGAGGTCATCAATGTAGATGTTCCACAAGACTGGGCCCAGAACTGAGCCTTGTAGAACTGATGCCCGGATTCGTGAAGGTCCTTGATGACTGCCC
>NC_059291.1:28035819-28038319 GCF_017591435.1 Portunus trituberculatus
CGAGAGAGAGAGAGAGAGAGAGAGAGAGAGAGAGAGAGAGAGAGAGAGAGAGAGAGAGAGAGAGAGAGAGAGAGAGAAAGAATTAGAGAGAGAGAGAGAGAGAGAGAGAGAGAGAGAGAGAGAGAGAGAGAGAGAGAGAGAGAGAGAGAGAGAGAGAGAGAGAGAGAGAGAGAGAGAATAATACTAATGAGAGAGAGAGAGAGAGAGAGAGAGAGAGAGAGAGAGAGAGAGAGAGAGAGAGAGAGAGAGAGAGAGAGAGAGAGAGAGAGAGAGAGAGAGAGAGAGAGAGAGAGAGAGAGAGAGAGAGAGAGAGAGAGAGAGAGAGAGAGAGAGAGAGAGAGAGAGAGCCTTCACCTAACACGAAACGAAAAACTTCTATACCCGTGATACAAGAAATGTAACAAAATGTCTTCCAATGCCCCTTGATACCTAAAATACATAGATATTGGGTATTTACATATACTCCCCAATACCAAATATACCCAACAAGAAATCCTAAAATATCACAAACGAGAGATAGAGATAGAAAGAATAAAGGAAGCAAAGATTGAAGATAAACTGAAAAAGTGAGTAAGAAAGAGAGCTTAAAGAGAAGGAAAGGGTGAGAAAGACTGCGGAGGAAGTAGAAAATAGAGCAAAACTGTAAAAAGGAGCAACGGATAAAAGAATAACAGAAAGAAAAGATAAGAAAAGAGATGGAAAATAAAAATAAAAGTGAAAGGGAAGACAAGCGGAAGGAAGGAGGAAAGGACGAAGGAAATACGCAGGATGGGGTAGGTGAAAAGGTGAAGAAGAGCGTGGCAAGGAGGAGGAGGAGAGAGGGAGGAAAAGGAGAAAGAGGAGGATGAGGAAAAGGAGGAGGAAGACGAAAAGGAAGAGGAAGAGGAAAAGGAGGAGGAATTTTGAAGAAGAAAAAAAGAAATAAAAGTAAAGAGGACTAAGAACAAGAACAAAAATAATATCTAAAAGGAAAAACAACGAACAATAAGAATGATAAAAAAAAAGAATAGAATGAACACAGTAACGAAATGAACGAAAAAAAAACAAGAAACCAAACAAGAATAACAAGAGAGTTTTCAAGAATAAAAAAAGGAAAACAAGACCAAGAAGAGGAAACAAAAATGAAAAAAAATTGTAAGAAAAAGAGAAGAAAGAAGATGAGAAACAGGAGAAAGAGAAGGAAGAGCTAGAGGAACAGGAGAGAAAGGAGAAGGAAAAGGAGGAGGAATAGAAAGAAAAAAAGACGAAAACAGGCAAGAATAGAATAAAGAATAAGGGTCAGGAACGTTCAAACATCCAGGCCAGTTTACACGTACACTGTTAGTATCTTATGAATTGTGTAAATTCTCTCTCTCTCTCTCTCTCTCTCTCTCTCTCTCTCTCTCTCTCTCTCTCTCTCTCTCTCGGTCGCTCACTGTTTATGGACACTATCCTTAACACTATACTAATGCAGATTTCGAGATATCTTCAGGGTTCAGAGAGAGAGAGAGAGAGAGAGAGAGAGAGAGAGAGAGAGAGAGAGAGAGAGAGAGAGAGAGAGAGAGAGAGAGAGAGAGAGAGAGAGAGAGAGAGAGAGAGAGAGAGAGAGAGAGAGAGAGAGAGAGAGAGAGAGAGAGAGAGAGAGAGAGAGAAAGAGAGAGTCTGAATAATTAAAAATGTACTATTACTTGACTAAAGTTTGGTTATTAATAAATGTTTTCGTGTCGATTATCAGCTTACATATTTAGCATTACCCACAACCACCACCTCCACCACCACCACCACCACTACCACCACAACCACCATCACCACTACCACCACTTCCGCAACTTCCACCACCACCACCACCACCAGCTTAAGGCACAATAAACACTCAAGAACAAACACAAAAGGACATAAAACACCAAGCCAACAGGTCGGGTCATGATGTAAAAATACAATCCCTTCATATTTTTCCTCCTGCAACGTGTTGTCTTCTTTACTCAACTTACCTCCTTTTTTCCTATCTCCTCTCTCTCTCTCTCTCTCTCTCTCTCTCTCTCTCTCTCTCTCTCTCTCTCTATCTATCTATCTATCTATCTATCTCTCTCTCTCTGGTATTGAGAGAGAGAGAGAGAGAGAGAGAGAGAGAGAGAGAGAGAGAGAGAGAGAGAGAGAGAGAGAGAGAGAGAGAGAGAGAGAGAGAGAGAGAGAGAGAGAGAGAGAGAGAGAGAGAGAGAGAGAGACTATCAAGAAAATTTTGTTATTTCCCCTGGCGACCTATACTTTCAAAAACAAGGTGATATAATTCTATTGTTGGGCCAACTTTTCAACTTTAAATATAACTAAATATATTCATCTTTGCTCAGGTGTGCTCGGAAGCGCGCGCGTGCACGTGTGTGTGTGTGTGTGTGTGTGTGTGTGTGTGTGTGTGTGTGTGTGTGTGTGTGTGTGTGTGTGTGTGTGTGTGTGTGTGTGCGTGTGTGTGCTTGTGCGTGTGTGGTTGTGTGCTTGTGTGTGTGTGTGTGTGCGTGTGTGTGCG
>NC_059291.1:28043319-28050819 GCF_017591435.1 Portunus trituberculatus
ACAGAGTTCAGTAGAGCACTTTTAGCTTTATTTTCATTTTGTACAGCTAAACGCTTGAAACAAATTATGTACATTTACCAAACCATCATTTGGATGCATTACTATGTACGTACACGGTAAGTGGCATTTTCTTCTTATGGATCAAGAAGGGAAAGGTTGAAGAGGAAATCCTTATATAAAGAGAACAGAAAGATAATCATATTTTCGTAAGTTAGTTTTGTTTTCTTTCACTGCATTAAAAAATAAAAACGAACGCCATGATGGTGGAGTAGTCTTAGCATGTGGACGTTTGAGCGTGAGTGAGTGACTGGGAGAGTGGCAGGTGTTCTTCATTCCTCATCAGCATGTTCACCTGACGTCACCTCCTAATTAAGAGCTAAATATAATATCAGGTACGTCTCTCTCTCTCTCTCTCTCTCTCTCTCTCTCTCTCTCTCTCTCTCTCTCTCTCTCTCTCACTGTGTATCTCCATCGACCCACTAAAGAGGAAAAGCTTAGCATAGTTGATGCATTATATACTTTTTAGTCTTAAATCCAAATAAACTAAAATAGAAACGAGAAAAAAAAATTACATAAACCACTTAGCGTTTCAAAAGAGCACACACTAGATTTTAAAAGTTACAAAGCATGAACGAATAGCGCAAACAAAGCGTTGTATGTTCGTGTTACCACAGTATGAACAATGATATTTCTTTCTTAATTTATTTTTTAGTGTCTTTTTTCCTATGAAAATGTACATAAATTTTTTTTTCATCAATTATATAATTCACACTCTCCTTATCGAATAAATGCAATATTGCAAAGGGTAACTAAATGTGCCAGTAAATACTTCAAGCATACTTTAACGGAAGATACTGCATACGTACTTATACACCTATGCGATGTGAATACAAAGAGTAATAAATGGAAATATAATTGGAATGAATTTATAACTGTCATCATACGTTTGTATAGATTTATGTTTCATGATAAATAATAGTGAGTTTCAAATCATCGGGCTATGTAGATTAATTCATGTTTTGGTGGCATTATTTTCGCATGTTCTTACATTTTTATAACTCTATAAGAAAAACGAAGAGTAATTACTCGGAAAATCTGCAAGAGACAACACAAACCAATACACCAGAAACACACGAGAGAGAGAGAGAGAGAGAGAGAGAGAGAGAGAGAGAGAGAGAGAGAGAGAGAGAGAGAGAGAGAGAGAGAGAGAGAGAGAGAGAGAGAGAGAGAGAGAGAGAGAGAGAGAGAGAGAGAGAGAATATGCGGGTACAGAGAAAAAATAGACACAGTATGATGAACACTCACAAGCGCGCGCACACACACACACACACACACACACACACACACACACACACACACACACACACACACACACACACACACACACACTGTCAGGTGAAAGGTGTGAAACACAGGGAAGAGAAGAGGCTTGCTTTTGTAAACCACACAAAGACTTAATCTTGTCGTACCACTGTCTGTTGTTAGTAAGCTTGAGATGGTGAATTTTGTCTGGGTAGTAGCTTGCCTTGGCTTTTTTAATTTCCCTGATAACTCTGTTCCTTAAACTCCTGTACTGGTCAGGGCTAGAGTGGAAAGCCCTGTCACGCTGACGAAGGAGTCGTTTGATGCAGGGCGTCATCCAAGGGGCATCAGATGGGTCCACTGTGATGTCCTTGGTGGGAAAGTAGTGGTGGAACGCTTCCGTTGTGGTGGTGAAGTAGTTCCGCCATTTTGTGTGGACGTCTTCCTCCTCCAGTACCTCGGTCCACGGATGATGTGTCAGCCACTGCCCAAATTCCCTCATGGCGGAGTCAGGCATGGGCCTGTGGGATCTGGTGACAGTTGACCTGGGAACCGAGGTGGTGGGGGTGGGTGTCCACAGGATGGAGAGGTGGGTGCTGCGTCCCATGGGGGGGAGTGGCTTGGGAGGCGAGTACTGCTGGCTCAGGTCTGTCATGATAAGGTCGAGGGTGGACTGGTGGTGGGTGGGGAAGTCCACGACCTGGGTGAGGTGTAGCTGGTGCAGGATTTCACTGATATCCAAGCGGTTGAAGTCCCCACAGATTACCAGCTTGGCAGCAGGAAATCTCACCCGTAGAGCATCAGCAGTCTCGATGATGTGATCAGTGAGCAACCGTGCAGTGGCGGCCCGTGGAGGGTGGTAGACAACACACACAATGATGGAGGCTGTGTTGCGGGGTGGCAGGGGGTAACCTCACCCACAGGGCCTCCAATCCGGCGGGGACGTCGACGTGTAGGTGTGAGGGGCTGAGGTCAGAGCGGCAAAACAGGGCCACTCCTCCCCCCCTGCGTTGATTCCTGAGGTGGTGGAACAGCTGGAAATCTTGAATCATACACACCTCAGGAGTTATCTGCCACGCCTCCGTGATCGCCACAATGTCTGCACAGTTAGATCTCACTGACACTATCAACTCGTCCATCTTGTTCGCCAGTGATGTCACGTTGGAAAGGAGGAGAGAGGGAAGACTATACCACACGCGCGGAACTTCGAAGTGTTTGTATTCCTCTCCTCAACCTTCCGCCCTTCCTTACGGTAGATGTGATCACTTTAATGGGACGCACCACACTCCTTCCTCCCTTGGATCCACGATTCCGAAATAACTGTAAGTTTTTGAGGCGTTGAATGACCTCTGATGGAGGGTACCCAGCCTCACGTCTACGGCGCATAAGGGCATTGCGTCCGTAGCTTAGCACTGCAGCACTCATTTCACTGTTTGTCCAGACGTGCACTCACTTATAATATCCAAAATTGTTTGTATTATAACACTATGGCGAGCACTAATTAACCTATTAATAACTTATACAAAGGGGGAGGGGGGGGGAGGCCAACAGGCTGGCCGTGGCTGCCCGAGAGCGCACAAGGTCACACGTCCGACCCGAGTGAGGTCAGACACTCCCTCCCCTTCACTCCACTACTCTCCCAGCCTACCTCCCTGCCTCCTCCCCTCCACCCCCTGTCCAGGAGGTTGATGTTTACAGGAAGCTTCTTAAATTTAAACTAAACAGATCCACCACTCCCACTGACCTCCCCATCAAAATTTACAGAGAATTTGCCCCAGAACTTGCCACACCCCTTTGCTCTATCATCAATGCCTCCCTTTCTCAACATTCCTGCCCCGATGACTGGAAGACATCTTACGTCACCCCTCCCCAAAATTTCTAATCCACAGTCACTGAATGATCTAAGACCAGTCGCCATCACCCCTATACCCAGCCTTATCTGTGAAGATTTTGTGTTCGACTGGGCCTATAACAAAATTTGTAACTCTATTGACACACAACAATTTGGCAATATTAAATCCACCTCCACATCTCACTACCTTGTCAGCTTCCTGGAATTCGTCCACAGCCACCTGGACAAACGCAACACTTCTCTAGCTATTGCTTTTGTGGACTTCAGAAAGGCCTTTGATCTTGTTGATCACACTGTTGTGATAAATAAAGCCATCACTCTGGGTCTCTCCCTACCTGATAGCGTGGCTGGCAGACTTCCTCACGGGAAGGCGTCAGGCCGTTCGTTATCAGGGCTCTGTCTCCTCTTTCCAACAGCTCACATGCGGGGTCCCTCAGGGGACCAAGATGGGTCCACTGTGTTTCCTCATCCTTATCAACGATGCTCTCGTCCACACCCCCCACCGCTGGAAGTATGTGGACGACTGCACCGTGGGCGTACCCGTCAACAACACCAACCCAGACTTCTCAGCACTGCAGTCCACTCTAAACCAACTACAGACGTGGACGGAGGACAACAAAATGACCATCAACCACACCAAGACCGTGGTGATGCACATTTGTACCTCCACAGCAGCAGTCCCCCTCCCCAGCTTTCTGTGGGCCCTCACTCCCTCCAGGTGGTCCGCAGCACCAAGCTTCTAGGTGTCTTGGTGGATGATCAGTTATCATGGAAGCAGCATGTTTCCAACATCATCAGGTCAGCCTCATATAAAATCTATTTACTGCGCCGACTCAGGTCCCTGGGAGCACCGGCAGATGAGCTGAGGGGAGTGTACCTCACCTTTATACTCCCTAAGCTCATGTACGCCGCCCCAGCGTGGTCCTCCTCCTGAACCTCACACAACGACAACAGCTGGAGAGGGTTCAGAGGAGGGCGTTCAGGGTCATCCTTGGGCCTGCCTACAGGTCCTACGAGGACGCCCTGACCTGCCTGAGTCTGCCGAGGCTGGCCACAAGACACCAGGAAGCCTTGGAAAAATTTGGGGAAGGACTGCTGCGTCATCCACGTCTCCGCCACCTGCTACCCCCCGACGTGCCTCCCCCTGCTCGCGCCACCCGACACCATAATCGCGTGGCGCCTTTGAGAGCACCGCGCACTGATCGGTACCGACTTAGCGCGGTGCCCACTATTGTGCGAGCTTTAAATAAATAAGTGAATTCTAGGTTAAGTTTATCCATAGTTAGGTTAAGCATTTTTAGTTCATTGTGGTAATGTCCCCCCCCTGTACATTTTCAGTGTAATTTTTTACATTGCCTAACTAATAAACCGTTTATTATTATCATTATTATTACACACAAAGAGTGACATTAACGCAAGCACTCAGACAAAATGAATAAATGAATAATGAGCTAGATTTCATTGAGAGAGAGAGAGAGAGAGAGAGAGAGAGAGAGAGAGAGAGAGAGAGAGAGAGAGAGAGAGAGAGAGAGAGAGAGAGAGAGAGAGAGAGAAAGAAAGCGAGAGAGAAACAGACAGACAGGCAGACAGACAAGCAGACAGACAGACAGACAGGCAGACAGACAGACAGAGGGGGGAATTTAAATAAAGCAACGAAATGAAAATATGACGAGAGGTTATAAAGAGAGAGAGACATTTAACAACGGAAGTGAAAGACAGATTGACGCGACTTCTACAGACAGCAGGCGCAGTGAAGGGAAACCAGACAGGAGGTGGAGGAGGGGAGATTAAAAACTTTGTTGTCAGAACTGGGTAAAAAGAAATTGGCACCGTGCCCTGAGAGAATGGAGGGTGTTGTGCTGCTAGGGATGAGTCTGGAATAGCTGTTAGTGACGGTGGTGGTGGTGGTGGTGGTGGTGGTGGTGGTGGTGGTAGTGGATGAATATAGTGATATGTTAAGCTGAAATGGATGTTGATGGTAAAGATGATGATGATGATTTAATATGATGATAATGACAATGGTGATGATGAAAATGTGGCTTATCACGCTCTACATTACAGTGAAATAGATGTTAATGGTATTAGTGATGATAAGGGTGATGAAAATAATAATAACTCATCTACACATTAGGATGAAATGGTTACTGAATGTGAGAATTTTAAAGAAAAGATAATGATGATGACGTCTGCCAATCTCTATATTATGATTAAATATCTCTCTTAAACGGAGGGCGCCCACGGGATAACATCACGTTTGGTCTCATTGAAGGGAAATATATGGCAAAAACAAAACATAAAATGAGAGGGTCCGCATTCCCCTCCCTGTCTGCTCTATTTAGTCCATTTTTACGATATGGCTGTAACACAACAACAAAACTACTACAACAACGACGACAATAATAGCAGCAACAGCCACAACATCAACATCGACGACGACAACAACGAAAACAGCAACAGCAGCAGCAACGACATCAACACCAACATAAAAAAAACAAAATTACATACAGTTACGCATTCACCAATATATTTCAGTGAAAAATCAACACATCAACCGTTTCAACGCAACATCACTCGGGAAGAGCAACACACACAAAGCAAACCAGTCACAAAGACATACGCGAAATCTTCTCAACGGTAGAAATGAAGCACGACATTCTTCAAATACAGTCATGGATTCATTGTCACAGGTGCCCACACAATGACACCAATAACACATGAATAGAAGCACTCGACAGAGACAGGCAGACGCATATATATATATATATATATATATATATATATATATATATATATATATATATATATATATATATATATATATATATATATATATATATATATATATATATATATATATATATATATATATATATATATATATATATATATATATATATATATATATATATATATATATATATATATATATATATATATATATATATATATATATATATATATATATATATATATATATATATATATATATATATATATATATATATATATATATATATATATATATATATATATATATATATATATATATATATATATATATATATATATATATATATATATATATATATATATATATATATATATATATATATATATATATATATATATATATATATATATATATATATATATATATATATATATATATATATATATATATATATATATATATATATGAGTAAAAGGTGGTAAGGAAACCTGGGCAGAATTAATAATACTGTTTATTCTCTCACGTTTCGACAGAGTAGTCTTCTTCAGAGAGTAAATCTGGATAACAAATTGAGGATGCTAAACAAAGTGAACGAATACATACAGTTCACAGTTGAACCAGAAGTGAACGAGAAGCTACCTTTCCTCGACACATTGATACACCGTCGCAAGAACAATGTAAAATTCTCAGTATACAGGAAGCCCACCAACAAAGACGACTTTATACATTACCTGTCTTCACACAGTGAAAAAACAAAGTCAGGAGTAGCAATCGGCTTCTACCTACGGGCACTCAGGATTTGTAGTGAAGAGTTTCTGGAAGACGAGTTGACTTATATTACGCAGGCATTCCAGAAGCTTCTGTATCCTCTGGGCCTTCTACGCAAGCTGAAGAATAAAGCGGTGAAAATATCTAGGAAAAAAAGTGAAGATAAAATGAGTGAAGAATACTTAGTTGTTCCGTATGCAAAAGGCGCTGAAGTGTTATCCAGAATGTTGTCAAACGCAGGCGTACGCATAGCATACGCCTCAGGGCAAAGTATACAGACAGTGCGAGGAAAGATAAATGGTGAACAGAAAAAGTTGAGTGTGGTTTATTCCATCCCATGTGCAGGTTGTACGGCCACATACTACGGTGAGACGGCACGGGGAATGGACAAAAGGCTGAAAGAGCATAAGAACGACCTCCGAAACCACAGAACTACGAACTCCCTCGTGGTGCATGCAGAGAAGTACAATCATTTGCCAAACTGGGAGCAAGCGACAGCCGTGCACACAGGGCTGGACAAGAGGAAGAGGAAGCTGGTGGAAGCCGCCTACATTGCGTCAAGAGAGGCCACCAACCACAGAGACGGCTTCGTAAACCTCTCCCGCACAGCAGCCAGACTCATTCTCACCAGCCAATCAGCGCACCCACCAGCCAGACGTCCAGCGAGGTGATCCGCCCCGGAGGTATATGTACAGCTAGGCTATCTGTGTCAATTTACTCTCTGAAGAAGACTCTGTCGAAACGTAAGAGAATAAACAGTATTCCTAATTCTGCCCAGGTTTCCTTACAACCTTTACACTCATTTGTCGGCTTCTTACATATATATATATATATATATATATATATA
>NC_059291.1:28060819-28065819 GCF_017591435.1 Portunus trituberculatus
CTTGTAAAAAGCTCATCCTCTCATGTCACAAATTCCTTTCACAAACAAGGAGGGTTAATAGACTAAAGCAATGATATATGACTATAAAATGACACGTACTGAGTAGATGAAATACAAGTGTCTCTCTCTTTAAACACTTTAAAGACTATTTTTTTTATTATATTTGTCTTATATACATGTATTTTTTTTCAATTATAGGTAAGTGAGACAAATAGCCCTTTACAAGCTATAAAAGCTTTATGGGAAATGCTATGAAATAAAAAAAAATCCTATATGAGAGGAAAAAATGTAATATGCACTTACGTATGTACACATTATAGGTACAATCATAGGTATGTACACAAATAAACACACCTACATGTGTACAGTTAAATTTTAACTTACATACATATCCATGCAGTAAATTACACCTCATAATCATAATAATAATAATAATAATAATAATAATAATAATAATAATAATAATAATAATAAAAGTAATAATAATATAATTATGTTAATAATAATACCGATAATAATGGTAATAACAATGGTATATTTTAATTAAAAATTGGTCATTCCATAGCGTTTTCTTATTACCTCTCTCTCTCTCTCTCTCTCTCTCTCTCTCTCTCTCTCTCTCTCTCTCTCTCTCTCTCTCTCTTGGTTTATCTTTCTGCCTGACAGGACGTCCATCACCCATCGGCTACGTCTGTCAGCAGCTTCTATTTCTCTTGTTTTGTCCCTACCTTCAAGCAGCGACGGGGCAAAGGCTCACTTGCACCATATTTAATTCATATCCCATGCTGCCTTTATTAACACGAGCAATTTCCATGTAAATGTCGAACTTAATAATCTCAGGCTGTTTATTTGATTGTAAGTCGTTTATTTTGAGAGAGAGAGAGAGAGAGAGAGAGAGAGAGAGAGAGAGAGAGAGAGAGAGAGAGAGAGAGAGAGAGAGAGAGAGAGAGAGAGAGAGAGAGAGAGAGAGATTTTGTATGACGACATACTTAGCTATTTCCGAATTATCAGATGAAAAATGCCGTAAACAGAATACATACATAAATCAAAATTAATAAAAATGACATATATTTACGTATATAATTAAATCTACAAAAATAAATATGGCTTTATGTAACTAAAACTAACTTAAAAATCCACCGATATTTTTCTCTTTTACATCGAAATGATGTTCCAATAAGTTACTTTAATAGAAAATAAATCTACATCCACAACGTTACTCTGCATTGAACTACAATCTTTTACTCTAATTAGTAACTATGGATAACACAAAGACACTGTTAATCCTTCATAATCATTTTAAAGGTACTCCCTTTGTTTCTTCCGCTTGTTACTAATTCCGCCAACATTGAAGAAAAAAAGATGTCCTTGTAGTATTACGAGTGTAGAATTCCAACACTACTCTGTTTTTTCTCTTTACCCCTTATAATTACTAAACCAGATAAATCTAAATTAATGAAACAAACAGGAACAGAAAAAAAGAGTGTAAGAAGTGGAAGCAGAAACCTTAGATAGAAAATTGTCTTAATTCTTGCTACTCCTTAAACATCTTACTTACACTCGAAGGAATGTATATTACATCTAAGAAACTACGAATAATAATAATGATGAAAAAAAACGTCAAATGATGTATACGTGTGGTCAAAAACTTTATGTATGAGGAGTGTCCGACAGCAGAAATCAATGCCTAACACCTTGGAGGAGGCGGAACATTAGCGGCACAGGCTGGTCGCGGTCGGCTAGCGTGGGGAGCACCGCGTTGTGGCGCCTCTGGCAGAGCAACAGGTTGTTTACAGCTCGTTATGTGAGTCAAATCTATCGCGCAGTGATCATATCCTTGCCTTGCGTTCGCTACAGCCAAATTTTCGCTCTAACACGAGCCGCCGGTCACAGGTGGAGGTAACAGCTGACCTATGGAAATGATAATATTTGCACCTTTCTTCCTAAAAAAAAGAAGAAAAAACATTTCACGAATTTAGATTGGAATGTTATTAAGAAGACTGTATATGTAGAATCAGGGTTAGATAAATTTGGAACTTGTTAAAAAATTATCGTACGATATGATTGAAAATTACGTTAATTTTCTCTCTCTCACAGCCTACTCAGGCAAGGTGTGGCAAGCCACGAGACACGCCCCCATCTCTGACGTCTCCCACTCGAGAGACGCTGGTAAAATGCCATAAATCAGAACTTCAAAAGAGATGCCAAGAATTGGGGCTCAATAAGATATGGGTGAGGAAAGACCAGCTCATTGACATGATACTGCAAGCCTCTACGACTGATGACTTAGTCACACAAACACAATACTTGGCAAAGCCACCACCCACACCCGCCACCCATGACGCTGCCTGTCCACCAGACATTACTGCTGAGCCACACCCACAGATCACACACCCTCCTGCATTACCTGACGCCTTAAATGAAGTACTGAAATCTCCGGTCACATCAGTACACCAATCAAGTTATAACACCCACACCTACGTCTGCTCCGACTCAGTCAATTCCCTCTTCATTGCCAGCATCGTATGATGACTTGGAGCTGACACCACTTACACTGAGTTAACAGTGGCTTAACCTGACACATCAGAGTGCTACGCAGAGGACACCGACCCTGCCAAGCGAGGCGTCACCAGCTCGTCTATAGGTGGCTGACCCACGGCTCGCTGTCTTGCTGCCACCTGGCAACGCAAGACATGTCTCTGCCCCTACAACCCTCGATGTTAATGTCATAGATGAGTAAACAAAAACTAAGATACTGAAAATGGAAAGAAATAAAGAAATATTATTGTCAAGACTAGAAACAAAAGACTTAGAAATGGAACTACTAGCCACAAAAGTTAAAACCACTTATGAAACTATTGAACTCTTACTAAAGCGAGTTAATGAGCTTGAGTTAAAAAAAAACAAAGAAGAAAACAACAAAACAGTCTCCTCACTACCAAATAACTGCCTGTTGCTGGGAGATAGCAACACTCTACCATGTGTTACGTTCAGACTTAGGGTGTGATTGTACAGCAAGAACCATCAACATGTCCACCTTTGAAAAGCTTAGGAATTCGATAACCCATAAGCTCACTCGTGTTCCTTCTATCTGTGTGATAATTTTTTTTTTTTGTATATATATATATACCATGTGGACTTTTCCCGGGAATTTATGGGATAAAGGAGATACTTTTTGGGGTACCTCTTATCTCAAAGCCCACCCACTAGGAAACAGTTGCCCCGAGTGAGGAACCCCAACCTACACTCGGACCGTGGACAGGATTCGAACCCGTGCGCTTGGAGACCCCTCGGACCCACTTGCACAACGGCGGCCCCCCAATTGTGGACTATATGACATACTCAACGATCTAACACCTGAAGTCATACTTGATCATGTAGGATCTTTCATAAGTGACCTTAAAGAGAAATGTAATAACATGAAAATTTATGTTTGCACCATTGCACCAGCCCCAGTGTCACACGAGACAAAGTGCAAAATAGAAAACTATAATGAACAATTAGTGAGATGGGCCGACACTAACGGTGTGACTGTTGTGAATACATCTCCCATGTTCACACTAGTACAGGGGATATTGACGAATTGTGTTTTAACACTGAGAAACACGCCACACCTTTCATCTTGAATAGACTAGGAGTGATTAGACTGCTGGATGCTATCAACAAACAATGTCCAGAGTTCCAGCTCTGTTCAAATTGGAATGGGGTCAAGAGAAAATCTCCCGTTTTTGCTGATGCAGACTCAGACAAAGATTTACAAACCATTCAGAAAAAAGACACACAGCAGTCTCTATCACGCCAATACAACACCTCCCACACTATGCCCCTTTTGATGACTAACCTGAACAATGCGGCCCCCCAATCCCAATACCTCCAACCACCTCACAGAACCTCCCCATTACCAGTCATTGATCAGAAAGTATCTCAGTTGGAGAGTGAGCTTGACCACCTCTCACCCCCTCCATCATCATCATCGTCTCTCCCTCCTAGACCCCCACGCCATCCTCAGCTCCCTTCTGGACCCCCACACCACACCCGGTTTCCTTCCCCTCCCATATCTCATCCCCCTCCCACGTCGTACGCTTGTATAGCCTCCACTTCCACACTTGTACCACATCACAACTTATATTCACCACCACAGCGAAGCGTCCCACGACCATACCATGGTTTCACTCAGGATAGTGTCAATGTACCAAGGCAACACACTAAGCATCCTATACAGTTGCAAGGCTTTCGTTCTAGAGAAGGACGCACAGCTCCCCACACCTCTCACTTTATGCACTACCCCATAACGCAAACTAGTAATGTTGGTAGCCCTCACAATCATTTTAATTATACATCAGGAAATGATAACACATATAAGAAAAAAGTAGGATGTTACAATTGTGGAGAATACAACCATATACAGGCGAACTGCAGGTTGACCACAAACTTTTGTGTCAACTGTGCCATTCTCTCGGACATAAAAGCAGGCTATGTAAATATTATCGTTGAGACCATGGCAATGAAGAATCTGCCGCTGTTAATCAAAAAAAGGACTATCTAACTGTTGAACATATTAATGCACAGTCCTTGATTGCAAGTTTAGATGAAGTGAAGTTACTGGTAAACGATAGAAATATTGATGTCTTTTGTATTAGTGAAACATGGCTTCATGTAAACACCCAAGATGCTTATGTTAACATTCCAAATTATACTATTTATAGATGTGACAATGGCAGAGGAGCTGGGGTATGTATTTATGTTAATAACAGTTTGAATTCCTCTGTCATCAAATTAGAAATACCAAGACACGTAGGTGTAGAGGACGTGTGGGTCCAGGTGCAGTGTAGGAAGCTACCGGCCATTTTTATTGGTTGTGTGTATCGTCACCCCAAAGCTCTGGCTGCATCATTTGATTATATTGAAGATGTTTTAGGATGGTGTGTTTACGCGACAAAAATGTTTTTATCCTCGGTGATTTTAATGACGACTTGCTATTAAAGGGAAATAATATCAAT
>NC_059291.1:28070819-28075819 GCF_017591435.1 Portunus trituberculatus
ACTGTACGCACGCACTCAGAGTTATCAGTTGGGGTTTGAGAAAAACTGTCGAAGACACCTCAGTGTCTAACTTCATGAAAGAAGTTTTAGCAAGAGATGAGATGTGAAATTTGCAGTTTAGATTATGAGTAAAGGATAGGCCGAGGATATTCAGTGTAGAAGAGGGGGAGTCGAATGTCACAGAAGAAGAGGAGATAGTTATTTGGAAGGTTGTATCAAGTTGATAGATGGAGGAATTTTTATTTTGAGGCATTGAACACACTACTAAGTTTTCTCTATCCCGACTAGAAATCTCACAGGGATCAGGGGTCAGGCGTTCAGTGGTGTCCCTTTGGGATCTATTGACTTCCTGAAGTGTTAGTCATCTCTAAAATGACGTGGAAAAGCGTAGGGTGGTATCATCGGTAAAGGAGCGGATGGGACAAGAAATTTCGTTTCAAACATCATTGATAAATAATAAGATAGTGGGTGGCAGGGCAGAACCCTGAGAAACACCACTATTAATAGATTTAGGAGAAAAACAGTAGCTGTCTACCATAGCAGCAATAGAACGGTCAGAGAGGAAACTTCAGTTGCAGAGAAAAAGATAGAAACCATAGGAGGGCAGTTTGGAAATCAAACCTTTATGCCAGACTCTATCAAATGTTTTTGATATGTCTAAGGCAACAACAAAAGTTTCACCAAAATCAAAGCTTTATGCTAGAATATTAAAAGTTTTTGATATGTCTAAGACAACAGCTAATGTTTCACCAAAATCTCTAAAATAGTATGACCAAGACTAAATAAAGAGTGGCGATCAGACAGAAGATGTGAAGTGACAGATTTTTTTAAGAATCTTCCTATTGAGAATATATCAAAAGACTTTAGACAAACAAGAGACTAAAGCTCTAGGACGGTAGTTCGAGGGATTAGAATGGTTACCCTTTTTATGAAGAAGGCTGTATATAAGCAAATTTCCAGCAAGAGGAAGAGGTAGAAGTCGATAGACATTGTTGAAAGAATTTGGCCAGGCAAGGTGCAAGCACGGAGGCATAGTTTTTGTTAACATTAGGAGGGACCTCATTAGATTTATAGGTCTTCTGAGGGTTCAGGCCAGCGAAGGCATGGATAACCTCATTGTGAATAATTTTAATGGAAGGCATGAAATAGTCATAGTCAAAGGGAGGATGAGAGGAAGGGCCAGGCCAAGAATCATCTAAGGTATAGTTATTAGCGAAGGTTTGAGAGAAGCGTTCAGCTTCAGAGACTGATGAGATGAAGAAGCAAAGTTATTGGAGATGTTTTTGGCCAGATGCCAGAAGTCTCGAGAGGAATTGGATTTTTTAAATCCTTTGACATTTTCTAGTAATGAAGGAATGTTTGGCAAGAGATTAAGGTGATGGAATGATATGAAACTCCACAGAGTTCATATATTGGGAAAAAAACATCAGGAATTTTAAGTAAAGCTTGGGGGTGAATAATTCAATAAACAGATGAATATAATGTAATACGTGGATAAGGGTAGCTCGACTCCAATCACAGCAGGCCTTGACCTGCTGTGATTCACATGAAAGAGAGAAAACACATACCAGGAGGAAGCTTTGTTGAAAAGAAAGTTTGCAGTCTGCTCTGCGGAGTTTATAAGAAGGATGCAAGTCATTACCGTTGCAAAAAAAGTATTGCTACGAAAATTTGGTAGAGGAAAACAGAGGCAAGACAAATGACCGTATGGACTGAAGATAACAGTCAGAGCCTCGTCCTGTCTGACACTCAAGTGACTGCCTCCACAGCCCGCCCCAGCACATACTGGCCAGCATGCCCCAGCCTTGGCTTACCCTCCTGTACCCTACACACACACACACACACACACACACACACACACACACACACACACACACACACACACACACACACACACACACACACACACACACACACACACACACACACACACACACACACACACACACACACACACACACACACACACACACACACACACACACACCCGGTAGCTCGGTGGTTAGAGCGCTGGCTTCACAAGCCAGAGGACCGGGGTTCGATTCCCCGGCCGGGTGGAGATATTTGGGTGTGTCTCCTTTCACGTGTAGCCCCTGTTCACCTAGCAGTGAGTAGGTACGGGATGTAAATCAAGGAGTTGTGACCTTGTTGTCCCGGTGTGTGCTGTGTGCCTGGTCTCAGGCCTATCCGAAGATCGGAAATAATGAGCTCTGAGCTCGTTCCGTAGGGTAATGTCTGGCTGTCTCGTCAGAGACTGCAGCAGATCAAACAGTGAAACACACCGCGTAGTGTAGTGGTTAGCACGCTCGACTCACAATCGAGAGGCCCAGGTTCAAGTCCCGGTAAGCGGCGAGACAAATGGGCAAGCCTCTTAATGTGTGGCCCCTGTTCACCTAGCAGTAAATAGGTACGGGATGTAACTCGAGGGGTTGTAGCCTCGCTTTCCCGGTGTGTGTTTTGTGTTGATGTGGTCTCAGTCCTACCCGAAGATCGGTCTATGAACTCTGAGCTTGCTCCGTAATGGGGAAGACTGGCTGGGTGACCAGCAAGCGACCGATGTGAATTACACACACACACGCGCGCGCACGCACACACACACACACACACACACACACACACACACACACGGCCGGTAGCTTAGTGGCTAGAGCGCTGGCTTCACAAGCCAGAGGACCGGGGTTCGATTCCCCAGCCGGGTGGAAATATTTGGGTGTGTCTCCTTTCACGTGTAGCCCCTGTTCACCTAGCAGTGAGTAGGTACGGGATGTAAATCGAGAAGTTGTGACCTTGTTGTCCCGGTGTGTGGTGTGTGCCTGGTCTCAGGCCTATCCGAAGATCGGAAATAATGAGCTCTGAGCTCGTTCCGTAGGGTAACGTCTGGCTGTCTCGTCAGATACTGCAGCAGATCAAACAGTGAATCACACACACACACACACACACACACACACACACACACACTGCCTGTCTTCCTGCATTGAAACACTCCGGCCTTCTTTCTGATCTTCTTCCGCCGAAAAGCAATTTTCTGCAACGATTCTTCAGAAACAAATTTCATCCTCACACTATTTCTTCGTCATCAACCTCCTCCTCATTCCTCTGATCGGCTACACAAAAAAAAACACCAGTCTTACATGCTACACCTTTAAGGGCCGCGTATATGGCTATGGCGATGAGGTGTCCCATCCATCTTCCCGAGGTGTTAGCAGCAACCCATTCCCACTCTCCAGGAACACTGCCCTTCCACTTCTCACTGATCAGATCAACTAAAAATTCGAAAATGAAAGAGAAGTGATGAGTAGTTGAGAGAGAGAGAGAGAGAGAGAGAGAGAGAGAGAGAGAGAGAGAGAGAGAGAGAGAGAGAGAGAGAGAGAGAGAGAGAGAGAGAGAGAGAGAGAGAGAAAGAGAGGAATTGGTGATATCAAGTCAATTCACAGAAAACATATTAAGCTATTGCATTTCCTTTTTTCCCTCTTCATTATTATCGAGTGCATTAATCTTTGAAGTTGTGTTTTATGAGGCAAAGTTTACCGAGGGGAAGAGATACGGAGGCAGGCAGAGAGCAGAGAGAGAGAGAGAGAGAGAGAGAGAGAGAGAAAACTCTTAACCTAGTCTTGATTCTCTCTCTCTCTCTCTCTCTCTCTCTCTCTCTCTCACTAATAAATGTTCAGTTCAACTCCTTTGAATACTTATATTTCTTTTAACTTCTTATTTGAGTGCGCTTGTGCGTGTGTGTGTGTGTGTGTGTGTGTGTGTAATTCACTGTATGATCTGCTGCAGTCTCTGACGAGACAGCCAGACGTTACCCTACGGAACGAGCTTCGAGCTCATTATTTCCGATCTTCGGATAGGCCTGAGACCAGGCACACACCACACACCGGGACAACAAGGTCACAACTCCTCGATTTACATCCCGTACCTACTCACTGCTAGGTGAACAGGGGCTACACGTGAAAGGAGACACACCCAAATATCTCCACCCGGCCGGGGAATCGAACCCCGGTCCTCTGGCTTGTGAAGCCAGCGCTCTAACCACTGAGCTACCGTGTGTGTGTGTGTGTGTGTGTGTGTGTGTGTGTGTGTGTGTGTGTGTGTGTGTGTGTGTGTGTAGGGTTTTTCAAGTTCTTTTTGTCTACCATTCAATATCTTTCTTGTTTTTGCCCTCTTGAACTCCATGCATCAAACATCTATCCTTGATTATTTACTCACATTCATCCTTTCATAAAAACAAAGATGGAATGAGGAAAATACATGAAAAATAGGTAACGAAACCAACTTCTTTTATTTCATGATTGTGTAGAAAACGAGGAACAGCAGCAGGGAGAGGAGAATAAGAAGGATAAAGAATAAGGAATAAAAAGAGAGAGGGAGAGAAAAAAACAAGAATAGAAGCAGAGAGCAAAGCAGGAAATGTTCGCCTTGATAAAAGATTAAAAAAAGAAAAAAAAAGAAAGAAAATGAGAAGGAGAATCGGTGTAGGTGAACTTCCAATTAAAAAAGAGAGAAAAGAATAAACGGTAAAGCCAGTCACACAAATAAACAGACTCGGACAGACACTAACAGAAAGATAGAAAGACAGACAGACAGACAAGACAGACAGACAGACAGACGGACAGACAGAAAGACACACACACACACACACACACACACACACACACACACACACACACACACACACACACACACACACAGTTAGAGCGCTGGCTTCACAAGCCAGATGACCGGGGTTCGATTCCCCGGCCGGGTGGAGATATTTGGGTGTGTCTCCTTTCACGTGTAGCCCCTATTCACCTAGCAGTGAGTAGGTACGGGATGTAAATCGAGGAGTTGTGACCTTGTTGTCCCGGTGTGTGGTGTGTGCCTGGTCTCAGACCTATCCCAAGATCGGAAATAATGAGCTCTGAGCTCGTTCCGTAGGGTAACGTCTGGCTGTCTCGTCAGAGACTGCAGCAGATCAAACAGTGAATTACACACACACACACACACACACACACACACACACA
>NC_059291.1:28083319-28085819 GCF_017591435.1 Portunus trituberculatus
AAGAAGAGTGATGGCTGTCTCTCAAATGGTTACTTTTTCCTACAAAAGGTATTAGAGGAAATAGCGTATTTTGCTTTTGATTTTCCTTGAATGTACAAATCCACTTATTTAGATATGAATGTCTTTGACAGTTAAGGGTTGTTGTCATTGTTATCAAATTTTGTGATCTTCAGATTTGGAAAACCGAACCAGTTTTATTAAAATTAGACGTCAAAAATAAAAAAAAAGTCTTCATCTAATAGTCATTTAGCTGTTGCAAGTAAAAGATTTATCTTGTAATCATTTATTCACTTATACACCCATTCTTCCATTTATTTATTAAAGTACATTCACCATACAATGACAATCTTATCATTTATAGTCTTCCTTTACACCATCGTCCTGTTCTGGAGTGAAGCATGTCATCAATTCCTTTACTCTTTTCCACCTACCAATTTCCCATCCCCACCTACCCCCCACTCTCTCTTTCTCTCTCTCTCTCTCTCTCTCTCTCTCTCTCTCTCTCTCTCTCTCTCTCTCTCTCTCTCTCTCTCTCTCTCTCTCTCTCTCTCTCTCTCTCTCTCTCTCTCTCTCTCTCTCTCTCTCTCTCTCTCTCTCTCTCTCTCTCTCTCTCTCTCTCTCACTTGAAACACTTGAAACACTTTATTGTGTTTGCTATTTGTGTACAGATTGTGATAACAAATTAATTTCATAAGACAAACAGCCCTTTCTTTGCAAGTAAACACTTTATGGGCAAAAAATAAAACATTTCAATCAAATGCAAAATAGACAAACACTGAATTAAACAAAGAGAACAAGTATCAACTAAAACATTGAAAAGAAGAGGGAGAGAAAAGGAAAAGATACTCAGAGAAAATAGATATACCCGATCTCCCCTATGTTTGCATAGGTGGAAATGTTAAAAGACTACCTTACAATGGTGACAAAGTTAATAATATTATAAATAAAAAATTAATAAAAAAAATAAAATAAAATAATAATAATAATAATAATAATAATAATAATAACAATAAAAATAATAATAATAATAATAATAATAATCATAATAATATGATAATAATATTAATACAATAATAATAAGAACATAAGAACACAAGCATAATAATAATAATAATAATAACAATAATAATAATAATAAAAAAAAAATAACAATAATAATAATGATATCAATAATAATAATAATAATTATAATAGAAATAAAGATAATAATAAGAACATAATTTAGTGACAAACTGTAAAAATTTCTAATAAAATAATAATGATAAAGAAAATAATATTAGCAATAATAATAATAATAATAATAATAATAATAATAATAATAATAATAATAATAATAATAATAATAATAATAATAATAATAATAACAATAACAATAATAATAATAATAATAATAATAATAATAATAATAGCAATAATAATAATAAAGATGATATTAATAATGCTAATAAAGTGATAACATATTCTATCAAGAGAAATAATGACAACTGAATTTGACAAGAGGAACCAGTTATGGTGTATAGACTAATAAAATGACAGTAAATGTTTCTTGAAATTGTTTTTAAAGGATGATAAGCTAGTTGATTGTTTAACATGCATGGGTAATAAGTTCCAAATTTTAGGTCCTGTGTACAGCAGAGAATGCTTGAATAAGGTGAGTTTGTGTGCGGGTATGTTGAGTGAGTTTTTATTTCTGGTGTGGTGGCTGTGTGCAGGTTGGTTATTAAATACATTGTTGTTAATCATTTTAAACATGCATGAGGCAATGTTCAGTTTAGACAAATCGTCCAAGTTCAAGATATTTAATGATTTAAATAATGGAGGAATAAGTTCATTGAAGTCACTGTTACTAATAATCCTAATTTCTCTCTCTGCCATAGAGATGTATCTTTCGCAATCTTTCACCGATATTTTCTTTGCATCTTTTGCTTTCTTCTATCGACATTTTCATAATAACTCATTTTATGTTTCTGATAATTATAGATCTTCTTTCCGCCACGATTTCGCAGCACAACGCCTTTTACTGTTTTTCTTTTCCTTGTCTACCTTCATAAGGCAAAGGTCAACTGTTATTTTCAGTATTTTTTTCCTACCAAACTATGAAACTCCCAAATTGGCTTTATATTTCCTCCTGTCTTTGGCATTAATTGTTGCAATAGTAAGGTTTCAAGACACTCATTTCCAAAATTTGATCATTATTTTAACTACATCATCTGGGAGAGGGACGTTCGGTGGAATTATTTTCTTTTTTTAATTCGCAGCCACGGTTCCCTTTAACATAAATATAATTCCCAGTTTGTACAATATCAAGTTCCTCATATTCCACAAAACAAAAACCTTACTTAATTAAATAACTTCTACTGTAACAGACTTGGACTTTTCCACCTCACCTAAGGTTCATAATGAAATATTCGTGTGTTAGTGGAGTGATCAAACCATCCGTTTAATCCATCGCGATATTAATTACCGTTCTATGTCATTTTTCATTTCAATCATTCAATTC
>NC_059291.1:28090819-28095819 GCF_017591435.1 Portunus trituberculatus
TACTGTGTAGGCGACCAGAAGTTACATCGGAAAGGTCGATCAGAGCTCTACTCGTATATGTCTGATGATGATGATGATGATGATGATGGCGATGGTGGTGGTGGTCATGGTGGTGGTAACATGTGAAAAAATGTTTATGTGCTTGTCTTTTCTTTCTGCCTTTGTATGTCTGTCTAACTGTTTTAGTGTGTATAAGTACATATGAATGTATATCTTGTTTATAATTAAGCCTGGGAAACTTATATTTGCATCATCACCGCAATCAGCATTATTATGAAGGTCTTTTTATCATCGACATAAGCATCACCACCATCGCCACTCTCACCACTCTTAGCATCGTCTACTACTCTTACTTAGAATGACCATGTATTCTACTACTCACTAAATTCCCTTCACTGTCCACTGTTCCTTTGCCCTTCCCACATACAAAAAATTGAAAAAATAAATCAATTAATAAAAATAAAATAAGCAGAAGAATTTCGGTGAGGACTAGCCAGCTAATCTCGCCGCCGAGGCTGAGATCTGTGTTCAAATCAGTAACATCAATAATTGAGGATGTTTGATGAGGATAACGAGCACTTTGGTTGATGAGATGACTAACACCAATCAGAGTTTAGCAAGGAGTAAGACACGCTGCGAGAGGATCAGTTTTAATGAGAGGATCAAGTTTGTGCCTCGCTTGCGGCTGAGTGGAGGACGCAACACATACGTGGGTGTGCGTGGCTCCTGACTGTCAGTGTGGATGTGAGTGGGAGCTATTATGAGCGATGGCACTTTGGGGTAAAAACATTTTATCACAATTTCATTGCATCACGTGTGTAATTGATTTCCGGCATTCACGGTTTAGACAATAACTGGCGTGATCATCGTTGCTGCGGGACTGATGATATTGGGCTGTTGTTGTCTGACGGGGCATTAACCACCCACCACCTGCTGCTGATGGCGACAATTGTTATCCCGGCAGTACGCGGTGTCAAAGGGACTTGTCCGAGTTACAATAACATTTATATTTCTTTCCACCTGGTCATTCAGTTGTTGTCGTGGGATTTAATATTATATCTACGAGCACCCGATGGCTGGCGGCAGAAAGTTATTTGTATAGGGGAAATCAACCAATTAGTGTATACTGAGAATGGTGTTTTTTTTCATTATAGTTTATTTAATTTACCCCACTCCCATGATTATCATGAAAAAGATATGGTGGTAGCAGTAGCAATAGTGTTAGTAATAACCAATTTGTATGTATCTATATTTTTGTAGCTGAGGTAGATGCAAAAGTGGTAGCAGAGGTAGCAGAAAAAAGTAGCAGCAGTAACAGCAGCAGCAGCAAATGACTTAATCGTAACAGCAGTAAAAGCAGCAACAGCAACACGTTAACTTAAAATCGTAGAAGCAGTAATGAGAGTAGCAGCAGTAACACTAACTTGATCACCTAAACTCGCCACATCTTCCTTCACATTGCTGTACTTATTTCTTACGTCACCAGTAATGAAGAGATAGGCGTCAGCGGTGCCAGAGAGGAATGCTGCCCGAGTGAATGAAGGAAGCAAGTGAAGGAAGCAAGTGAAAGCTGTGTGGTGAACTGCAAATAATTCCACAAGAAATACCAAAATAATAGTCGATGCTGGTGGCGTCACACACAAAGGAATAATCAGAGTGGAGTTCAGGTTCCTTTGCCCCGAGAACATTTCAAATTACAGAGTTAGCTAAGTGTTCATTACTATTATTATTATTATTATTATTATTATTATTATCATTATTATTATTATTATTATTATTATTATTATTATTATTATTATTGATATCATAATTATTATTATTATTGTTATCGTAATTATTATCATTATCATTATTATTGCTAATATTATTATCATTATTATTATTATTATTATTATTATTATTATTATTATTATTATCATTATTATTATTATCATTATTATTATTACTATTATTATCATTATCATTATTACTATGTATTATTGTTATCATTATTATTATTATCATTATTATCATTATTATTGTTACCATACATTATTATTATTATCATTATTATTATTATTATTATTATCATTATTATTATCATTATTATTATTATTAATATTATCACTGTTATTATTATCACCATCATCATCATCTTTATTATCATTATTACCATCACCACCATCACCATCATTCTTGCTGTTTTCATTACCATATTACTACCCTCACCTGTCACCATCATAATCATCACCGTCATCATCACCATCCTCAACGCAATCACTACCATCACCACCACCACCACTACCATCACCAATTCACCCCAGCCACTAACATTGCATTTACCTCGTGTTAAAGAAGATCAGCACACAAATGCTTTTAATACAAACATATTTCCTTTCCCTATCACAGCTCCATTAAGTAGTGTAACGGGACGTTACAGTCAGTTTCACCCATCACCGCCAAACTGTAATGGAGGTATTTTGATAATTTCCTCCACACATCTCTGCCTGATGCTCGCCTGCGCTGGCACACTCCATTGTCTTTGTTTTCAGTTCCGCAGCAGATCACCAGATACGTAACGCAACGCGAAATTGATGTGTAATCCACACACGAGTCGTAAGATGAAATACCCCTGACAGTCACTTTTTCTATTCTTTTTATTATTCTTTCGTTACTTTATTTCAGCTATTTTCATTTATTTACTTATTCTTTTTTTGATGGAGGAAAACTTAATTTCTGGCCGAGCACATTCACTCATCTCTTTAAAGTGGAAATGCACTGGACGTTAAACTTATTTCCCTTTACGACGCAGACTGAAGGGCTCTTTCAGTTTAAAATAATAATACTTTCCCCGCGTTAACTCATTTCAAGTGGCCAGTGGGAAAAAAATATTTTAAGTGGTTTTAATTCCTTGGTCAGTCTGCCTTTATTCGCTAGCCCCAGGCCGTCTGGTCCCTAGGATGGCCTACCCCAGTCACATCCCGACACCCTGGCCATTTCCTCCTGCGTAACTTGGACCTCTTGCTTAATTGCACTCATACGACCTCTTCCCCCCGTGGCCTCCCTCTCCCTCGGGGCCGATATTGTCCTCGTTACCATCCCGTGAGTTGACGGACTTGGCGAATTACGGACCACCACCCCCTTCCCTGCCCCTTCCCTGCCGCTCCGAGCTCCGAGCCACCGTCATTTCCTCCCTTGTCCCCTGGCCTTCCCCACGCACTCACTTCCTCCCCTTGTTTCTTCAGCCCACTCTCCCTCTCGTTCTCTGCTCCCAACTCTCTCCTCTCACTCCCCCTTCGTAGTACTATTCACATTCCTTGCAGCTCCCATGGCTTCTCTCACTCTCCCATTCTCTCCTATTTGCTTTTATCCCATCCATTCCCCTACGCCCCCATTTCCCTAACCTCCCCCATGGGCCTCACTCCTCCACTCAGCTCAGCGTCAGTTGCCATTACCACCCTCAGCTTACCCATTCCCGATATTTTCTCCCTTACATCCTTCTCCTCCCTGCTTCCTTCCTCCTGCTGCTTCTCCATCCTCCTCTTTCTTCCTCCTCTCCCACTCCTTCTCTTCCTCTTTTCCACACAAAAGCATTGTACAAATTTCATCCTTCCAGAAACATACGCTCGCCCTCTTTCCCAAGCAGCCTCGATTCTCCGCTAGTTTAATAATGCAACAAACTACCTGCATTATTTTTTGTTGCTGCCACAAGACTGCGGTCATGGCGGCTAATTATACACAGTCGCGTAAACACAGGTATAATGAACTGAAGTAATGAATGTGAACACCTACTATATATGTTAGGATTATTAGACCATTATAATTTAGAAAAAAATAATCTTTAATTCAATGGGATGATCCAAATGAAGACAAAGAGGAACATACAAAACGCCTACAAGCTCGAGTAGTTTGTTTTTTATTAATTTAGTTGGAATATGTTAATTGGTGTTACCTGTGATGGAATGAGAAGGTAAAGCAAGTCGTTCCCTTTCGCGGATGATTCCATACCTGAAAAAAAATACACATATAATTAATGGTGTAGAAAAATGAAGAATTGAGTTACATATACCATTTGTCAAAATTTCTCAACTGCCTTTCTTTCTCTTTCTCATCTCTTTCTTCCTCGTCCTCCTACTCCTTTTCTTCTTACTCCTCATCGTCGTCAATAGTTATCTTTTGTGGTTTCTTTGTAGTGAGGATACAACAGTGGCAACACAGAAGCTTACTTTTATAGCACGCTTCACAGTTTACTTACAAGATACACACACACACACACACACACACACACACACACACACACACACCGCGTAGTGTAGTGGTTAGCACGCTCGACTCACAATCGAGAGGGCCGGGTTCGAGTCCCGGTAAGCGGCGAGCCAAATGGGCAAGCCTCTTAATGTGTGGCCCCTGTTCACCTAGCAGTAAATAGGTACTGGATGTAACTCAAGGGGTTGTGGCCTCGCTTTCCCGGTGTGTGTTGTGTGTTGATGTGGTCTCAGTCCTACCCGAAGATCGGTCTATGAGCTCTGAGCTCGCTCCGTAATGGGGAAGACTGGCTGGGTGACCAGCAGACGACCGATGTGAATTACACACACACACACACACACACACACACACACACACACACACACGCACGCACGCACACACACACTACACACATCCGCGTAATGTAATGGTTAGCAAGTTTGACTCACAATCGAGAGGACCCGGGTTCGAATCTCGGGAAGAGGCGAAGCACATAGGCAAGCCTCTTAATGTGTGGCCCTTGTTCACCTAGCAGTAAATAGGTACGGAATCTATCTCGAGGGGTTGTGGATTCGCTTTCCCGGTGTGTTGTGTGTGATGTGGTCTCAGTCCTACCCGAAGATCTGTCACTACGAGCTCTGAGCTCTTTTCGTAGGGGAAAGGTTGGCTGGATAACTAGCAGACGACCGTGGTGAATAACACACACACACACACACACACACACACACACACACACACACACACACACACACACACACACACACACACACACACAC
>NC_059291.1:28100819-28150819 GCF_017591435.1 Portunus trituberculatus
TGGAACAAAAGCAAGTCACGCTGCCTCGCCTGTAATAACATAATACATATTTACATGAGTGAAGATTCCTCGGCAGAATGAAAGACACAGCAATGATATAAAAGTGCAAGGAAAAAACGTCATCTTGAAGGCAGGTTAGAAGTCGGAGGGAGAAGGAGGAAAGAAAGAAAGAGGAGGTTGTGTAGGAAATAAGTAGGAGGAAGAGGAGGAAAAATGAAAGGAGGAAGACAAGGAAATGTAGGGAAGTAAATTAGGAAGAGAAAGAAGAAGTGAATGAATAGAAGAAAACCTTGAGATGAAGAGGAAATAGAAGGAAGCTAGAGGAACTAGAAAAGTTGAAGGAAAAAATAAATGAAAAGGATACAAAAATTGACAAACAAAATAAAGCAAACAATAAGATATACTAAAATAAATCGAAAGAAGAAAAAGACAAGCAAAGCAAAGACGAACACCACCACCACCAACAAATACACCATCAACAACAACAATAACAACAACAACAACGTGGCAAGGGAGGAATCGGGTAAGGCTGAAATGAGAGTAAGGAGAACATGAAGGAGGAGTCGAAGAAGGAGAAAAAAAGGAGAAGGAGAAGGAAAAAGAGCAGGAGTAGGAGATGGAGAAGGATGAGGAGGAGGATGAAGACTTGAACTGTGGACGAGGAGAACTACCATCCGTCTTTGCCAGGTGAGCGGCATCACTTAATCCACCTCGTATGGCAGGTGCGAGATGACCCCAAGATGATCTGACCCTTTCCCTGATGGATGATTAGTTGGCCGAGAGAAGGAGGAGGAGGAGGAGGAGGAGGAGGACGAGGAGGAGGAGGAGGAGGAGGAGGAGGAGGAGGAGGAGGAGGAGGAGGAGGAGGAGGAGGAGGAGGAGGAGGAGGAGGAGGAGGAGGAGGAGGAGGAGGAGGAAGAAGAGTAGTAGATGGAGAAGTAGAAAAAGTTATTAGAGGAAGATGAAAAGGAGGAGGAGGAGGAGGAGGAGGAGGAGGAGGAGGAAAAGGAAAGGCAGCAGAAGCAAGAATATTTATTAGTTACGATGTTTGTACATGTTTATGTACTGTGCGTGTGTGATATTGATAATTCAAGAAAAGAAGAAAGAGGAGGAGGAGGAGGAGGTCAATCACAAAGAATTACAGAAGTTATAGAAACCACAACAGATCTTCTCGTCTTTGTTAGGTTGTCAAGTTCCACTAATCTTGGCAAACTTGAGACGTAATGTGAGAGGAGGACATAATAGAGAGACACCTTTCCTACTTTCCTGTCTAAAAAAGCAAAGCTGTTCGGAGAAGGAATACGAAAATAGAAGGCGGAAAGGTGGATGACAATATGAACACTGAAAGAGATGGTAATGAGAAAGATGAAAAAAAGAAAGAAGGGAAGGACGAGGAAGATGAAGGCGACGAAGACGAAAATTAAAAATCATAATAATGATATTAATAATAAGAGCAACAATAATGATATAAAATTTTGAGCAATGAATAACAATAATAAAAAAATATATCAATAGGAAGATAATTAGTTAATATAAACATTTGCTGATACGTATTCAACAATGACATTCACAAAAATATTAATGTTTAATAAATAGCGATAATCATAACGCACACAGTGATAATAACAATGTCAGTTATGGTGATCGTGCTGGCGAAGATGATGGTGCATTTGTGTGTGTGTGTGTGTGTGTGTGTGTGTGTGTGTGTGTAATTCACCTCGGTCGTCTGCTGGTCACCCAGCCAGTCTTCCCCATTACGGAGCCATTACGGAGCGAGCTCAGAGCTCATCTTCGGGAAGGACTGAGACCACAACACATTCCACACACCGGGAAAACGAGGCCACAACCCCTCGAGTTACATCACGTACCTATTTACTGCTAGGTGAACAGGGGCCACACATTAAGAGGCTTGCCCATTTCCCTCGCCGCGCGGGGACTCGAACACGGCCCTCTCGATAGTGAGTCGAACGTGCTAACCACTACACTACGCGTGCGCGCGTGTGTGTGTGTGTGTGTTTCACTGTTTGATCTGCTGCAGTCTCTGACGAGACAGCCAGACATTACCATACGAAACGAGCTCAGAGCTCATTATTTCCGATCTTCGGATAGGACTGAGGCCAGGCACACACCACACACCGGGACAACAAGGTCACAACTCCTCGATTTACATCCTGTACCTACTCACTGCTAGGTGAACAAGGGCTACACGTGAAAGGAGACACACCCAAATATCTCCACCCGGCCGGGGAATCGAACCCCGGTCCTCTGGCTTGTGAAGCCAGCGCTCTAACCACTGAGCTACCGTGTGTGTGTATTTTCTTTTTATTTATTTATTTATTTATTTTTTTTTTTTTTTTGTGTGTGTGTGTGTGTTTCATTGTGTGTTAGTGTGTGGGTGTGTGAAGCTTATACGAGAGAGTGTGAGCGAGTAAATAGATCGGCAAACTCAAGGGAAGATGAGACATTAGTGGCGGGACTGGAGTCCAAAGTTTGAGTGGCACGCGTGTGAGAAATGCATGGAAAGAGGAGAAGGAAGAAGAGGATGATGAGAGGAGGAAGAGGAGGAGAAGGAAGAGGAGGAGGAGGAGGAGGAGGAGGAGGAGGAGGAGGAGGAGGAGAAGAAGAACGAGAGAGAATAAATGGAACAGCAGGAGAAGGAGGAAATGAACTAAGATGATTGCGGTTGAGTTTAGCTAAAAATTGTTGACTTGCTTTCCCTCTCCTCCTTCTCCTCCTCCTCCTCCTTCTCCCATTTCCTTAACGTTTCCCGCTGCACACTCCTGCTCTTCTCGTCATCACTGTCTTTCTCCTGCTGTTTTCCTCCAGGCAATGATATTTTTACTCTACCTCTTCCTCCGCATTCATATCCTTATCTTATTAATCTTAATTTTTATTTTTCATTTCCTTCCTCACTTTGAAGACGACGTAAGAGGAAAACGAGAATTTGTGGAAATGAAGAGAGAGAGAGAGAGAGAGAGAGAGAGAGAGAGAGAGAGAGAGAGAGAGAGAGAGAGAGAGAGAGAGAGAGAGAGAGAGAGAGAGAGAGAGAGAGAGAGAGAGAGAGAGAGAGAGAGAGAGAGAGAGAGAGAGAGAGAGAGAGAGAGAGAGGAGGAGGGGGGGGGGAGGCGGGCAGGACAAGACGAAGGAACGTCCTGGGAAGGTATAAAAAAAAAGGTAGGAGAAGAAGAAACAAAGAGTAACAGGAAAAAAAGAGAGGAAAGAAAACCTATCGTATTAACGCAGAATAATATTTGATACTATGAGTGCCTAAAACACGGTACTTGTTGAAAAGAAGTGAAGAGGCAAGAGGAGAAGAAATAGATGAAGACAGGATCGACGACGAGGAAGAAAAGGAAAACGAAAAAGAGAACGAAAATGAGAAAATGAAAAGAGGTACGAGAAAATCAGAGGCGAGAAGGGGAAGAAAGACGAGCACAAAGAACAAGATAAGACGGAAGGAGAAGAAATTGTAAATGTTGACAGAAATGGTGGATTATGAAGATACAAAGAATTACGAATGAACATAAAGGAAGGCAATATGGTAATGAGGGCTTAGAAGGGATAGGTAATGACCACGGCGAGCGGGGTTATGGGAAATTAATAAGAAAGATGGAAAGGGAAAGCGATACCCGTGAACTTGCGAATATAAAGAGGGTATAAAAAAGAGAGGAGAAAGGGGAGGGAGGTAGACAACAGCCATTGCATTTCGCGTTACAGGAATCAGGAAAATTGAATCTGAGGCAATGTTAATATGGTGGTGTTGGCGATGGTGCGAGAAAGAGAGAGAGAGAGAGAGAGAGAGAGAGAGAGAGAGAGAGAGAGAGAGAGAGAGAGAGAGAGAGAGAGAGAGAGAGAGAGAGAGAGAGACACACACACACACACACACACACACACACACACACACACACACACACACACACACACACACACACACACACACACACTCACACACACACACACACACACACACACACACACACACACACACTATCACACTCACTATCACACACACACTCACTATCACACACACACACACACACACACACACACCGGCTCGGTAGCTCAGTGGTTAGAGCGCTGGTTTCACAAGCCAGATGACCGGGGTTCGATTCCCCGGCCGGGTGGAGATATTTGGGTGTGTCTCCTTTCACGTGTAGCCCCTGTTCACCTAGCAGTGAGTAGGTACGGGATGTAAATCGAGGAGTTGTGACCTTGTTGTCCCGGTGTGTGGTGTGTGCCTAGTCTCAGGCCTATCCGAAGATCGGAAACAATGAGCTCTGAGCTCGTTCCGTAGGGTAACTAACGTCTGGCTGTCTCGTCAGAGACTGCAGCAGATCAAACAGTGAATTATACACACACACACACACACACACACACACACACACACACACACGGAGGCAAAAATAGGGACGGAATCAGAGACAGTGAGGGTTTCTGATGTCAGAGGTTCAGTTCTCCGTGGCATGTTGGATTTATACATTTTTACATTCGTCATGGCGAGGGTCAGTGTGTGCCGTCACCTACACAAAAGCTGAGGGACACAGCAATCCAGGCGATGATGCACTCTCGGGTGCCTGATCGAATACATCCCTCTGAAATTCAAAGCTGCATGTATAAAGCAGCATAACGCTTAGTTAGCAAGCATGTTCTTTTCTCGAGTATTTAAGAGATTTCTGCATCTTATTTTGGACCATATTCTGAATTGCCCTGTACCTTCACTAACTCTAAATGGCTACAGTTTGTTACACAGGATTTTAATGTATATTTTATTTAAGGTTTTAGAGACAAATCAACAATATAAACCATCAAACACTGACTAATAGTCTCTGCCGCCTTTAGATATAGACATGATGAGAGAACGGAGTGTTTCAAAAAATAAGTCTAACAGAATTTTGGTGAATTTTCAAGTCTTTTTTTATTATTTCCATGGTTATTTTGGTATCTTAATAACGGTTCTGAAAAATTAAAGAGAAAATATACCCTAAAGAACCTGACCAATCATGTATGTGGCCTTGTAAGATAATAGTGGTGAAAGACCCCCCCAAAAAATTTAAGAATAAGAGTGTACCTATCCTTCCATCACGCACTTTATTAATGGGAAGGAAAAATTTAATTTCTCAGTTAATATATCATGCATGAATTGTTATGAAAATAGACGCACACAAATCCAAAAAAGAAATATTAATAATTTTATATTTCGTAAAATGTTAAAAACTCGCGGCTATAATCCAACTCATACGAATTTATCAACTCTTCGTCTAAAAGGCTTCGCGTAACTCATCTTTAATAAACGACTTATAAACACTACAGGTGATAAACGTAAAAAAAAACATTAGAATAAAAAATGTAAGTATAATAGACTACATACTATTTCCAGTCGTAATCACAGCAATTCATTTCATCCCAAGCTTGCATATTTCGAGAGTCTGAAATGTTATGATTTGGGAAGCGTGAAGTGGAGTGTTCAGTGAAATGGAACAATAAACAGCCAATCGCGCACTTCATACCAGTTAAATTAAGACCACTTTTTAAGCGACAAATTAATAAGGGATTGAAATGTGAAGATCCTGGATTACAGACGCTAAGTGTTGCTAGAATCGAGGCTGTGGAGATGAGAGAGAGAGAGAGAGAGAGAGAGAGAGAGAGAGAGAGAGAGAGAGAGAGAGAGAGAGAGAGAGAGAGAGAGAGAGAGAGATACACATACACAAACAAAATCAGATTAAGGATCACACATATAAATTGATAAATAGACAGAAAGCCAAAGATAGAACTAAGCAATTTGATAAAAAGCGAACACAGGACTTAACAACCACACATCAAAGTCTCTCCCAGGTAGCCAGAGGATAGGAAATGAGGGATACAAGAGAAAATAAATAGATAAAATGAAAAACAAAATTGAACAAAGCAACATGAGGACATTAGATATGCCACCAATCGAGAGGCGGAGAAAGAAACCAGCGCACGGAAAAGAAGGGATCAGCGCCCCTGTTCGGTTCAGGTATCAGTGTAAGGTCTTCAATCCTTTTAACCTTAACAAATTAAAGGATTTACACGGGAAATATTAGGGATCAGGGTAACGGCCACCTTCTTTCCCGTCCGAAAACAATATATATGCAAGTAACTACAGCCAAAATGTGTGTGTGTCTCTGTGTGTGTGTGTGTGTGTGTGTGTGTGTGTGTGTGTGTGTGTGTGTGTGTGTGTGAGAGAGAGAGAGAGAGAGAGAGAGAGAGAGAGAGAGAGAGAGAGAGAGAGAGAGAGAGAGAGAGAGAGAGAGAGAGAGAGAGAGAGAGAGAGAGAGAGAGAGAGAGAGAGAGAGAGAGAGAGAGAGAGAGAGAGAGAGAGAGAGAGAGAGAGAGAGAGAGAGAGAGAGAGAGAGAGAGAGAGAGAGAGAGAGAGAGAGAGAGAGAGAGAGAGAGAGAGAGAGAGAGAGAGAGAGAGAGAGAGAGAGAGAGAGAGAGAGAGAGAGAGAGAGAGAGAGAGAGAGAGAGAGAGAGAGAGAGAGAGAGAGAGAGAGAGAGAGAGAGAGAGAGAGAGAGAGAGAGAGAGAGAGAGACTAACAAACACATAGACAAAGAAAAAATGCAAAATCACATAAACAAACTGGGATGATAGAAACAGTAATGAAAAAAAATACATAGACAAAAGCTGATAAAAGGACAAAAAGAAAAGGACAAAGGCACCAAGGAGGAAATAAGTAAGAGTAAGAAAGGGCACTGAAAGAAAGTAAAAAAAAAATTTGATAAAAAAGTAGGGAAAGGAAATGGGAATTCTACAAATAGAAGCGTGAGTGGAACGTTAAAGAAACATTAGGAGAAAACAAAAGCAAAATACAAAAGAGCATGTGCAGCAAGAGCGTAAAGAGAAAGAAAGGCAGACATTCCAGCCAGAAACGAACAGAGGAAGGCATGAATAAAACACACACCACCTTTTCCATTATTTCTTTTTTTTTTTTCCTTTGAAGCGGCTTTTAACATATAGTTCATATTATTAAAACATCTACTTATACGGCGAATTATGCTGCTGTTTTTGACACTAACATAATAACAACATTTTTTTTTTATTACTACTACTATTACTGCTATTACTACTACTACTACTACTACTACTACTACTACTACTACTACTACTACTACTATTACTACTACTACTATTACTACTACCACCATTACCACCACTATAACAAAAGTCCCCACTACTATAATAGCTGTTATTACTATAGCAGCAAATATTTGAAAGAACAGAAGAACACGCTGTGGAAATGTGTAGCTTCAAATCAAAGACGAAGCACAAAGGGAAATCATTGGATATAAACAAAGATTTAAGATCAAGGCAAATTCCTTGGAGAAAAAGCCTCAACAAGAATTAAATACAAGAAGATTAAAGAAAACGAAGATATTGAAAAGTGATAAGACTTTCAAAGATAGAGAAGCTCAATCTATTCTCTCATTTCGAAGAGAAAAGGAGCGAAGCGAATGTTTCATATGAGGAAAGGAGTAAAAGTGAAACACGAGAGAGAGAGAGAGAGAGATGGAACCCCGGAGAGGCAGGACGTATAGAAGTGGTGCTCCGTGTTTGTCAACAAGTTTCTAATTTTTTATGACACCTAATGCAGTGAAAAGTGTCTATCTAAGTGACTAGTTACACAAAGGCTGTGGAAAGCCTTTCTCACAGTGCCTAGAGTTCAACTGTGCCAGAAAATAAGGAAAATAGTGGGAATCACCAGTGAACTAGACCCGCCGACTTGACTTGACGCCGGCCTCGCCTCCTACTCACGAGCCCCAAACAAGCCGCGTCTTCTCTCTCTCCAAGCAAACAATTTGTTTAAAACTTCTCTTTACCCGGTGACTGCAACAGAGAGAGTGAGTGACCTTGAAACGACCCAAGCTGCCCGCTTAGCAACATTTCTGACAACCACCCCACCGCCATCTCTCAGGACTCATAGCTAACGCTCTCCCAGTTCACAGCAAAATTGCTTAGGCAGGTTAAACTGGCTTCCCTGGCGCCACTTACTACTGTATCTGTAGCTACTCCATCAGAGAAAAGCCAGTAACACTGTGCAGTGAGAGAGACTGCCCTAACAGCGTCTGCCAGCAATGTTTTGCTGGGGACAACTTCAGCTGTACCCAAACAGGAGAACTGAGACAGGGGCGAGACATCCTCAGACTTGTCACTTACGAACAAGAAGCCTCCCACACAGAGCAATCCCTGCCCCGCCTCCCCCTTCACAGAAACACCTGAAGAGGAATCAGAAGACGATTGGAATGCTCTGCCAAAAGAGGAAGTGGTTAAAATAGCAAGAAATTTCCAACGCGAACTGGCCTCGACTAAAAGCTAGCTGAACAATTACAGGTGCGTGACTGAGGACCTCGCAGACAAGAGGCAAGTCTTAGTGGAGGCACTATCCATCATAGACACTCTACTAGCCACTCATGTCAGTGAAGAAATACACCAGAGGTCAGTAGCGTGCACCGCTAGACCTCACAATATTGTATGGGAGGTTGCGGCAGATGTCCCAAGGAGAGCAACCCACTTTCTCTCCCATTTAGCTCCGCTACCTATTTATCATCCACTTTCTCGCCATCACCGCCCATTCCCTCTTCCTCATCCTCTCCACCCCCGGTCTCCCACGGACTCTCGGCCACTTCTCAGCCCAGATCGGATCAGGATCAGGAGCCGCCTTCACCTTTAGCTACAAGCACGTCATTCTCCAGTGACTGTGCTGAGGCTGAAAGGCACCACCAAGCACACCTGGTCACCAGGTTCCAACGGTAGAGGAATTCAGTCCCACGCCGAGCCTCTATCCCAAGGGAAGCTGTCTGGACTGAGGCAATAGACACGCCAGGAGGAATCCCACACTAGGTAGCAACAGACCAAGTGACCGCAGTGTAAGCATCAAGGCCACACTCAGGAAAGGTCTGTGAATATTGCCAAGGGCGCTTTCATTCGTCCGTAACTGCCGCATCAGGATTGCCGACCACAAGCAGCAGGAACTGGCAGTGAGACAGAGTGGGCGGGAGACCCTGCTCGTCCTGAGAAGTGTCATCTGGCAGTTACAGCAACCTACTCACCTAAGGGGAGTCTGGTCACCACCAGTGCTTCCCCCGGGTCTTCCCGTCCCACAGCCTCCCTGGCCTACTATTCTTTCTGCCTACAATATTCATTATGGGGCCGGAGCATACCGAGAACCAGCAATACATGCCGGCCACCATGTTAACTATAGTGTCAGCAAATGTGAGAGGTTTCCACACAAACTTTGGGGAACTGACTCACAATGTGATTAACAGAAACCGGGCATACATTGTGTTTGTGTGTGAAACATTTTTAGACGGCTCAGTGACGCAAAATTATGGCCGTGTGCGTGGCTACTCCACCTGGACCAGGAAAGACCGCTCAACACAGGGGGGAGGCGTGGCATTCTGCTACAAAGAAAACTTAAACATCCAGGTGTTAGAACCTTCTGTACCTGTGCCCAGGGACTCGAAACTGCTGGGGCTAGAAGTGGGAGAAAAAAATGGACAGAATATACTATGTATTGGTTGCTATCGCCCTCCCTCCCAGGGCACAGCACTCCTGGACTATCTGACAGAAAACCTAGATCCCATGATGTTAGCCAACCAGTGTGAAAAGGTGATAATTATAGGCGACCTGAACCAGCGCACTGCTCAGAACGCCTTCAACACACTGCTGGTAGTGTATAACCTCAGGAACTACGTCACCTTCCCAACTCACAACTCTGGGTCATCCTTGGATCCAGTGGCGACTGACCTTCCCTTCCACACCGTTCAGTGCAGTCCACTGGATTTTGTAGGCTCCTCCGATCACATGGCTGTCCTCACCAAGGTTCACTTTAGGAAGCCACGGGAGGAATCTCACACCCGAGTGCTGTGGACGTGAGAGGATGCTAATTGGGAAGCTCTCAAAGCCACCATGAGGAAGATGGACTAGGAGGACGTTCTGTGTGGCACCACTGATGAACAGGCAGAGCGAATCTCTGAGGTGCTCTATGCCCTACAAACACGCTGGGTGCCAAACTCTTAGCACACAACCAAGGCCTCAGATAACCCTTGGTTCGGCCCTGAGTGCTCTGCTACTGCTGACTCTAAGTACCGTGCCTGGCGAGCCTACAAGCGGCACCCATCAGCACGAAACAGACAAAGGCACAGGGAGGCAACACAGCAGATGAAAAATACGCAAGAATGGGCCTCAGAACACTAGAGAACGACACTCTGGGGTAAACTAAGCAGTGGTCAGGTGGGAACAAAGCTTTAGTGGAACCTTGTCAAGGAGCACCAGCGTGAATCCAGGGGTGCACAATCCCTCCTCTCCAACGGGATAATGAAGGTGTGGCTCACACTGCCAAGGACAAGGCAGACCTCCTGGTCAGACAATTCGCCTCCAAGATGAGCGTGCCTGACCCTGACAAGACACTTCCAACGCTGCCTCAAACCATCAAAAACAAATTACAACAAATAACAAGTGAGGCAGAAGTGCGATCCATTCTCACAAAACTGGGCGAGAGTAAGGCAGTAGGGCCGGACTATATTAGCCCCTGCCTGCTTCGTCAGTGTGCCAGCGAGCTAGCGCGCCCACTCACCACACTATTCAATAATTGCCTCCAGACCAGCACGTGACCAAAAAGCTTGAAAATTAGCAATATAGTGCCAGTGCATAAAAAAAAAGTGCAAAAACTGATGTGAAAAACTATCGCTCTGTTTCCCTGCTGCCAGTACTGAGCAAAGTGTTGGAGACAATAGTGGCCTCAAGAGTGACACAGCACCGTGAGACACGCCACCTGCTATGCACCAGGCAGTTTGGATTTCAACAGGGGAAGTCACCAGCAGACCTGCACCTACTGCCGACGTCAGAGCTCAGTGGAGCCCTCAACCAGGTTAGGGCCACTGCTGTCGTGGCTCTGGACATCGAAGGGGCTTTTGACCGTGTGTGACATTCAGCCTTGGTTACGAAGCTCCACGCAACCGGCATTGACGGGGCACTCCTGCCATTCCTTCAGGACTACCTGAAGGACAGACACCTGCAGGTAACTGTCGGTGGTCGGGAGTCTGAGGTGCAGCCCATACGAGCAGGTATTCCTCAAGGAAGATGTTTCAACCCCCTACTTTGGAACATTTATATAAATGACTTGTTGCACCTCATCCCCAGTATAAAGTCGTACGCGGACGACCTCACTCTGACCCACAGCCACACCCCGGGGGAGACGTCCACCGTAGCAGCTCAGCTCAACACAAACCTGAGATGCATCATCGCCTGAGGCAGCATGTGGCAGGTGAAGTTTGCACCATATAAGACCAAGCTGCTCCACGTCACCAGGTCAAGTGGACCCCTGAACCTCGACTTCAATGGAAGGACACTAGCACCACAGGACGAGGTGGAGGTACTGGGGGTCACCTATGACTGCAGGCTGACCTTCAAATCCCACATCGAGCGACTCGCCAGAGAGGCATCTCTAAGGAGGATGTCATGGCTCCTCGACAACAGGGGCCTGGAGGTTCTCTACAAGGCAAAGAAATTCGCTCATCCCTGGAGTATGCGTGCCTTGCCTGGGGCGGCGCTGCCAGGAAGCATCTTGTGAATGATAAAGTGTTTCTATCAAATCTATGTGTAGTATGTTTGTGCGAAATTGTTACATATAATAATACACTGTTTATTTGGACTTCCAAAGCTTCTGTAATTACTATTGATAACTGAGAATAAGCGAAAAAATTAAGGGAAATATAAAAGTTACTATAGGATTGAAGACCAGTTCGAAAAATTCGTGTTCCTTATATCATATCAATTACACCACACGTCACTTACCAGTCATATACTTCCCACATGGGTCACTAAGATACTGTAAATGCTCTTCATTTTCATCATTATTTTCTCTACTCTATTACGATTTTATCAGTTTACAATTCAGCGAAAGTTTATGGAAGTCAACAGGTTTTATACTTTCCATTTTTTTTATTTTTTTTTATTTAGACAAACGATATGATTATTCCGGTTTTTTTTTTTTCATCTCACATTTGCATGAGCTATTTAGTGACCAAAGTTATTATAGGCAGCTACAAACAGTATGGTGATTTATACTTTATTACGTATGCAAACATTAAATTTCGCAATTGTCTGAGCTATTATTATAATTACTAGAAATTATTACGAGGAGCACTATTCTATGACGTTGTAAGTGTACTTACGGACCAATAATAATATTGATGTGCCCACCTTTGGTAAGGCACCATCAGAGTAATGCTGATGGGCTAGCGGAACTGCTGGTCTAAACCATTAAATAATAATGATAATGCCTTGATGTGCTTTTTGCTAATATTACTTACAATTGCAAAGACAATCAGATGCCTAATGTAATTAATGTGCTTACTATAAACAAAAATGAAAACAAAAAAATTAATAAGGCGCCTCCTGTGTCCCGCGAGGGAACAGAATGTTACATACTGGCGTTAACTGACATTTTTCTGCCACTCATAAAAGATTCATTTCTCCCTCACCTGCAGTCCATTTCCATCCTACATGGGGAACATATCACGCCCTGAATTTTTCTCTTTATCAGGGTGGCTTTCCCTCGCCTGCCTTCCTCTATCTCTTACCATCACCATTTATGATTCTATTTTACTTTTTTTTCAGTCTCTCTCTCTCTCTCTCTCTCTCTCTCTCTCTCTCTCTCTCTCTCTCTCTCTCTCTCTCTCTCTCTCTCTCTCTCTCTCTCTCTCTCTTCCCTTTCTATTGCAATTTTCTATTCGTAATGTCTTCACTGGTTCACCGTTTATAGATCAGTGACTTTCCTCTACAATACCTCTACATTTTTTTTATTTTTATTCGTTTTCCTCCATAGATTATGTCAGCTTTCATTTATTGCGCCTTCCTTTATTTTTTCCTCTCTCAGCTGACTACTAATTATTTGTCTTTTATTCAACATCAACCATCTGTTTCTTTTCCTTTTTCATTCTTATTCTGGTTGTTATTGTTTAATTTATATTATATATTTACATTTCTTTATTTTTTTATCATTTGCTATTGTAACTCAATATTTCCTTATATATATATATATATATATATATATATATATATATATATATATATATATATATATATATATATATATATAATTTTTTTTTTATTTTTCAATGCAAGAAGGGAAGCCGGTCAAAGACAACAAAAAGTAAAACAAAAGCGCACTTAACTCCTAGTTAGCCAAAAAATCAGAGGCAAATGTCTGAAAACGTCCCTCTTAAAAGACATCGAGTCATAGGAAGATGGAAATACAGAAGCAGGCAGAGAGTACCAGAGTTTACCAGAGAAAAGTATGAGTGCTTGAGAGTACTGGTTAACTCAAAGAAATAGAAAAGAAAAACGTTTGAAGTGAAGAGGAGTGAGAAGAGAGAAGAGAGAGAGGCTTACGTTGTGCGGCGAGAATACAAAGTGACTGATATGAGAGAAGAGAGAACCTTAGCACCGGTCAACTGAGATTCCAATCCTTACACGAACTTTGCTGCCATGCATGGAGGAGAAGGACGGAACCAAAACACAACTTGACGCTTTGCTCTCATTCCCTTCCACGGTCAAAAGAAGATCGGTAAATGAAGAAATAAATCAACAAAACTTACATAAACTATTCAAAATTCGTACCTATAAAGACGATAATATCAAAATGTAAAGATTTGAAATGTAACCTGATGTTTTATTTTCGGTTTCTTTATATAGCGAATAAAACAGTGAAAAATTAAATGAAAGCACAAAAGATATCTAAAAACTGCACCACAAAGAGGATAAAAAAATAAAATTAAAACAAAAAAACAATCTGATCTCCCTCCTATCTAGTTCCCAAAAAGTAGATATGAAAACAAAACTAACAGGTAAAAATATAAAAATTCAAAATTTCCAAGACGCGACATGATGCCAGAGATCGATAGATTGATAAAAGAGAAACTCAAGGATCGAAACTTAAAACAAATTCAAAATACCAAAGATCTTTAAAGGAAAAATATAAATGTAAAAAATATTAAGGAAACGATAACAGAAATGAAAAAAAAATAATAAAAGGTTTCCGAATAAATACTGAAAAGAGGATATCAAATTTAACACAGAAGCGAACACACACACACACACACACACACACACACACACACACACACACACACACACACACACACACACCAAGAACAATCCCCACTTGCAATCGGATAGGAATTCTCAAACAAAATAAACCAATGGAAAATAGAAAACGACACTGCCAGAGAAAAATAGTGCCATAATAATAGCCAACAAGAGGAAAGAGTTGCCGGAACGTTGACAGTACAGTAAAAATGAGAAAAAAATAGAAAGGAAATAATGAATTTTTTCTCTCTTTTCAGCACATTACTGCCTTTCCTATACATATGAACCCTTAATACTGCTAAATGGACTGACTGACTGACTGACTCTCTCTCTCTCTCTCTCTCTCTCTCTCTCTCTCTCTCTCTCTCTCTCTCTCTCTCTCTCTCTCTCTCTCTCTCTCTCTCTCTCTCTCTCTCTCTTCATAAGCAGATTACCCGCTCTAAATAAATGAGTATCCTGATAATAGTACATCTCACCACCACCACCACCACCACCACCATCAAAGCTACAACAGCAATCGAACCACAACTACTACCACCACCACAACCACTACCACCACCACCACCACCACCACCACCACCACCACCACCACAACCACTACCACCACCACCACCACCACCGCCACCACTATAGAGCTTATGGACGTGAAACTGCATCGGCATTTTATTAATTAGCCCCATCCTGTTACTTGGTCAATTAATATGGAGTGTGTGTGTGTGTGTGTGTGTGTGTGTGTGTGTGTGTGTGTGTGTGTGTGTGTGTGTGTGTGTGTGTGTGTGTGTGTGTGTGTGTGTGTGTGTGTGTGTGTGTGTGTGTGTGTGTGTGTGTGTGTGTGTGTGTGTGTGTGTGTGTGTGTGTGTGTGTGTGTGTGTGTGTGTGTGTGTGTGTGTGTGTGTGTGTGTGTGTGTGTGTTTTACGTAGGGAAGAGGGCCAGCCAAGGGCAAAAAAAAGAAAGTTAGAAAAAAGTTTGTTTCTTTATCATTTTCCATGGACAAAATATTAATGTATGTATCTATGAATTGATGTTAAGCTGTGTTTTTGTTTTGTCAATGAAAACTACCACTATTACTACTACTGTGTGTGTGTGTGTGTGTGTGTGTGTGTGTGTGTGTGTGTGTAATTCACTGTTTGATCTGCTGCAGTCTCTGACGAGACAGCCAGACGTTACCCTACGGAACGAGCTCAGAGCTCATTATTTCCGATCTTGGGATAGGTCTGAGACCAGGCAGACACCACACACCGGGACAACAAGGTCACAACTCCTCGATTTACATCCCGTACCTACTCACTGCTAGGTGAACAGGGGCTACACGTGAAAGGAGACACACCCAAATATCTCCACCCGGCCGGGGAATCGAACCCCGATCATCTGGCTTGTGAAGCCAGCGCTCTAACCACTGAGCTACCGGGCCGTGTGTGTGTGTGTGTGTGTGTGTGTGTGTGTGTGTGTGTGTGTGTGTAAGTGTGTGTGTGTGTGTGTGTGTGTGTGTGTGTGTGTGTGTGTGTGTGTGTGTGTGTGTGTGTGTGCGTGCGTGTGTGTGTGCGTGCGTGTGTGTGTGTGTGTGTGTGTGTGTGTGTGTGTGTGTGTGTGTGTGTGTGTGTGTGTGTGTGTGTGTGCGTAAGATATGCATGAGCGGATATATGTTTCGTGTGTATGTGTTTGTTTGTGTTTTAGGTGTATGTATCAATTTATCTGTGTGTCTGTTTCTGTCGGAACGGTATGCAGGTCTACCTGGATACATGTATGTATGCACGCATGTACGTATGTATTTATGTTTGTATGTATTTATATATTTGTATGTGAAGTCGAGGTGGTGGTTTGTGTTTGTCTGCCTGTCCGTCTCTGTGCCTTTAGTGTGTTTCTATCTGCGCGTTTTTCAATCTGTCTGTAGTCAATCTGTCAGTTAGTCTGCGGCAGAGTGAAAGTGAATATATGAATGATATACTGTGCGACTAAAAATTAAGTGCACACAGACAGACAAACAGACACACAAACACACAGGGAGAGAGAGAGAGAGAGAGAGAGAGAGAGAGAGAGAGAGAGAGAGAGAGAGAGAGAGAGAGAGAGAGAGAGAGAGAGAGTCGTTAGTGATGGAAAAATGTCACTCCATTAAAAATAACATGACATCTACTTTTTTTTCTCCATTAGTCTGCTTACGGGAAATTACCTCAGCTGTGTGTGTGTGTGTGTGTGTGTGTGTGTGTGTGTGTGTGTGTGTGTGGTGGGTAAGGGTGAGTGTGTGTGTTTGGTTGTGTGTGGGTGTGTGTGGGTGTGTGGGTGGGTGATTGTGGGTGTGTGAGTGAGTAGTTAGGTGGGTATATTCCGTCATACATATTCTCACTGCATACAAGTGTAGGTAAAAAAAACATAAATAAATAACAAATGCACTCTATTTTCTTCTCACGCTATTTCCTTTCTTCTGTTTCCTCAATACTCAAACGCACAAAACGAACGAGCGTTTGCATTATACACGGGGAAACTATTATTGTTTAAACTCTGAATTCTGAAGATTTTTTTTTTCTTCCTCTTCTTCACCCTTTTATTCTTGTGACGAGTGCCGGGCGAGTCCAGCTGATGCGTGGATGATGAAGATGGATGAGAGGAACACACAAAACGGAAAACGGAATGGTTGCAATGGGGAAGGGATGGGAGTTGAGGACTGTTTAAATCGACTGTTTGGCGACAAACATTCGGTGTCTCCCTCTCTCTCTGCTCTCTCTTTCTGGCACATAGCTAATGGAACTTTACTTTATACATACAAAAGTATCTATTCTTATTTCATTTTTTTAACTCTTTACCTCTTCAAGCTGCAATGCAAACACGTCGCCATGACTGAACGTAACTTCCTCGGCAGCGGGAAGTTGGTGGAAGCTCCGCTGAGACTCATTAGCACATGACATTATGCTCTTTCTTGGCTGCGGAGAGAAACTTGAACTCAACCTACAACTATTAGCAACTTAAAGCGGGAAATAATTACTAATCTCTCTCTCTCTCTCTCTCTCTCTCTCTCTCTCTCTCTCTCTCTGGGAAATCCAAGCAGAAAATGTACGTACGTTTTCACAAGCAAAGTGCACGCCAATAGGCTTCTACTAATCCCCACGTTTCAGCGGCGAATGTTTGCAGGGGAGGGAGAAGCAGCATGGAAGAGGAGGGAAGAGGGCTCTGTAAGGCGATGGCATGGTCGGGGGACATGGAAATCCAACGGGGATATTGTAAAAGGTGAGGCATTGCATATAGGTGAAGAGAAGTGCGGAATGAGGATTTGGAAGGTGATGGTAAGGTTAAGAGAGTCAGGGAGGGTATGAAAACCCTATAGTAACATTTGAAACTAAGAAGATCTGAGAATTGAAGATGGGAAGGATTTTTTGGAAGGTGATGGAGTCAGGAAGGAAGGGAGACATTGCATATGAAAAAAAAATGATGGTTTGGAAGGTGATATCAACGTAGTACATGAAACGCCTAACTTAACCTAACCTGTTCTGGCATGTTATAAAAAGGTGACCCGTTGACCAGTCAGCCTCCAGCCAGCAGCTCCTGTAGTGACTTCTGTATATTAGCACTCTTTCCGACTCTCCCTCCTGGTGACCTCGCCGCTCCTCGCTGTATATTACCTCGTTTTCCCGTGAGCGAGCGTTTGTCTAAAAGGTTTATTTATCTTCCTGTATACTATCTGTTCTCGTGCCTCATATTTCATTCATGTTTCTTTTCCTATACTATATATTGTTGCCCTTTTGCTTTTCCCTCTTTCTTCCATCTAGCAGTTTTTACTAGTTATTTGTCTCTCTCTCTCTCTCTCTCTCTCTCTCTCTCTCTCTCTCTCTCTCTCTCTCTAAATAGTCCTCTTTTCCGAACCTTCCTTGCTACTTTCCTACTTCCTACCTACATTACGTTCCTCTTCTTTCTTTCCCTCCAACTGCTTACTCTCCTCCCTCCTCCTCCTCCTCCCCTCCTCCTCCTCCTCCTCATCCTTCCCTTACTCCTCTTCCTCCCTCTCCTCCTCCTTCCACTCCTCTCCCTCCTCCCGTCCCCCATCCAGGACCATTTCGGTGAGGCATAACTGTGTTCCCGCCGTGTTTCTGAGTCCCGAACAAGAGTTGCCACTTCACCCCGACCGCCGACCAGTAGCCACCCCACGCGGTAATTGTCGTCCAAGTTCTCTCTCTCTCTCTCTCTCTCTCTCTCTCTCTCTCTCTCTCTCTCTCTCTCTCTCTCTCGTATGTGTAAAACTCTCTCATGTTCCCTTAATTGGAGTGGCGTTGCCATGTGTTCCCCCTCATCTCTCTCTCTCTCTCTCTCTCTCTCTCTCTCTCTCTCTCTCTCTCTCTCTGACACACACACACACACACACACACACACACACACACACACGTAAAGAAAATGCTTCAGGAATACGAGATAGCACTACAGAGAGGTAAAAATTAGTAAAAAATGTCAGAAAAATAGTTTCAGAGAGAGAGAGAGAGAGAGAGAGAGAGAGAGAGAGAGAGAGAGAGGGAGGAAAGGAGGGTCAAACATCATTGCCAACCTCGCAACACACCATTACCATCCAATTTTCTCAGTGTCAGCCGCCGTGAGTAAGTGTGGGTTGAGAACTCTCGCAGGAATACTAAACACTTCAGAGACTCCTTCTCCCCCAGGACCAAAGGCGAGAATGTCTTGAGGGAGAGAGAGAGAGGGAGTGAATGAAAGGGAGAGTAAAATTTCTAGAGCAGATAGCGTGAAGTAGTGTTTGAGGAGGAGGAGAAGGAAGAGGAGGATGAGTGAGGTTATATCAAGGAAAACGTTGGGGGGGGAAGGAGAGTCACTGGTGTTTTGAGTGTGGCAGTGACGGTTTGGGGATGTGAAGGTGGTACGGAGCTTTAACGAGAAAGACTGGCTGCTTTTCTTAAGTTTGTTGATACGATTTTTTTTTTTTTTTTTTTGTTCTCTGTGAAGTTTTCTCCTCCAAATAAAAGTAAGAAAAATGGAGGTGTGATACGCTGGCTGCAGAGAAGATATCCTGAGGGTGCACTGCTGAGTGAATTGATATGAAGAACGAAAGAGAAAGAGACACAAAAAAAAAAACTGACGTCAAATAAAAGTTCCTTTATATATACGACTTATCTCTGCTAAATAAATACAAGAAAATGTACACAAAGGAAAAAAAAAACATACGTGGTTGTAATGGAGATTGAATAAAAATGTAACAACTTGAAATAAAGAGATAGAATTCTTCAACCTACACCTCCCTCACCTCCACATCCGTGACAAATGTTGTGGAAATTAAATGAGAAATGAATTAAATGAATACCTTGTTGAGAAATACTGGTCTTAGGGTACAGCAGATGCCTGTCTTCTATGGTTACCATGCCTTGATATTCATGGGGACGTTGAAGAATATTGTGAGACTGTTTATTGAAACTGCAAGAGGGATTAAAAAATCAAAACACAACAGCAACAACTACCATCATGATAACAGCAATACCAACATCAAGGAATACCACAACGAAAAAAATAAGTATTGATAAAAAAAGAGAAAACAACATTATTGTTCTTTTAAAATACAAGAAAAACATAAGGAAACTATAAATAATATAGACGTTATAGTGTCAAACTCAGGAAACCCCTGTAAAAAGCACACAATGAAGAAACAAGCAACAAACACAGAAGTAGAAAAATATGATTGTAGCAATGGACAAAACGTGGAGAAAAAGTAAAGTGACTCGTACAAAGAGGTGAAGTTACAACTTTGACCACGCAGTTGATACGCTCGTGAGTGTGTGAGTGCTGGGTGGGAGGGTGGCGTTGGGAGGGACAGGGGTGGGATGGCTGTGGATACTCTTACGCGCACACGTAGTACAATCTCCGTTTTTTGTTTTTTTTTCTCTCTCTCTCCGAAGCATCTGAGTTCACGGAGTCCAGTCTTTTCATATTATTTTTAGCACATTTTTTATTTTGAACTGTGACCTTCTGTTTTTACTAAAATGACTTCCCTGGTAATATATTCCACTGATGTATTGCCGTGCCTAGGAAGCCGAATTTTCTCACATATTTCTTTAAAGTTTGTGTCCTTGTGAAGCTGGAGGTCTAGACATTGGTGTGTGTTCATTACTGATAACATATGGTAAGACTGTGAAATACAAATCTACAGTATATTGAGAGATCGTGTTTCATTTTTCTTCATTTTCTTCATTATTGGAAATGCATCATGATTTTCCCATAATAAACTTTAAACACTGCTTGCTTCTATTTTCCATCCTTCCTACGACTTGGATATATTCATCGAGGCAACATCGGAAATAAATAAATACATAAATGCTCTATTACCTTTTTTTTAACTTAAATCTTGGGAAGACTTTTAAATGACCTTGATTCACTTCTTTGACACGTAAACAATGGAATATCATACCTACAATTTAGCCTTTCTTCTGATCGGTATTTATAGCACTTTTCTCCTTCTTTACACGTGAAAAAAATGCAGTATAATACTTATCTTTTCTTGTGGCGAGTATTTACCTCACTTCTCTCAGTGTCAGTCATCATGTCGTGTGGTAGATATTTTTACTACTCTGTCTTTCCGAAGTGGCAGTCAACTCCATTCATGTTTAATTTCTGTTTACAACCTTCTGCTCATAAATAAGTATTTATCAACCCACTTCGCTCTCGCTTCTTGTACTTTTCCATTTCTACTGAATGCTAATCACCTAATCTTCCGACAACTCCATATACCACTCTATTCCTTTGAAAATAACAAGCACCACATATTTTGACATCTCTTCGTATTTCTCTGCCTCTTCTCAGTGCTAATGATCCCATGTTGCAGTTTTTCTTTGTACCTCTTCCTCATTCTGTTCTCGTAATATCCCTGTATTTTTTTTCCTATTTCATGTGTGGATTCAATACTACCCAAGTAAGTTCAATAGGGTCTAGGTCTCTAAGTGAAGAATTTAGCTTCTATCCTGTCACCTCATTGATGTGATGAAAGGCTAACCTCATGTTCGTTATGAGGTCACGTTTTCTTCTTCCTTCTTTGATTTGTATGGTCCTTTGGTGAGATGATCAGTGTGTGTGTGTGTGTGTGTGTGTGTGTGTGTGTGTGTGTGTGTGTGTGTGTGTGTGTGTGTGTGTGTGTGTGTGTGTGTGTGTGTGTGTGTGTGTGTGTGTGTGTGTGTGTGTGTGTGTGTGTGTGTGTGTGTGTGTGTGTGTGTGTGTGTGTGTGTGTGTGTGTGTGTGTGTGTGTGTGTGTGTGTGTGTGTGTGTGTATGATATACAGTATATTAAAACAAAAACGAAACAATATTAACATCAGCACCACCACCACCGACAAAGATAGAAACTACTAATACTGCCATTGCACCACCACCACCACCACCACCACCACCACTACGACTACCACTACCCCATTCATCATTACCATATCAAACAACCAGCAGCAGTACAACATAAGCGCATAAGCAAAGAGAGAAAACAACAAAACCTCTACAGACAGATCTCTACGACAAAAATAATACTGATGCTAGCTGCCTTCTGAACACCCTGGACTCCAGGGTGTTCACTACTAAACCTCCAGGGCCTGGAGGTTTGGTAGTGCGGAGCGAGCCTGTATCCTAAAGGGGAGACAGATGCTGACTGAGGGATAGAGGAAGACCCGCAAGAGGAAGAAGAAATGACGCTTCTTTCTCTACGAAGGAAAACTAGATTCCGAATAACAGAAGCTGGAAAGAAAAGGGATTCTGAACAAGAAAGGGAAAGTCAGAAACTATGAGGAAAGAAGGAAACACATTGGAGAAGGAAGAAGAGGATAGATAATACAAAGGAATACAGAGTGTGCCAAACAAAAACATATCTTTAGATACTTGTAGGGAAATTTCGTAAGTACTTCTAACAAGCTACAAGGCAGAGAGACATATTTGTATTCAAGGTTCTCTTAATGAACCTTACTAACCTACTCACTATCTTTACTGTGTCTATATTCGCTATCACCTACTGCCAAGCTTGTTAGTTATTTGAATCACACCGTAGTTCCTAAAATTGAGACGATGTTACTCGACTGGCTATTTTGATATCTCTTGCGAATTTACCTTACATTTGTTCCTATATCAATACCATTAATGTATAATATAAAAAGTAACTACTATAGTAATGAACCCTGATGGACAACGCTTATGTAATGTCAATTGCACTATTTTTCCGTTCATTAAGAATACATTTTTTGAGAACCATCCTCCCACCCATTTCAGGGTACTTGCGGCTATACCGTGAGCTTTTGTCTTTCTAACAAGTCTCTTATGGGAAAAACTATCTAAAGCTTTCTGATTTTCTAGGTAAATAATATCAACTGTTTTTATCTCGTCACAGAAATTTGGAACTTCATAAAACAAGCCTATTTTTAGTTTGTCAGGTTTGTTTCTGGAACGATATTAAAAGTCTTCGATGATTTTATCTATTTTAATTATCTTATCTTGTCTCTGATTGGGGAGAAGGAGGGAGAGGAGGAGCAGGAGGAAAAGTAAGAGGTGAGGTCTATTAGAGCTAAGGAGGGAAGTGAAATTCAGTGAAAATATAGAAAGAATATTACACAGAGTGGCATTGTGAAATGATATCAAGCAAAAGTGTGAGAGAGAGAGAGAGAGAGAGAGAGAGAGAGAGAGAGAGAGAGAGAGAGAGAGAGAGAGAGAGAGAGAGAGAGAAAACAATACCGTGATGCAACATTATAATCCTCTCATTCTTTTCCCTTATTTTCTCCATCAGTGTATAAATGTATATCTATTTTTTTTGTTTGCCTATCAATGTATTCATTCAGGGAACCGTTATTCATCCATCTATCTAACTATACATTTACCTTTCTTCAAAATAGGCAGATAGAGGTAAAAGAGAGATAGAGAAAGAATGTGTGTGTGTGTGTGTGTGTGTGTGTGTGTGTGTGTGTGTGTGTGTGTGTGTGTGTGTGTGTGTGTGTGTGTGTGTGTGTGTGTGTGTGTGTGTGTGTGTGTGTGTGTGTGTGTGTGTGTGTGTGTGTGTGTGTGTGTGTGTGTGTGTGTGTGTGTGTGTGTGTGTGTGTGTGTGTGAGGAAATATAATGTTGAAAGGGGAAAGAATAGATTTTCCTGGATAGTCACAGAAGGAAGGAAGGAAGAAGATGGTACCTCAAAGGGAAAGAATACAAAGGGAAGAATATATAAGGGAAGCAAAGGGGCAACAAACGAGGAAGACGTGTTATGGCGGAGTGAGAGGAGACTGCAGTAGGAGGAGGAGGAGAAAGAGAAGGAGAAAGAGGAGGAGGAAGAGGAAGAGAGGGTGCTCAGGAGAGAAAGAAATTCTACTGCAAAGGATGACAGTAAGATAACGTAAATCACTCTCTCTCTCTCTCTCTCTCTCTCTCTCTCTCTCTCTCTCTCTCTCTCTCTCTCTCTCTCTCTCTCTCTCTCTCTCTCTCTCTCTCTCTCTCTCTCTCTCTCTCCTCTCTCTCTCTCTCTCTCTCTCTCTCTCTCTTACTCTCTCAAAACACACACACACACACACACACACACACACACACACTCCTACATATGCTTGTTTATTTGTTTACGAGCCTGTTTTCCGCACCTTGTTTACGGGCCAGGGTTAATCTTTCCCAATACAATTATTATTCGGCAGTAAACATGTCGATTAGCCTCGCCACTCTGCTGGAGGTGACAATAGAAAGGCTGGGAGGCGCATTAGCCCAACATGGAATAAAGCAAGCTGTGATAGTAGAAGATGGGATGCAATACCACATAAAGAAAGGCATGAAAGGAAGAAAACGGGAGGCATGAGCAAGAAAAAAAAAAAAGACTTGTAAGATAGTTAGGTAGAGAAGATTGTGAGCGAAGGAGATGGTGACCAAGTAGAGGAAGTGCAGCGGAGGGAACAGAAGGGTCACAACAAGGCACAGTGAGGAAGGTCCCAAAGAGAGGAGAGGGAAGACTGGTCCACTGCAGTTTTGGGGGTCGCAGTGTGTGACAAAAGTGTGATTTAGCTTCAATGAATATCTTTGTGCACGTGACAAGGCAAGTGAATTGGATAAACATCAATGGAAAAGCAATTACGTTAAACGTCATAGATCACAATATGAAATTTTGCTATTTTGAATACGAGCTTTTGTGTTTTTATTTAATATCTAAAAATAAATTCGTGGAGTAGAATGAATTAACACGGCTAGGCTTTTCAATACCTCTTTCCAAGCTCCGTGTGGCACAACTTAAACTGCTCACTAGATCGGAAAGTATCAAAATTCTTCTGCAAATAAAGGAAGAGGAAAAATAAAACTGAAAATATTACTCCCCCCCCACACACACAAACACAAACACAGACACAGAAGGACACACACACACACACACACACACACACACACACACACACACACACACACACACACACACACACTATCAAACTTTATATGTATAGATTTCGTTAGCTATTGCGATTTACTCTATTAGACAACCATTCTTGTTAGAGCGTAGCAGGAAGGGTGTTATGGTGTCACTCATCCCACTACATCACTCTCTGGCAGAGGCGAGTAACAATCTAACCTTTCAGCTCGATCAGGAACGAGTGCTCCATCTGCCTGAAGAAAGGTTACAACAGAGAAGGAAACAGATGGCTTGCAGCAACAATATTCTGACGCAACGTTCCGGTATAAGCATTTTTTTTATTTTCACTTTCTTTCTGCATACTTTTTCTTTATTAATCTATCTATCTATATAATTTTCTACTTGTGTAACTGTCTACCCTTGTGTGTGTGTGTGTGTGTGTGTGTGTGTGTGTGTGTGTGTGTGTGTGTGTGTGTGTGTGTGTGTGTGTGTGTGTGTGTGTGTGTGTGTGTGTGTGCTTAATATCAGTGTTGTAAAATTTTGAAATCAGTGACGTCAAAGGGGTGAACACTATTATGGGAGTGTGTTCTGATTGCAGAAAAAGAGGGATTAGATAAAGGTCTATTAGTTCTAACAGAAAAACCCTTGTGCTCAGCTATTCTGTGTTAAGTTTCTGTGAGTCTTACCATGTATCGTGCTTTACAGCACGAACAGATAAATTCATATATGACATTAGAGGCGAGATTCGCAAGAACACTGTCTTTGAATTTAAAGATAGAGCCAGTAGTGTGACGATTAGTAAAAATAAAGAAAAATTTAGTTTCCGGATAATATGTTTTGAAAGAACTACTAAGGGTTTTCCTGATAGAATAACTCAGATGGTTATAAAAGAGTAAAGTAATATATTTTCTTGCTTTGTCTAGAGTCTGAGAAGGGAGGGAGGAGTTGGTACATTTATTATGAAGAAATTTTGAGATAGCAGAATTAATAATACTACAAGGAAAACCGTTATTGAGAAAAAAAAAGTAGTGAGAAACTTAATCTCCTTACCAAACAAATCCCAAGAAGAAGTTAGGCTGTAACATCTATATAATAATGTCTTAATTGCATTGATCTTGAAGAGCTGTGGCACAAAAAAAAGGAAATTTATTCCTAATCCAGTAAAGGTTGGTTTTCGATATACCATGGTGTGAAGCTTATTACCCACACGAGTTAAAAGTATATCAAGGAAAGATAGAGTACCATTATCCTCCATTTCAAAAATAAATTCTATATTCGGGTGTCTAGAGTTGATGTAATCTAAAAACAAAGGAAATAATATAAATCAAATATAAATATATATGTCAAGAATAAACCATAACAATACATCGGAAAGAATTTAGAATAGTTCACAAACCATACCTTGAAAATTTTCAAAGACCAAAATAAAACCATGGAAAAGTCAGATGAATCAAATAAATAGTCATTAAATTTATTTCAGACAATATGACATTACTAGCCCATAAGACAACAGCTGATGTTTCTCCAACACGTAATAATAGACTAAGTAATAACAGAGTTCCTCTTCAGTAAAAAAATACTAAATACCACGAAAATAAATGTCAAGATGGTAAAAACAAGAAGAAGAAAAAAGAACATATGAAAAAAAAGTGACTGCAGAAAATCGTTGATACAGGTTAGCAGCTCTTAATGGTCTTTGATAAATAGCATTAGGTGAATAAAAAGAAATATTACAAAACAAAAAGCAAGATGAGAACTAGACCACTACGAAGCTAATGAAGTGAAGCCTAAATACAGACAATGTCAATGCAAATGAGACAAAGCAGGCTGGACACTTAATGCTAGACAATCTCTGCCATTTACCTAATTCTTAAGGACACCTCTTTTCTCCTTACTTCTCGGTAGGTACTTTACACTCCTACTATCGCTTCCATTAACTCTTGGCAATCTTCACACAACTCTAAAATATTTCCTTTTGAAAGCCAATTTTCCATCTCTTAACCTTCCATCCTATTTTTTTCTTAAACGTAACAGTCTTACTTATAACTCAAGCCTCGTTTCTTTTCATCACAGCCTCTTCCTCTTAAGTCTAATTTCCATCCTCTTGTTCCCTCCTTTTTCTTTCTAAATCCAGAGAGAGAGAGAGAGAGAGAGAGAGAGAGAGAGAGAGAGAGAGAGAGAGAGAGAGAGAGAGAGAGAGAGAGAGAGAGAGATTGTCCTCATTTCATACATTTTTCCTTTGCATTCACTTCCTTACACACACACACCCACACAAACAAACACACACACACACACACACACACACACACACACACACACACACACACACACACACACACACACACACACACACACACACATCCTTTTGAAACCTTTCATTCCTCACTGTCATCTGTACCTCATTCTCCCGCGGGTCCTCCCTACCCTTCGCCGCCCCTCACACAGTGGTCCATCCGTCTTCCAGCTGTGAATTCGTCTATCATAAACGAGTGCTCAGTTTTGCTTCCTCTCGTCCCAAACAAATAAACTTTCACAGGGAGATTGAATGAGTGTGAGGAACGGAGGGTAGCTGGGGTAAGAGAGAGAGAGAGAGAGAGAGAGAGAGAGAGAGAGAGAGAGAGAGAGAGAGAGAGAGAGAGAGAGAGAGAGTGTGTAAAGAAGAGAGTATGAGTAGAAAGAGTGGGTAAAGTGAGTGAGTGAGAACAAGGGTGAAAGAGCGCAAAGAAATTATGTGTTCTAGTAGGAGGATGGAGTGGCAAAGGGATGTTTAATGAGAGGAGAGAGAGAGAGAGAGAGAGAGAGAGAGAGAGAGAGAGAGAGAGAGAGAGAGAGAGAGAGAGAGAGAGAGAGAGAGAGAGAGAGAGAGAGAGAGAGAGAGAGAGAGAGAGAGAGAGAGAGAGAGAGAGAATTAAAAAAGTCATACACGCAGACAGACAGAAAGACAGGCGTAGAATATACAAGCAGACAAAAAAAAAAGAATCAAAGACAAAGAGAACAGATAAAGATAGAAATACTGAAATGAATAAAAAAAAAGTGAGAGAAAGGAAGAACCTGCTAGACAGACACAAAAACAGTGAAATAGATTCAATTAAAAAGAAAGAACACCGTAGAGAGAGAAAGAAACAGAAACAGTGAAGGAAAACGAAAGACAAAGGCTCAGAAAAACATAAAAAGACAGAAACAGTGAACCAGACGCAAACAGTGAGGGAGAGACAGCCAGGCACGCGGGGACAGCCTCAAATATACACCGGAAGGATTTATTGACAGTAGGAGCTTAAACTGCAGCAGGTGAGCAGTTTGAGTCGCGGCAGCAGCCATCACGCCAGCCTGGAGCAGCCCACAGGCGGCGCTCCAGCCATATAGAGGCAAGTGCTCCACGTGACTAACTATATACACCACGCAACACCACTACACCCACTGTTGGTAGTAGTGGTATTAATAGTGGTGGTAGTAGTTGTAGTTGTAGTTTTTTTTTGTTGTTGTTGTTACTGTTGCATTAGTAGTACCAGCTGGTATTATCATTATTTTTCTCAATATCGTTATCGTTAACATCTGAACTTTTCTTACTATTAATCTTAAAGTAAAAAAAAAGAAAATAATAGATGGAATATAACGTAATGATATAGCAGGAATTATCAATAAAAACCGCTTTATATACAATTACTTTCATTTATTGAAGGAAAGATGATATTGATTCCTGCAGCTGCCTCACTAATACTGCCTTAACTTTCCCATCTAAAACCAACTTCCCCGTAACTGTCCATGCAAGAAACTGATATTACAGAAAGTCACGTCTTTGGTGAGTCACTACCAGTGAGAGAGAGAGAGAGAGAGAGAGAGAGAGAGAGAGAGAGAGAGAGAGAGAGAGAGAGTGTGTGCGTGTGCGTGTGTGTGTGTGTGTGTGTGTGTGTGTGTGTGTGTGTGTGTTCAAGGTCTCTTCCCTCACCTACACAACAACCGGATCCGCCCTTACTGAAATTTGTGACACGTGAACTGCTTATTTGGTGACGGTTGAGTTTCATCAACTGAATATTCATTGCTCTTACTCACACCCCATTTTATTTATCCAGCTATTTCATCCTCTCCTTTTATTTTCCCTGCTTATTTTCGCTGACCTCTTATTCTCTTAATTTACGTTCTTTCCTCTTTGCGTATATTCCATTTATCCTCCTCCTCCTTCTCCTTGGTGTTCTTCATGCTCCCATTCTCCTCTACTTTATTCACCCTCTTCATTGTGCGTTTTCTTCCGATGATAACTATTCGCCACATTTTGTATTCCTCCCTAGCGAGTTCATTCACACTCCTCTCTCCTCCTCGTCTCCTGCCTCTGTTCGTTCTTGCATCTCCCAACTTCCATAAAGGTAAGCTGACTTCGTTTGTGCTTTTATCTCTTTTTTTACTCTCTGGTGGAGCTGCAATACCATTTCTTATACACACATTCAGCCCACACCCCCTCGCCTCCACTTAGGTAAGGAAGAATAAAAGAAAATAAGCAAATTATCACTTTGCTCATGGATTCTCGGCTGTGGAGGAAGGAGGAGGAGGAGGAGGAGGAGGAGGAGGAGGAGGAGGAGGAGGAGGAGGAGGAGGAGGAGGAGGAGGAGAACTATTAGGAGCATCAGGAGGAGGAAAAGAGTGGTGGTGGCGTGCGAGCGTCTCGGTTTAGGCATCGGTCTTGAGGAAAACTTGGGACGCAAGAAAAGGAATGAAATTGTGACGGTGAAGAAGAGCGCACCAACCAACTTCTCTCCTTCACTGCCTGCCTATCTCACTGTCTTCCTGCGTGCCTCCTCCTGGTTCCCTCCCAGCCTCTGATGGCTCCCTGCTGCTCATTCACCACCACCACCACCTCAACTATCATCACCCAGGGAAACACAACTCATAACCACAGGCCTCCGTGAAGGACAATGTGAAAGAGGAAAGAATGCGACGGAACAGAAGGAGGTAAAAACGTAGGGATGTTCGATGCTGATTCTACCATTTCAGCACACGTAATAGCAAGAGAGAGAGAGAGAGAGAGAGAGAGAGAGAGAGAGAGAGAGAGAGAGAGAGAGAGAGAAAGATAAGGTGACTCCTCGATGGAAAATAAACGTTGTAGAACAAGCCTGGTCCGGTCAAGGAGAGAGAGGAAAGGTCACCGTCACCATGACAACCCGACAACTGATGACCCGAAGCCGTCTTGCTTGCAAGGTGAGTTTTATGATATATTCCCAACCTTATTCCTCAATCTTCGGCAGAATATTAGGATGTCTCTGCTCTGAAAGAACTTTCAAGCTATGTCCCACAGTCCTTGTTACCTGAGGCTCTTACAAGAAAGGTGGAGTTATGAGTAATATTAGAGCTAAATACATTTACCATATCCACTTGGCTCAGAGTTTAATTATGCGATCAGCTGGCAATCTCCTTAATTAACCTAAAAACTGATAAATAGGAAAGATATTAAGTGATAGAGCACTAGATAAGAATGATAAAACAAAGTTTCCCAAGTAGACACACACACACACACACACACACACACACACACACACACACACACACACACACACACCGCGTAGTGTAGTGGTTAGCACGCTCGACTCACAATCGAGAAGGCCGGGTTCGAGTCACGGTAAGCGGCGAGGCAAATGGGCAAGCCTCTTAATGTGTGGCCCTTGTTCACCTAGCAGTAAATAGGTACTGGATGTAACTCGAGGGGTTGTGGCCTCGCTTTCCCGGTGTGTTGTGTGTTGATGTGGTCTCAGTCCTACCCGAAGATCGGTCTATGAGCTCTGAGCTCGCTCCGTAATGGGGAAGACTGGCTGGGTGACTAGCAGGCAACCGAGGTGAATTACACACACACACACACACACACACACACGCGGTAGCTCAGTGGTTAGAGCGCTGGCTTCACAAGCCAGAGGACCGGGGTTCGATTCCCCGGCCGGGTGGAGATATTTGGGTGTGTCTCCTTTCACGTGTAGCCCCTGTTCACCTAGCAGTGAGTAGGTACGGGATGTAAATCGAGGAGTTGTGACCTTGTTGTCCCGGTGTGTGGTGTGTGCCTGGTCTCAGGCCTAACCGAAGATCGGAAATAATGAGCTCTGAGCTCGTTCCGTAGGGTAACGTCTGGCTGTCTCGTCAGAGACTGCAGCAGATCAAACAGTGAATCACACACACACACACACACACACACACACACACACACACACAAGCTAGAGGACCGAAATTCGATTCCCCGGCCGGGTGGAGATATTTAGGTGTGTCTCCTTTCACGTGTAGCCCCTGTTCACCTAGCAGTGAGTAGGTACGGGATGTAAATCGAGGAGTTGTGACCTTGTTGTCCCGGTGTGTGGTGTGTGCCTGGTCTCAGGCCAATCCGAAGATCGGAAATAATGAGCTCTGAGCTCGTTCCGTAGGGTAACGTCTGGCTGTCTCGTCAGAGACTGCAGCAGAGCAAACAGTGAAAAATACACACACACACACACACACACACACACACACACACACACACACACACACACACACACACACACACACACGGAAGGACAACAAGAGGTTGGCACCGGGAGCGCGAACACCTGGGGAGAGACAACACTGAAAGGGGGACATAATAGCATCAGTGAAAGTAGGAAAAATGAATTACCTAAAAAGTGATGAAATGCGTCAGTCTCCCCTCCACAGCCGTCACCGCCGCCCTCCTCACTCTGCTGAAATTGAAATCCTGTCATAGAAGAGGAGCAGAAGCAAAAGCAGGAATAGGAGGAGGAGGAGGGCGACGAGGACAAAAAAGGGGAGGTAGGAAGTGAGAAACGATGGTATAGAAGATGAAGGAAAAAGCGATGCAGGAACAATAAAGAGAAGGGAGGAGAGGAAAGAGAAGGAAAGAAAGGTTAAAGAAAAGGGATGAAAGAGGAACATGCGTTGAGGTGCCAGATAAGTGACGAAGCAGGATATCATCACAAAAGAAAAATCTCGCATGCAACAATCATCTTACTGACAAACACCCACTCACATACACACACATACCCAAACACACACACACACACACACACACACACACACACACACACACACACACACACACACTCACACTCACACAGAAAAGAGGAGCAAGAATGCTCAATACAAAAAGACACAAAGCAGGAAAAATTAAGCGATGCCATCTTGTTTTCTATACAAGGTCACATAATTACAAGACGGTTGTAATGATAAAAATAATAATAATAATGAGAAACTAATCACATTCCACGAGCAGTCATGAATACTATCATGAATAATGCCTCTCTTTTTTTTTTCTTCTATCCCTAATTAATTAACATCAAGTAAATCAACGAGTAATGGGGCTTACTTTTCATGCCACAGGTAAAGTGGCTACCCTTCATCTCCATACTGACACACATACAGACACACATAGCTCGTGTCGTTCACAGCATTAAAGAGAAAAGCTTATTTTTAGCCACGACAGCGACTCCCCATTCAAATAATAGTACCAACCTTCCACACCCCGCTAGCCGCACCCCTCTCTCCATCCTCCCGCACTTTGGTAATGGTCTCCCCCGGCCTAGTGAAAAACCGAGGCCCATCACAACCCACTAATAGGTTCATCTGTCCCTCCGCGTCCGCCTCCCTCCCTCGCACGCTCACTAATGGCCTCATCCATACCCCCTCCCGCCCTGTAAGTCTTCCACCCTATCACCCCAGCAGGAAGCACGAGTTGGACCAGCCACGGCACTCACTGCCTGTACTGCCTCACGATTCGCAGCGTTTCCTCCTCCTCTTCACACATAGTACGTTAATGGCTTCTTCCATCCTCGCTCCGTCCTCCAAGAAACATTACACACTCACCGGCAGACGCCTTTACTCCATCTGAAAGCAGCGTCACCTCCCCTGCTCCCCAGTTCCTTCTCCTAGCTCTTCCTCCACCTCTCTCTCCTCTCCCTCCTCCTTCCATCGCCATCCGTAGCTCTCAGCCTCCCTCTATTCCTCCTCCTCCACTCGTGGCCCCCTATCATAGCTGCTAATGGCCCCACCTAGTGAAGAATCATACATCCTACACCTTCACGGCACCTCGAGGAAGGCCGCGGCGGTGTGTGGTGCAAAGTGAGTAATGCACTGGTTAATAATTCACCGGCGCCAGTGTGAGGGAAGGCGCTTTGATTAATAGTCCCCCCTCCTCTAGTTTCCCATTTTCTTCGCTAAAAAGAAATCTGAAGAAAAAATAACACGAGAAGCTGGCGGTGATTAGCATCGTTTTTTTTTTTTTTTTTTTTTTAGGGTGTTGTCATTTCCCATCACAGCTTTTCTTAAGAGTGTGTATGTGTGTGTGTGTGTGTGTGTGTGTGTGTGTGTGTGTGTGTGTGTGTGTGTAGTAGTAGTAGTTCTGATAGCAATAGTTATGGTTATGGTGTTGGTAGTCTTGCTGTTGTTGTTATCATTGCTATTATTGTTGTTATCAATTTACTCCAACACATCTCAGTCCGCTACTCCACAACGTAGCATCGCCTGCTGCCTGTAGTGCGCGTCACCTCGGAGGTTATTGAACTCGTAACCATCAGACCACGCGCTCGAATCCTTAAACATATCACCCACGGTTTAAAAGAATTCCACGCTGCTCTTTTTTTTCCGATTAATATTTCAAGCCCTTTCAAGTACGATTGCTATAATAGTGGCGGTAATAGCGGCAGTAATAGCAGCGGCGGTATGTTGATTCCTTTCAATTTCGGATGCTGCGCTAAACTCGTAGCTGGTGATCGCCTCGCTGAAACATGCCCAACACTAACGTTGCCATCAATATTCTCGAGTTTCTCGTAACTGCTCGAAATTCACGTCAGCCTTCTCCTCTCGCAACCCAAGGCGGGCTGCACTGACTTCAGGCCGCAAGGATCGCAGCGGTGGCGGTGGGAGGAACACTGTACTTGGATCTCAGCGCTAGAGGAGATAGATATGACCGTACTGGATCACTGGTGCAGAAGGAGAATCTATCTCTACTTGGTCTAGGTGCTGACGGAGAAGAAAATATTACTTATCATTGAATTGTAGGAGAAGAATACAACTCGATCTCAATTGTGCTGAAGAACAACACAACTCCATCAAAATGCTGCAGAAGATACATACACACAAATGTTCCGGATTACACTGTTTAAAAAAAATACTGTTCGTTGATAAACACAACTACACTCAATCACTGTGCTTCAAAGAGAAAACCTCCCGAAGGCGGCGTTATAGGAAAAAGAACACTACTACGCTCCACCACTGCTATGCAGGAGGAGGAGGATGAAAAGGAAGAACACAACACTCGATCCCGATGCAGGACAAGAACACAACTGTAGTCGATGAAGGCGCTGCAGGACAGGGAGACAACAGAGGAGAGACAAAGAGGTAAAGAAGGGCCTGAAGGAAGCAGCAGGAAGTTTAGACAATATTACAACATGTGTTCAGCTTCCCTCTCTCCTCCACAAGTCACGCCGGAGGGTCTCTGGTCCTTCATTCTTGCGAGGACACCAACAGATAAAAGGAAATTGGGCGACGCACGGATATCCACGTTCCCTTACAAGTAATTCAGGTATTTGTGTTTAGTTGTGGTGGTGGTGGTTTTGTTTCCCTACTCTTTCCCCTTCCCAGCACTTAATGGTTATTTGATTCTCCTTCATTAAGTAAGTGTGATGTATGGTAAATGGTTGTTGGTGTGAAGCAATATGGTAAGTTTGTGAACCGATCTCTCTCTCTCTCTCTCTCTCTCTCTCTCTCTCTCTCTCTCTCTCTCTCTCTCTCTCTCTCTCTCTCTCTCTCTCTCTCTCTCATACACACAAATGAATAAATAACGCAGCAGACATGTCCATATTTATTCATTTACATGTTTGTTCATCTATTTACCTGATTAGTCCCACGGTCAATTAATGCACATGTTTACTCCACAGCGCACCATCCGGCCATGCAGCACCACCCAGGGCTATCCTCTGTTAGGCATTCTTGACTCACGGGCAGATGGGAAATAACGAAAGAAAACACGGCCGCCGCTCTTCCTTCCCATTCCCGATTGCCCCGTTATCAGCTGACGATCTCTCGGGAAACAATCTTCATTTCTCACATTATTCCCTCGCTTTCCCCTCTCCTTTCCTCCTTCCCTTCTCCTTCCCCGCAATGCTACTGTACCAAGAGACAGAGGAAGTTTTTGGGAATATTGGCCCCAAAGTTTCCTCATCTGAAGGGAAAATAATGCGGGCGGGTCCTCAGAAGCCCTCCGACGGGGTGATCAGGAGGCGGCGAGACTCGTTCCGCCACAGGGAGGGTGATGCTTGGGCCTTTAATGCAGAAGTGTGAGCAGGTGAGGTCTCTCTTTTAATCTACTTTACCGCCGGGGAATCAGGTATTTGTGTAGGTAATGTCGAGAGTTCGGAGGCAGACGGGTGGGTGGGTGGGTGGGCGGGTAAGTGAGTGTTGGGTGGGTGGGTGATGGTGCTGGGCTGTCAGGTACGATGCGCTTGGTTTCCTGGCATTACATGGCGTGGAGAAAAGAAGCAGAGAGGGAAGAAGTGAAAGAGGAATGAACGAAAATCAAGTCCTCCTCTTTACGTGAAATTTGTGTTATTTGGCTGTGGTTTCCGAACACATTCAGTCATGGTGCACATTAATACACTTCCATGATACAGTTACCGAGTTTTATAAGGCAGGACTATAGATACCGCTTTTCATGCGAGTTTCAGCGTTACACTGACAAGAATGCTAGCCAGTGATTCTTCCAAGTATTATCATTTCTTTTATTCTAGCTTATTTTAATGAACTAGTGAAGAAAGGAAAGAGAGAAAGAGAAGACGATGATAAAATTATGTTAAAGTACTTCTCTCGATGTTACGTTTTTTTCCGGAATTTGGATAAGAATGCAGAACGAGAGAGAGAGAGAGAGAGAGAGAGAGAGAGAGAGAGAGAGAGAGAGAGAGAGAGATTGGTGGGAGGGGAAGGAACCATGTCTTTGCATATAAAATTGTACGTCACTCATCAGACATTAAAAGTACAATTTATCGCCACATTCCCAAGGTCAGCCCAACACTCCACTTCCTGCAGCACGCACGTAACACAATAGTTCCCTTCATGTTTCCTGACAGCGTAGCTTTAAGGGTTTTGCAGTGCGTTACCAGAGGCAGTGGAGGAAAATGGAAAAGCAACTGAACCGAATAATATGCAATGATTTTAATTTAATATCGGAGTTAATTAGGAGAAAGAGCGGAAAGTGTTTGAGTTGTGACGTAGATGGTGCGAGAGCAGGCGAGGCGAGGCGGAACTCACCGACGGAAGGGCTTCTGAAAATGTGAATTTGTTGTCCACAGCTGCCGAATGCGATAACCAGGCGATGGTTCAGTGGTGGCGCGTGTGTAGGGGAGAGATGTGTGGGATGAGAAATAAAGAGATCTAGGTATATATTTAGATAAGGGGACAAAAAACAAGACGGTAAAGGTGGAGAAGAAAGAACTAATAACAGGTGAAGGAAGATGGGAGAAAAAAAATGTGATGAATGTTAGAGGACTGAACGTGTGACCTAAAAGAGAGAGAGAGAGAGAGAGAGAGAGAGAGAGAGAGAGAGAGAGAGAGAGAGAGAGACAGAGAGACGCATACGCACACACACACACACACAGTCTTACACAAGGATACACATTATTACCTATATTACGTGTATTAAAATCATTTAGGAGCATGTCAGGATCTGTCTGCACTTGGGTAATAAGTAGTGATACAAAACTTTATGCTCAAGTATTCGCTTAATTTTATGCAGAATTAACGAACTGCAATCTATACATATATTTTTTTCTGCAATGAACGTAGGCTGCTCAGGAGAAATTTCTCAACTCCAACTCTCTCTCTCTCTCTCTCTCTCTCTCTCTCTCTCTCTCTCTCTCTCTCTCTGTTAATAGCTAAAACAACCGTGTGTGTGTGTGTGTGTGTGTGTGTGTGTGTGTGTGTGTGTGTGTGTGTGTGTGTGTGTGTGTGTTGCACCACCATGGAAGGCAATGCTGACAGAGATATTTAGCATTTTTAACAGCATAAAATATACTCATTACATTTTCTTTTTATCACTGACGAAGCTTTCTTTGTCTGCCTGTGTATGTGCGTATGTGTGTGTATGGGTCACCTAAATATACAAACACACACAGCGCCACCAACTTTACCAATCACCACCGGAATTATCCACTCAGCACCACCATCACCAATACTACCGTCAACATCAACCATCATCATCATCACTTACTACCTCTACCATCATTATCCACCAACACTAGCTTCACCCGTTATCATTACTGCAGTCATCATTTACTATCATCATCATTCATCACCACAACCACAGCCACTGCTCAATACGAGTAACATCATCACCAACCACCACCACTATCTCCATCATCTACCTCCACCACCACTACCACTATAACTACAACCACTACCTAATTTAAAGCAGTAAAAGTTGCCCCTATTTCTTGCGTCGCGTTAACTAAAACATACTTACCTCTCCGCCACGAAACAGATATTAAAGTCACTACATCACTCAGCGCACTATACATACGGTGACGATAGCGAAAGGAAACATTACGGTACAAAATAAAGGTGACAGCAGAACATGGAAATCACATTAATTTACAGAAGAAGTAAGACAAAAAAAGATTAACAGTAGTACAATGTAAAAAAAAAAAAAGAAAAAAGAAAAGCCTCATACGGACACAATAAAAAAGATAACGCGTTAAACAAGAGGGTTTTATGTTCCTCGTAAAGCAAAGAAAACGTATGCAAAGGAACAAAACTTCATAACATACAGACATACACACCACCACCACCAATAAAAACAAATATTATCTATACTAGCATTTAAAAGGGAAGGGGAAAAATAGACGTAATTGCGCGTGTATAAGCGTGAAACTAGCCAAGCAGCTTTAAATCTGTCATTTGTCCATAATGCTGAAACTCGCGTTGTGGCTGCGTGTCAAGGAAAGTTAGGAGTGCACCACGAGACTCCAAAACACAGCGAGGTCCATAACACAGTTCATTGGGGGACTCCCGGACAGCGATGCGACACACACACACACACACACACACACACACACACACACAGCTACGTGTAGAACAAAGACAAACAGCTGGATAAATTGTGATTAAATATTTGACATTTTGATGGGGACTTCTGTGTGCTGTGTGTGTGTGTGTGTGTGTGTGTGTGTGTGTGTGCAGGGATGATGGAGGCGAGGGGCGGGAACAACGCTCCTGCATGGCCCTTGTGCCGACCTCATTCAAACTTAGAGGCAGCTTGTCGCGCCCGGCCGACATTCTCCCTTTTCATGCCCTGATTGCGAGGAGGATATCGTCCCCGCAGCGACACCCGCCGCCGGCACGCGTTAGGGCAGTGTGGTGTTGCATCCTTATATTTATGACAAGGTGAGGGAGGCGGTGTGATGACCTGAACCCTGCAGGCAATGATATAAGGCCAAGACAGACCAAGCCTACACCACACACACACACACACACACACACACACACACACACACACACACACACACACACACACACACACACACACACACACACACACACACACACACACACAATAATAATGATAATAAATAATAATGATAATAAATAATAATGATAATAGTAATTATTATCATTATCATAATTATTGTTATTATTATCATTATCATTATTATTATCATTATTATTATCACTATTATAATTATTATTTTATTATTATTATTTTTATTATTACACACACACACACACACACACACACACACACACACACACACACACACACACACGGCATTCAAGGGAAAAAACAGGAACATCTAAGCGCATACAAGTAATAACACTAAATATACTTGAACTTTCCTTCCACATAAAGTATATTTGGCGTTACGGAGCAGCAGGAGCACTAGTAACAGCACCACCTCCACCACCACCAACACCAGGATGGAGTGAACGCGACTCATAACAAGGGAAAGTAACATGACACTCACCCTCAGGATCTTTCCCTTGATGGCGCGGCGCACACCCCTTGGCCTTGTCTTCCGCCAGAACACACTCTTTAAGCCTCAGTGCACCTCCTCACTACACGCACACACACACACACACACACACACACACACACACACACACACACACACACACACACACACGTAGTCAGGTGGTGCCACTAAGGCTTTAATCATTACAGCAAGTGGATGAAGAAGTTATTCAATAGGTTTCAGGTAACGATGTTAGTAATTGGTTAAGTGAATGTGAAAATAGCATCAGCATCAGCAAAAGAAAGAGAAGGAAGAGGAAGAAGTGAAAGGAAACGAAAAAAAGTGGAGAAGGATGAGGAGGACGAAGAAACAGACTGAAAAATAGTAAAGTAATGGAAGTAATGATGAGAAAAAAAAAACATGAAGAAAGCCCACGATAGTTATAATGATATTAAGCAGACTACTAAGACATACATTTATTTTGGCGTTTTTGGAGAAACGTGCGTCTCTCTCTCTCTCTCTCTCTCTCTCTCTCTCTCTCTCTCTCTCTCTCTCTCTCTCTCTCTCTCTCTCTCTCTCTCTCTCTCTCTCTCTCTCTCTCTCTCTCTCTCTCTCTCTCTCTCTCTCTCTCCTCCCCAAGACCGAGTTACAATGAGAGGACTGACAGTCAACTGTATGTCATTAACAAAGTTTCCTGCATGTGTGTGTGTGTGTGTGTGTGTGTGTGTGTGTGTGTGTGTGTGTGTGTGTGTGTGTGTGTGTGTGTGTGTGTGTGGGCATGTGTAAACATGAGAGAGAGAGAGAGAGAGAGAGAAACAGATTATGTATACAGAAGGGCAGACGCACACACAAGAAGAAAGCGACTCGCCGAAAACAGCACACACTCAGCGAACAATTAAAGCACGATACACTAAGCTTGAAAGATCTAAAACCGACAAGGAAGTGGAAGTGAAACAATTAATTACACTCGAAAACTTAGAACTTTCTTCAATCTGCTGTAGGACGTGACTTGCATATCAACCACTCTCATATGTACAAGAGTTAAAGCTCCGTCAAAAAGCACTGCAACATGATGGCATGCTGAGAGGGCTTTTCTCTCAGTTTTGCCTCGCGGCTTCAGAACAGATTACACAGGCGCAGTGAGTGATTGATTCCCTCAAGGTAAGCATCTACAATATCACGGCCGGGTCTCTGACGGTGAGACTTAGCACATAACAGTATTCCAGGATTTACCAATATCTCTGTGCTTTTCTGCCGTGGGAAGACCTGCTTTATATTTTTAATCTGCAAAGTATTATGAATTATACATGAAAAGGAACCTAGAGAGAGGGAGAGCGATAGAGAGAGAGAGAGAGAGAGAGAGAGAGAGAGAGAGAGAGAGAGAGAGAGAGAGAGAGAGAGAGAGAGAGAGAGAGAGAGAGAGAGAGAGAGCATGCAAGGGCTATAAGGCTTTCGCAATCCTGATTTCCCTGAAGTATATTAAAGTATACCTATCACTCGAGTGTATCAGAGGTGATAGGATGCACTGGCGTCTGGGTGTCATTAGAGAGAAAGCCAGACTCAATGCCCAAAAAATGCAGTCCGCTAATACTCCTGTTAATTCCAGAGATGTACACCACACAATATCACAAAGCACAAGGCGGAAAGAATTCATCGGCGCCGCCTTCATAATCTTACTCGATGTTCACTTTACGGTCGTCTGTGGCAGAGAGTCTTGCTATGCCTGAAGGTGTGTTTTAGGAGAACGGGCGCTCTTGAGTGACCTCCGGATTTGAAAGGTAACGCCTGATAGCTCTGAAAGGTCGCGAGTTCCAGCATTGGGTAGGTTGTAGACACGTCAACAGTACTACATGTATATACGCGTTCGCTTGATCATAGTGACAAAAATAATTCCGTTCCGAGTCTGATGCAGTGAACAGGAACGTGAATCCACCGACAACTAATATGAAAATTACAATTCACTCCCTCTGTTCTGATATGTATATTTCATAGATATATACACGAGCGTGGACACACACACATACACATACACACACACACACACACACACACACACACACACACACACACCACCCCCACACACGCTGAACACACCCACACACACACACACACACACACACACACACACACACACACACACACACACACACACACACACACACACACACACACACACACACACACACACACACACACACACACACACACACACACACACACACACACACACACACACACACACACATCAAAAATACGATCGCAAAGCCAAACTGACAAGAACTAAAGCCAGTGTTATATTACGAATTACACGGCCATGATAATTGCATTAACTACACGAAAATAGTGATTGTACCAATAATTGTAACGTCATCATTTTTCAACCACGACCAGATGTGCTGCCAACTACATCAAAACGGAAAAAAAACCCACTAAAGTCATGCAGGAAACTGTATAGCCACAACTGTAGTCAGGAGAAAAATTATTGATTTGTGAGCCACAGCAACCAGGACTTGATAGTGTGATAGTGTTGTTGTTGGTGTCGGTGATACATTCTGAATATTACAACAGGTCTGCCTTAAGTCCTTTAATAAGAACAGTACTTATCCTTTATCAGCATTCAAAGAACAATAAAATAATTTCTTACAACGATACAGAGACAGCTGGTATGACACATTATATTGTTTTTTTTTTTTTCTAAGCTACCGGTTCAAGACAATAATATATATGTCTAGTAAATGCAAAGTGGTATGAAAAAATAAATGTTTAGCAGTGAAATGGCTAATAGAAATGCTTACAAGACCTCATGCCACCGTCACGACATTTAGAACACGACAAAGACACATCTCAGAAAGCCATGCACGCCTATCATAAACTCACTTCCGGCGCAGCTAAGGCTAGTTCATGTCAATTACCTCCACACCTCTCATGTAGTGAAAAGGCTATCAAATTGTACCCAGAACTTGCAAACAATCTGTCTTTTTCAGTTTCTTTCCCGCCTTGATTAGCACCCTTTCCAAAGCAGCAGTATCAGGTAACGTCAAGAACTCGATTGGCTCTTGAATTTTTGGAACGTTTTCCGTCTTACATTACTCTCCTGAACTTGACGGGGTTATTTTGTGTCGTTTTTCATTAATCTTTACAATATGTCTCATTCGAGCTATTTACTGAGAAAAGCGTGGAAAAAATCTATATTCAACGATTCACCTTACCCTTTAGTGAAAAAAAAAATTCTAGCTAAATAAGATATTTGCCGTATCGGCGTACAGGGCGACCCACTTCCTCTTCTTACCTCACTTCCCTAGCCCTCACCTCACGGGATATCTCATTAGAGGCAGAAATGAGGGAGTGCAGAGAACTAAATACCATTAAAGTCAGGAAAAAATTATGGTGTTAAGAGACGGTTCACTAAGGAGAGTACGAAAAATACGACGCTTTCCCACCACTACGCGGGAAAGACCAGATAGAGTAGAGGTTATGTGACACAAAAACAGAAGTAACATAATACGAACAAAAGACAAAAAGATCCAGAAATATATACAGTGTAGTTCGCCTGTGCATATGTGTGTGGCACGGGTGTGCATCGCTACTCCCACTCAACTCCGCCATATCTCTCTCTCTCTCTCTCTCTCTCTCTCTCCAATGGTGTGAGAATTTGTTGCTCGAGTGTGTATTAAATTTCCCCCCTGAATGAGGCTCACCACCGCGCCATCAATAACGTGTTAGGCGCCAGTGTTTCCTATCTTGCCCCGCCCTGCCACGCCCCGCCCCGCCCCGACCTCCCTTACCCCGCCCCGCCCCGCCCCGTCCAGCCTCTGAGATACCCTTCCTCCCTTTTCTTTTCCAAGCTGCCACATTTTATCTCGCTCCCACTCCTCCGTGTCTCATTCTATCCCGTCCCTCCTTCTCTCTCCCCCCATGCCGCTCCTTCCTTCCACCTCGCATCCACACCAGCTTCACTCCACCGCCTCCATTATTCTTGACCTTGCCGCCTCGTCCGTGTGTTTCCCGCTGCACTCATCACACTCACACCCTTCTCTCGTCATTCCAATACCAACGGCTCCTAAGGCTGCGTTTTTCTCCCAGTTTGTGTGTGTGTGTGTGTGTGTGTGTGTGTGTGTGTGTGTGTGTGTGTGTGTGTGTGTGTGTGTGTGTGTTGCCCTCTATCTATCTGTCTGTCATTGTTTCCACCACAACGCACCACGCAACACCACCTCTCTCTCTCTCTCTCTCTCTCTCTCTCTCTCTCTCTCTCTCTCTCTCTCTCCGACGTGCGTGTAAATTTTTCATGGTTACCAGTTTTATTAATTTTGTATGTTTCAATTTTTTCTTTTATTGTAACCTTATTTTTTTTTTCAGAATAATGGATGAGAGATACAGTATTTTGCAGCACTATTGTATATTATCAGTAAATATCTTTTTTTAGATTTGTATGTGTGTGTAAAAGGGATGAGAGAGAGAGAGAGAGAGAGAGAGAGAGAGAGAGAGAGAGAGAGAGAGAGAGAGAGAGAGAGAGAGAGAGAGAGAGAGAGAGAGAGAGAGAGAGAGAGAGAGAGAGAGAGAGAGAGAGAGAGACATGCACAAACACTCACTCACACACACACACACACACACACACACACACACACACACACACACACACACACACACACACACACACACACAGAGCGACAGAGACAGAGAGCAATTCCAGATATTATTTATGTGTATTCCTCAAAGCTATTTTTCATCGTCAGATTTCCTCGTATTTTCTTCCTATACACACAGGCGAGGGAAGATTACATGAAAAATTTTACATAAGGTTGAGATTTCTGGACCTCTCCTACCTCTGACGTTAAAAGGAGGAAGAGGAGGAGGAGGAGGAGAAGAAGAAGGAGAAGGAGAAGGATGTATAGAAGAAAACTTGCAGAAGGAAGAGGGTGGAGGGAAGGGATCTGCGAGAGGGGGACTAGCTGAAGGGAACGGAGGGAGAGAGGGAGAAGGAATAGAAACTGAAAGAGAGAAGGGAGGGAGTGTAAGAGTACAAGTCATCGGGAAGAGGTGAGAAGAGGAAAAGGAAGGTGAGAGGGAAGAGAGGATCCAGAAGCTAGGAAGAGCTGGTACGTAAAAGGAGAAAGATGTGAAGAAACAAAAAAGGAAGAGCAGGAACTTAACGAGAAAAGATGTGAAGGAAAAGGGAGAGGAGGGATAAAGAAATGGAGGTAAAAATAGGAATCATGAGGAAAGAAAAGTAAAAGTAATGGGAAAGGAGAGAAAAGAGGGATGGAAGGAGGAAAGAGACATGAAGGAAAGTGAGAGAGGTAAAGAGAGGAAACATGAGGATGAGGTGACGCTGGCCTCAACAGACGCCGGAGCAATGAGAAAGGCAAAACCATGAATAGCATTACTACTGAGGCCAGGAGATGGTAGGATGGGAAGAGCAGCAGGAGGGCAGGCAGGCAGGCAGGCAGGCAGGCAGGCAGGTGGGCAGGCAGGCAGGCAGGCAGGTGGGCAGGCGGGCAGGCGGGCAGGCAGGCAGGCAGGCGGACAGGCAGGCAGGCAGGCAGGCAGGCAGGCGGGCGGGCAGACAGATACATGCATAGACACACACACACACACACACACACACACACACACACACACACACACACACACACACACACACACACACACACGTTACACACATACATCACATACACTCAAACATAAACAAGACCGAACACTGATAAATTACGGCGCGCACACACACACACACACACACACACACACACACACACAGCACAAAGCACAAATCTCTCACAATATGTATTCACTACTAATTCCTTCGTAAACACGCACGTATATAAGTCAAATTCCCACTGAAAATTAAACTTAAATCGCTGAATCCAACATTTTTCCTTAGTTCTCCCTCCCCGTCCCACCTCATGACACCCACTCTTCCACCCTCCCCTCCCATTCCCTCCCAACAAAATTAGCATTCCTCCCGACGCGAAATTTGAGCCGAGAGTGAAAACAGGACAGAAGCGCAGCCAATAATTCCAGGATTGATTTATTCACTGAGTATTGGAAAGAAATGTCTGATAATTCTCTTCTCTGCACCTCTCTCCCTTCAACCTTCCTCTCTTTCTCTCATCTCCTTTTCTGCCATCTCTCGCCTCTGCATCTTTCCTCCTCTCCTCCCTTCACTCCTCTGTGTTATGCTTCTCTTCCTCTCGTTCTCCCCTCCTCTCTCCCTCCGAGCCAGACTCCAAAGGTTTTTCTAAAAAGATTTTTGATTCATAATTCTCTCCTCGAAATTTGTGGTGTGCTGTGGTACGTGCGATGTGGAGAGCAGAATATGGTATAGCAGTGGTAGTGTTAGTGGTGGTGGTGGCGTTGGTGGTGGTGGGGAGTGTACTTTTGTGCGGTTGTGCATGTAGCGTGATGAGATTTATTAATGTGGTGGTGTGGTATGGCGTGGCGTGGCGTGGTGGTATGATGTAGTGTGGCGAGGTGGAATGTTATGGGTGATGTTTGATGTTTTGTGATGTGTCTGTGATAAAATATGCCGTGGTGTGATATGATGAAGTGTTATCGCTAATACTTGAAGAGGCGTGCTATGGCGTGGTGTTGTGCGGTTTTTTCTGGTATTACGGCATGTTGTTGTGATGTAGTATTACGGTGAGACAGAGTTTAGTGCGCAATACTTGACGTGATGCAGTGTGGTGGGCGGGTATCGAGGCGTGGTGAGAAGCAGCGTGGTGGAATAGCTAAGGTTTGGTGTGGCAGGAACTGATTGGATGAAAAGCCCCTATTACGCATTTCCAATTACAGTCCACATTCCTCTTTCTCCTCCTCTTCCTCTTTCTCCTGCTGCTTCTCCTCCTTCTCCACCTCCTCTTCCACCAATTCGTTATCCTGGTCTTTGTCTTCTTCGCTATGTCTTTCCTTCACTTTCATTCTCTTCCTTCTCTTCCTCCGCCATTAATCCCCTTCATACCTTTCCTGTTCTTTCCTCTTTCCTCTACCTTCACAGTCCTTCACGACAATGCCGCTATCCATCACAATCTCTTTCCCCTCTCTCTCTCTCTCTCTCTCTCTCTCTCTCTCTCTCTCTCTCTCTTCACACCTCATCTCCCTCACGCTTTACGACAAGACGCCAGAAGTTCTCTTAACATTCCGCCTGATACTCAAGTCAGGTTCTGCAGACTTGTAGAAAATGGAGGACACAGACTTTGTAGAAAACTGGAGACAATCTTTCTTTAGTTCATTCCCTCTCTCTCTCTCTCTCTCTCTCTCTCTCTCTCTCTCTCTCTCTCTCTCTCTGGAGACGTGTGGCTAGGAGAATTACGTGGACCAATGGGGCGTGAGGCGCAAATATTTACATTCCGTTACACAGAAGTTACACAGAAGCCGCCTAACGCTTGTGTGTGTGTGTGTGTGTGTGTGTGTGTGTGTGTGTGTGTGTGTGTGTGTGTGTGTGTGTGTGTGTGTGTGTGTGTGTGTGTGTGTGTGTGTGTGTGTGTGTGTGTGTGTGTGTGTGTGTGTGTGTGTGTGTGTGTTTGTGTGTGTGTGTGTGTGTGTGTGTTTATGTGAGTGTGTGTGATTCACCTCGGCCATCTGCTGGTCACCCAGCCAGTCTTCCCCATTACGGAGCGAGCTCAGAGCTCATAGACCGATCTTCGGGTAGGACTGAGACCACAACACACTCCACACACCGGGAAAGCGAGGCCACAACCCCTCGAATTACATCCCGTACCTATTTACTGCTAGGTGAACAGGGCCCACACACTAAGAGGCTTGCCCATTTGCCTCGCTGCTTACCGGTGTGTGTGTGTGTGTGTGTGTGTGTGTGTGTGTGTGTGTGTGTGTGTGTGTGTGTGTGTGTGTGTGTGTGTGTGTGTGTGTGTGTGTGTGTGTGTGTGTGTGTGTGTGTGTGTGTGTGTGTGTGTGTGTGTGTGTGTGTGTGTGTGTGTGTGTGTGTGTGTGTGTGTGTGTGTGTGTGTGTGTGTGTGTGTGTGTGTGTGTGTGTGTGTGTGTGTAATTCTCCACCACCACGGTCGCCTGCTGGTAACCCAGCCAGTCTTCCCCGTTACGGAGCGAACTCAAGACCTCATAGACCGATCTTCGGGTAAGACTGAGACCACAACACACTCCACACACCGAGAAAGCGAGGTGACAAGCCCTGAGTTACATCCCGTACCTATTTACTGCTATGTGAACAGGGGCCACACATTAAGAGGCTTGCCCATTTGCCTCGCCGCTCCCGGGACTCGAAACCGGCCTTCTTGATTGTGAGTCGAGCGTGCTAACCACTACACTGCGCGGTGTGTGTGTGTGTGTGTGTGTGTGTGTGTGTGTGTGTGTGTGTGTGTGTGTGTGTGTGTGTGTGTGTGTGTGTGTGTGTGTGTGTGTGTGTGTGTGTGTGTGTGTGTGTGTGTGTGTGTGTGTGTGTGTGTGTGTGTGTGTGTGTGTGTGTGTGTGTGTGTGTGTGTGTGTGTGTGTGTGTGTGTGTGTGTGTGTGTGTGTGTGTGTGTGTGTGTGTGTGTGTGTGTGTGTGTGTGTGTGTGTGTGTGTGTGTGTGTGTGTGTGTGTGTGTGTGTGTGTGTGTGTGTGTGTGTGTGTGTGTGTGTGTGTGTGTGTGTGTGTGTGTGTGTGTGTGTGAATGTAAGATTCCTTGGTCATATTTTTCTGGAGAAAATAACATGGTCAGTGGAAGCCGCCGAAGGAGACAGGGGAAGGAACGCATGAATGTTTTGGCTTTTCAGACTACATCTACGATCGAAACACAACGCGCACAAAAGAGCAATAACGTAAGGAATGAAACTTAATATTATTCCTATTCCTGTAAGAATATATAATGCCCGAAGAGAGAGGAATGTAAGAAAAAGAGAAATAGATTTTTGTCACAAGAGCCGACAGTGGACAGAATACATAGATTTAGACTCAGTGGAAAAATACTCCCTATCATTTCAATCGTTATGCGCCACACACCCACGCACTTCACTTCCCCGGCGTAGAAGATTCCCATCGCTCGCTGCCGCCCTGCCGCCTAGACTTCAGGCAGTGATGAAGCACAGCATTGAAAATAAGACGACTGGAGACGATCCGTGACGCCCCAAGGACACAAGACGCAATTAGGGTGGGCGGAGGGGCGGTGGGGATGGGTGAGGTTGGACAGACAAGCCGTCCAATATAACCTCTCCTTTGTGACAGGGTTGGAGGCTCAAAAACAGGGCAAGAGGCGGGTATTGGCATAGGGTGACGGGGAGCCGCCGCCCCCCTCGTTCGGATACACCGACTTTCACCTCTGTTTTCGGCCTCGCTGCGTCCCGGATATACAGCCTTTCTGTTTTATTTCGGTTCTGTGAAAAATAAAATCCACGACACAGCGCTTGGATGAAAGGAAAGTAACAAAACAAGAAGTGGTTTTCAAGGTTTGTGCTAAAAACGAACGCCACCAACCCGCCCCCTCCCCAAAAAAGTGCCGTGAATTCTTCAGATGAGACTGAATAATATGAAGGATAGCATAGAGAAGACTTGTATGTAAAAATAAGATGAAAAAAAATAAAAATAAAAGGTGAGGCAATTGGCGAGTCTTCCTATGAAATGTATTGGCCCCTGACCCCGCAGGCTACGGCACCACCACCACAACACCGCACTCTCCATCAGGTAAATAATTCAACCTATCAATCAGGCAGTGTGATGGATCGTCTCTCCATCCTTCCCTCTTTCCCTCTTCCTTTCCTCCATCCCTTCTTCCTCCCACACCTACTAAAAACAACTTTGCGTCTCTCTCTCTCTCTCTCTCTCTCTCTCTCTCTCTCTCTCTCTCTCTCTCTCTCTCTCTCTCTCTCTCTCTCTCTCTCTCTCTCTCTCTCTCTCTCTCTCTCTCTCTCTCTCTCTCTCTCTCTCTCTCTCTCTCTCTCTCTCTCTCTCTCTCTCTCTCTCTCTCTCTCTCTCTCTCTCTCTCTCTCTCTCTCTCTCTCTCTCTCTCTCTATTTAAACATAATTTATACAGAAGAAACATGTACCCAAAGGCACTGTCTCTCTCTCTCTCTCTCTCTCTCTCTCTCTCTCTCTCTCTCTCTCTCTCTCTCTCTCTCTCTCTCTCTCTCTCTCTCTCTCTCTCTCTCTCTCTCTCTCTCTCTCTCTCTCTCTTCTCTTTACCCGATCTATTTCTTTTCACGCAAACTTTTTCCCCCCACTTTAATAACTTAGTCGATCCCAACACTTCGTAACTTTCTCGCTATTATTTTCTCCTCTTGCCATTACTGAAGCATCATCTTGTCCTCGCCAGGCAGCTTACTGCGCTAAAAGGAAAGAACTGCAATATAAGTCTTGAGCACATGCGCGTGGATTAGTTAAGTGACAAATCCGATCTGTAAAAGCTGTAATGCGCTTAAGAATACCTTATGTATTATTTCCCGTCTTTTCAATATTGACGAATCAGAATAAACCTATGAATAGCAGCTTCTATCAAATAAGGTTGGCAATGAGTGGAGCAAGAACTAGAATTTGACATGTGCAAATACGTTTAATCTTTTGCTTAATTAACCTTTTACAGAATTAACTTTGGTCTGTTGAATTACTACAGATTCTTCGAAGTAGCTCAAAATAGACATAAAAAGCACAAATACATTGATTTCCATGTAACTGGTTAATTTTAAGAATCAAAGCTCGGTTTTGTTGATTTTCAATTCGTATGAACAAATGTTATACATATGTTGAGATTGCGGGATAAAGCTTAAAAATAAACTGAAAAGCAACAATAGATGTATGATGATAACAAGTGATAATTTTCAGTAACCAGGAACTATCCTGCTTAGATGAACAAGTCTTTTACTGTTACTTTACAACATATTGCATTTCTTCGAAAATTTTGATGTATCTCAGAATGAAAATGAAAGCTGTAATTTCTAGAGGACAGTAAAAAAAGATTAGGAAATATTCCCTTAGATCAATTGGTCTTTCTGATCTTCCTTATTCTTAGGTTCTTTTGCTGCAGTGCTTGAAATTCTTGCATGTAGCTAATACGGAAACAAAAAGAAACAATTCAAAGGTTGTCACTTTCCTCAAAGTGACCAATATGTTTCCCTAACGGAGATTTCCCCTCCGTTATTAAACTCTTCTTTTAACTGAATACAACGCCGCTATTCCCCACGTGCCTTTTTCCTTCTCTCTATACACCTCGTCTTCCTCTTCCTGTCTTGATTCGTCCTTTTCACATTCTCTCTCTCTCTCTCTCTCTCTCTCTCTCTCTCTCTCTCTCTCTCTCTCTCTCTCTCTCTCTCTCTCTCTCTCTCTCTCTCTCTCTCTCTCTCTCTCTCTCTCTCTCCTGTAATAAACAAGGTAGGCACTGCTCCCTATATCCATGAAATATATTGTACATTCAGCCTAGAGAAGTCAGCTACTAAAGATTGCACGCTTCGCCAACCATCTGAAAACCACTTCACTGATCTTTCAAAGGAGATCGAAGGACTTCAACACAACCTGAGCAGAGCAGAAGAATATCCCTGAGCTAATCAAAACTTTGGCATGCGCGAAAACCTAGAAAAAAAAAAAAGAATGTGAGATGTCTAAAAAAAGCTGTGAAAATAAGTCATTAGGTTACCGCAAAGACATAAATAGTACCAGAATATGCTCTCTCTCTCTCTCTCTCTCTCT